>NC_071995.2:122615000-122952500 GCF_028885655.2 Pongo abelii
CAGCAGGACAGAGGTAGAGTTGGTTTCAGGATGATTACAGTTTTGGGGTTTCCAATTCCAAGAGGCCTTGTTTGGCTTTCTTTCTTTGTAAGTTTTCTTTATATTGTGAAGTCAGTTGGCCCCATGATGCTAGAATCATGGTCACAAGTTGCCCTGGGCTTATTTTTTCAGTCTTTCCATCAGACAGCAAAGTGCCCTTACCAGCTTGTTATTATTAGGAAAGAATCCCCAAATACCTGCCGTCCCTGGACCAGTGACTGCTGCCTCAGTCCCCTGGACCAATGTCTGCTGTCTCAGTCCCCCTTACCAGTGACCGCTGTCTCAGTCCCCTTTACCAGTAACTGCGTTCTCAGTCCCCTGGACCAGTGACTGCTGTCTTAGTCCGCTGGGGCTGCCATAACAAAATACCACGGACTGGGTGGCTTCAACAAGAGACTTGTTTTTCATAGCTTCGGAGGCTGGCAGGCCCGGACTGAGATGCTGGCAGGCTGCTTTCCCCTGAGGCCTCCCTGCTCAGCTTGCTGTGTCGGCACAGGGCCCTTCCTCTCTGCCTGCACCCCTGTTTCTCCTGCTCTTCCCAGAAGACAGTAGTCACAGTGGGTCAGGGCCCACCTCCTGACCTCACTCAACCTCAATTACCTCCTCAAAGGTTCTGTCTTCAAATACAGTCACATTGCTGTTAGGGCTTCAGCATAAGACTTTTGGGAACATAATTCAGAGCCACTGTGGTTGGGGGTACAAGGCTGGACAGGGAAGTAGTGGCTCCCCACAAAGAACAGAGGTGCGGTCCCAGGAAGACTGCAGAGCATGGCCTCCTTTCTTTTCATGGAAACTTTATTTTGGCCATTTAGTGAGGACCAAACAAAATGTCTTATAATCAGCATTTTGTAATTATTATGTAATTTCGTGTTTTAATTCGGGACAATCAATAATTAAGTTCTAGGATCATAGAGAAACAAAAGCAGAGCTGGAAAGCGCATGAGGGTCACCTTGCCTGGTGCTTTGCAGCCCTTTCCCTGCCAGGGACCCCTTGCATAGTTTTCCCTGGTTGGCTCTACTTAGAATGCTCACATGTAGTGAATCGCATTCTACTCTTACAGTTGGTGAATACCTATTTTATCAGTAGATGTTTCATAATTACTGAGACCTGCCCCGGAATCCCATTAGTGTAGCAGCTGTGGCCATGGCAGTTCCTCTGGTCTACCCTCTTGGTTTACACAGGGGAGTCTGAGGCGTGGGGTGGGAGTGGGGCTGATGAAGGTGGGGATTTGGGGTGGTAAAGTCTGGTCATGGAGCTGGGTAGTGGCAGAGTGGTGGACAGAGTGCGTCTTGGGTTTCTGTTCCTCACACTCTAGCGTGTTCTCACCAGCATCCAGCTGGCAGCTCTTTCATTGTAATCCTTGAAGTGGAACCCACTTGGCATGTAGAAGTACACATGTAACATGACTCTTAACATATCTTGTGTGATCTCTCTCAGTTTAATTTTGGAGAAATATTAATGACCCAAGTAATCCATTCCATCGAGTACTGTCTGGGATGCATCTCCAACACCGCCTCCTACCTGAGGCTCTGGGCGCTTAGCCTGGCTCACGCACGTAAGTTCCTGCTTAGACCTGCAGTTCCCAACGCCCTGTAGCTCCAGCAGACTCAGGGGGCGCTGTGGGATATTTTAACTTTGTAACTAATAGTCATAGCACCATCTTTCACCTGCCATGTGAACTCACACTGTTCACTACTGAATACACAGCTCTCTTGGCTGTTTCTTTTGGCTGAGGGGTGCTATGGAAAAATCACAGAGGGAGTCTCTCTGAGGCTGGTCTGGCTTCAGAGGCTGCCCAATTAAAAAAAAAAAATCACTGAGACACAAGAGGCTTTGAGAACTGAGAAGGCTTGGGAGCCTCTGGTGTAAGCACTTGCTACTGTTGCCATTACTGTTTTGTTAGTAGTTACTTTATTCAGTGCTGCCTTACCAAGTGTGAATATCTGTTTATTTCAAGCAAGTCCTGCCACAGCACTCATGGGTAGCCTTGATCACAGGAGTCCTCCCTTTGCACAATTCCAGTAATGCACACATGTTAGTTTCCACAGTGTAGTTAACACCTGTTCCCCAGCAGCATGGTTCCCATTTCAGTCACTACAGTACCTAGCTGTGCAGGTAGGTGCAGGTGCATTTACTAACCTATGTGCGGCAGGTGTTGTGATGAAGGTGCTGATAACCCACCAGTGGTGCTCGGCAATGTTTCAGGACGTTGAAGATTTGTGCAAAGGGTGCAGTGTTGCAAGTGGGTTCAGACGTAGAAAAGAATAGGACAGGCCGGGCACAGTGGCTCGCACCTGTAGTAATCCCAGCACTTTGGGAGGCCGAGGCAGGTGGATCACCTGAGGTCAGGAACAGGAGTTTGAGACCAGCCTGACCAGCATGGCAAAACCCCATATCTACTAAAAATACAAAAATTAGCTGGTCATGGTTGCGGGCACCTGTAGTCCCAGCTACTTGGGAGGCTGAGGCAGGAGAATTGCTTGAACTTAGGCAGAGTTTGCAGTGAGCCGAGATCACGACACTGCATTCCAGCCTGGGTGACAGAGCGAGACTCTGTCTCAAAAAAAAAAAAAGCTAAAAAAAAAAAAAAAAAAAGGACAATTTGGCAAGTATTAGGAAAGATGCTTGCTCTGGATCAGGTCACCCAGCTTGCCAAGTTACACAACAGGAACCAAGCACTGTTCAAACTACCCTAATAAACTGTTTTTTTTTTTTTTTTAAATAACAAGACTTTAATACTCAGTGCTTCTAATGTTTCAAAGATAGATTTACCATTTTTTCATTTCCCTATATTTTTTGTTAAAACATTAAAAACTCTCTTATTGGCTGGGTGCTGTGGCTCACGCCTGTAATCCCAGCACTTTGGGAGGCCTAGGTGGGCGGATCACGAGGTCAGGAGATCTAGACCATCCTGGCTAACATGTGAAACCCTGTCTCTACTAAAAATACAAAAAATTAGCCGGGCATGGTGGTGGGCGCCTGTAGTCCCAGCTACTCAGGAGGCTGAGGCGGGAGAATGGCTTGAACCCGGGAGGCAGAGCTTGCAGTGAGTCGAGATCGTACCACTGCACTCCAGCCTGGGTGACAGAGCGAGACTCTGTCTCAAAAAAAAAAAAAACCAAAAAACAACTCTCTTATTGTCGGCTAACAATATAGCCGACAATAAGAGAGTTTTCAATGTTTTAACAAAAATTTTAAAGGCCTCAGAGCAAACTTTTTTTCCCGTGGATTAATAGGGATGCTTCGGATGTCTTTGATTGCAAGGTCTTTTTTGTGCTTCTGCACTACTGTGCAAAGCAAGCACTGCCTGTGCTTGTGGAAACTACGGGACAAGAGAGTGTCTTTTTTTTTTTTTTTTTTTTAAGTTAAAAAAAATGCTTCTGTTTTTATAAGCATAGCCAAAGGTCTGGAATTTTATGGCTGAAGGGGCCCTGTCTCGTTCGTCTCCATTTTGCAGAGGTGGTTACTGAAGCCACTGAGTGTCGGTCCTTTACTCATGGTCATCCAGTTGGTCTCTCAGTGGCAGAACCAGGCCTGGGAGCCTGTTTCTGGCTGCCTGGTCCAGTGCTGCTTTGGGAGGTCACAACCCAAACCTAGTCTGGGGCAAGACCTCCCTTTGGGAGATGGCCTCTGATGTTTTTGGAGCACCGGGTCTTCCTTAGTGTTTGAGACTGTCTTGGAGCTGACTGGCTTTCACATGAGAAACAGTTGGGTCTGTGTTACATGTGTGTCTATTATTTTATGGGATAATAGTTCAGAGCTGTCAGGGGGAATCTCAGTCCAGGTAGCTCACAGAGGTACCCACTGTACATAAGCGAGCGTGACCTGTGCAGGCTGCACTCCTTTGCAGAGTTGTCTGATGTCCTGTGGGCCATGCTGATGCGTGTGGGCCTCCGCGTCGACACCACCTATGGCGTCTTGCTACTGCTCCCGGTTATCGCGCTCTTTGCAGTTTTGACCATTTTCATCCTTCTGATCATGGAAGGGCTTTCAGCGTTTCTTCATGCCATACGCCTCCACTGGTGAGTTTGAAACCTAGCCTTGGAACTGTTATTTAAAAAACATACCCACCCCCCCACCGTCCCGCCCAACCAAATATACACAGCCCCTGCAAAATCTAATGCCGAATTTAGGCCAGTTCTTCCCTTCCCTTGGGATCTGTGTTCATATCCTCTGAGTTAAAATTGTATTTTGGGCCGGGTGCGGTGGCTCGTGCCGGTAATCCTGGCACTTTGGGAAGCCAAGGCAGGTGGATCACGTGAGGTCAGGAGTTCAAGACCAGCCTGGACAACATGATGAAACCCTGTCTCTACTAATAATACAAAAATTAGCTGGGTGTGGTGTCGTGCGCCTATAATCCCAGCTTCTTGGGAGACTGAGGCAGGAGAATCGCTTGAACCCAGCAGGCAGAGGTTGCAGTGAGCCGAGATCATGCCATTGTATTCCAGCCTGGGGGACAAGAGCAAAACTCTGTGTCAAAAAAAAAAAAAATGTATTTTGTTTCTGAACTATTATCACAGACAAGTAAAAGCAAGTTTAAGTTTGCAGAATACTTAGTATGTCTCATACTCCTAATTCACTTTGGGTCTGACAGGTTGCTCTATCTTATTGCAAAATAAATCCTTCTTATGTATTTCTTAATGTTTTATGGTGTAGGTCAGATTACTGCTCTGTGCCTCCAGTGACCCAAGTGGCAAGAGAGGGTCACGTTACTTGTGCACGTGCTTTTGTGTGTTGGGCAGTGAGAGGCAGCGGATGTGTCAGAGTTTCTGTTCACACTGGGAAAGCCAGCACAGGGTTGGGGGTGGGGGGTGGTGTTGAGCTAAGTAAAAATATTTGTGCCAAGAACATATTTTGGAATGAAGCAATTTCAGCACAGGAATTTTTTTTTTAACTTATAAATGTTGTTTTAAGGAATGTGATTTCATAATCTTCCATTAATACCTGGCTTTTTTTTTTTTTAGGGTAGAATTTCAGAACAAATTCTACGTTGGTGCGGGCACCAAATTTGTTCCTTTCTCATTCAGTCTACTTTCATCAAAGTTCAATAACGACGACAGTGTGGCATGATCATATTGCTGTAACCAACAAGCTTTCAGATTTATGGAGAATGACCATGTTATAGACCTTCACTTATGTCAGATTTATGATAGGAAAAATTCCATCTTCATTACTGCCTTATGACATAGCCAAATAATTCTGTAAGATATACCTCTTCCTCTTATGTTAAATATTTTGTAAAGTTTACCAATTTGAGATATAAAAATTTCTTTTGGTTTTTTATGATGAGCAAATATAAGTTAATGCCAAACGTTATGTTAAAGTTATTTTTTCAAATACAGAATTGGGGGAGAGAAGCCAATTTTGCATGGCTAATTGAAAATGGTATTAGATACTTGATTCCTTTAAGCTTTATTTAAAACCAACAACAGAGTTAATCTGTCACCTAAAGTTGCCAGGTAATATTTTCCAATAGCTGAAGTAGGGATAGTTTTTAAAAAAATTTAATGATGGGTAATCAAAACATTCACATTTATTCTGCTGGATTTAAAAATATGCACTTTTTTTTTTTTTTTTTTTTGAGATGAAGTCTCTCTCTGTCATGTAGGCTAGAGTGCAATGGCACGATCGTGTCTCATTGCAACTTCCACCTCCTGGGTTCAAGTGATTCTCCTGTCTCAGCCTCCTGAGTAACTGGGATTACAGGCATGTGCCACCATGACCAGCTAATTTTTTTGTATTTTTGTAGAGATGGGGTTTCACCATGTTGGCCAGGCTGGTCTCGAACTTCTGAGCTCAAGTGATCCACCTGCCTCGGCCTCCCTAAGTGCTGGGATTACAGGCGTGAGCCACCATGCCCGGTCAAAATATGCAAACATTTTTTATCTTGTGCTACCTAGAATTACAAGTAGAGGATTGTTTTTACAATTTTATCTTGTTTTAGTAATTGGGGACACTGGGATAAAATGACATACAACAAATGGTTATCCCACTTGTATATTTTTTTAAAGACTCTTATCCTGTTATCCTTACATAAAACCAGTTGTGATAATTGTATGTATGGAAAGATAAATTATATACTGAGCCTTAAAACCCAGTGTGACTGTAGAAGATATAATGCGGACATGATTTGAATTTAGTGACAGCTTGGCTGATGTCACTGAACCAGAAGGGTTTATACTGAGTGAAGGAAAGGTAAAAAGTAGTATTTTGTATATTTTTATAACAAAATATAAATGAAGATATTTTACCATGAACAGATTGCACTTATCCTTGAGAACAGTCTAATGATAATTTTTTTTTTACTTTCAGACTGTTTCTAGCTAAAGTTCTGATAAAAGTATTGAGTTAATTTAAACTTTCAAACACTGTTTAGATCAGTTGAAAACTAATTCTTAATAGCCATTATTTTATAATCTTTAGTTTAAATTCATCTGTTTATTTCACATTTAGTTTTTTGTGAACTTGAGTCAGTCCTATTGAACATTTTGATCTATATTCTTGCAAATTATGTTAATTTTTCATATTTTAGTTTGATTTTAGACAATTATTTTCAAAAAGAAACCTGACTTTTTTTCACCTTCTTGACATTGTGAGTGATACACATTAAAAGGCTATTTGCCCCCATCCTCCTCTATCCTATTTCGAGGTAGAGAGCTTGGCACTTCTGTTACAAGCTGAGAGTCTGGACGTGCTGAGTTTAATGTGGCTGTGCAGGTGATTTCAAGGCATGAGCTGAACAGCGTTGACATAGCCGTGACCTAAAATTAAACCCTTTCACTTACAGTACAGATTCTGTGTGCTACTTGATGAGATATTACCCAAGACCAGTATGGACTTACTGCTTTTTGTCCCTCATATTAAATTATCAAATGATGCCGATGAAATGCTTGAAAATGATTCTGCTCTCAAAGTTATGCTTCCCTAGAAAGGTGTCATGTCGGGCACTTGTGTTGGGTGACAATGACATCCCAGCAGTGCTGGTCAGATCTTAGAGTTGCTTTCACCTAGAGCTGATGCTTCCACAAGGGGACATTTGTGTTACTTTGCTCCAGGGATCTGTCATAAAAACAATAGTAACTACTTCATCCCTAGGAAGCCCAAGACTTCAGGGCACTGTTAGCTGATTGGTAAATAAGGGACATGATATTCACGGGAATTGTTTACTGCTCCCCACTAGTAATTCTCATGGGGGCCACTTTTTTAACTCTAATTAACACCTCTTCTCAGCATAGAGCAGAGGATGCAGTCATTTCTCTGTTGAAATCTATGTAGTATTTATGTAGAATGTCATTATATGAAAAGCGAATTCAGAATCCTAACTCTGGGAAAGCGCTCTCTGGAAATGTAGTTTGATAATAGTGTGTTATCGGTGCCATGGGAATTTGTTTCTCTATAAAGCGATGGGCTCCAGTGTCATGTTACCAGAGTTATTGCTCAGTTTCGTTTGTTTTTAAGCCTTTTGCTAGAACCTATTATGTATCCAGTTTTTAAAACATACTTCATTCCCTTGATAGCAGGGATCCAGAGCACAGATGGCAAGTTGTGTGGATGATACTGAATATCTGTTTATTTTCCTAAAGATAAATGTCACGACACGACATTTTTCAGTTTTTATTTAGATGTTTATTACCATGTGTTAGCAGAATCTTAAAACCCAAGGGATTTCTTTAGTAAACTAGACTTTGATTCAACCTGCTGGGCTGGAGACTGCAATTGCGGTGGTCAGTTAAGGAGTGCAAAGGGTGTTCTGTCTGATAGGATCTGGGTGAGCCCTGTGGACTTTCCAGCAGCGAAAGGACTTAGAACTCCTCTTTCGCTGAATGCTGCTCTGTTTCTGTTTCTGGAATGGATATTTTATAACAACATTCTGGTGTCAGCATTCCCTCAGCAGTTATTTAAAAATTTTTTTATTTTATTTTTTTTGAGACGGTGTCTCACTTTGTCACCCAGGCTGAAGTGCAGTGGTACAATCTCGGCTCACTGCAACCTCTGCCTCCTGGGTTTAAGCAATTCTCCTGCCTTAGCCTCCTGAGTAGCTGGGATTACAGGTGCCTGCCACAGTGCCCGGCTAATTTTTGTATTTTTAGTAGAGACGGGGTTTCACCATGTTGGCCAGGCTGGTCTCGAACTCCTGACCTCAGGTGACCTACCCACCTCGGCCTCCCAAAGTGCTGGGATTACAGGCGTGAGCCACCGCGCCTGGCCCTCTGCAGTTGTTTAATAAGGCACAGAATACCTGTAGCATAGGTCAGCCTTACGATGTACATGAATTACATATTCAGACGTTTTAGAACCTGATACATTTTGGAAAAGAAAAACAAAAAACAACTTCTACACCTATTCTGCAGTCTGCATTTAAAACAATAAATTCCTCTATTAAAAACGTAAAGCCAGGTTTGCTTGTGTGCCACAGGGAATATATCCAGGAAGGTTATTATGAAGCTCTCAAATCAAGATGATGGGAATAAGGCAGTTTGAACGAACAGCCTTCCCACAGTCAGGCCATTTTTGCTGATTTGGTTTAGAATTTTCAGAAATACTTAGTACACTCCACCTGTTCTTTGATGGGAATATCTAAGAAGGCTAGGTAGGTTCTTAGGGTTAGCCTGAGTCATCTAGGGGCTCAACTCCTTGTGAGGGGAAATGACAGTGAACAAGTTAGTACTTTGCTCCACAAATGCCATGAAAGGACAAATTTGCATCTTCTATCAGTATTTAACTTCCTTTTGCTAATGACAAATAAATATATATTTTTAAACGTGGGTGTTTTGCTTTATTATGCTCTGGTTTGGCAAGAAAGCCAAAGAACTCTGCTCCTTCCCTGCTTTTGTAGGCCACGAGGAACTCGTGCTTTCTCGGCTTATTTCCTCCTCCGCGGGCCTTCGACCCACGTGGCTGAGGGCTGAGGCCGTATCCTTCTGTCTGGCCTCTAATCCCGCCTCTGCCACCGCCGAGGTGCTGCGACCTTCGATCGTCTCGCCACCTCTCTAGCCCCAGCTTCATCTGCAAGGTGGGCGGGCTGCTTGCAGACCGGTCGGCGTGGGGTGGGGTCGCACCCTCGGCTGCAGCGGCCCGAGGGCGGCTCCTGGCGGCGAGGGTCCCGCTCCGCATCCAGGGGCGTGCGCGCTGCTGGGACCAGGGAGCAAGCAGCCTACCTCGGCGGCCCGGGGCCCAGGTGCGCGCCTCCGAGATCTCGGGGCCGGGGCGCGGGCTGCGGCGCGCGGGTTCGGGGATCGAGGGGCCGGGCGCCGGGCACTGCCGAGCTTGCAGCTCCCAGCGCCGGCGCCGTTGGCTGGGCGGGCTGTGGCCGTTGCCGGGGCGCCCATTGCTAGGGCCGCCGTTGCCACGGACGCCCGCCCTGCGCCCGGCTCCCTCTGCCCTGCGCGGCGCCATGGACGACCTGCGGGTGCTGTGGATGCGCGACCGCGTGTATGCGGCTTTCGGCATCACCGACCCCCAGCTTTTCGAGGACCTGCTCAACCGCGACGACGGCCAGGGCGAGGACCTCATCTTGCACTTCCTCAACCAGGCGAGCGAGGAGGAGGGCCCCTCGGCGCTCTTCATCTACCGCACGATGGTGCCGGAGGAGGTGGAGGTGGAGATTGGTGAGCCTCGACGCGCCGCTCCCTTCCCCGGGCTTCCCTCCTGCCCGCCCCGGCCTCTCCGGCGGGCGCGGGGGCTGCTAGAGCCTGCCCATCGTCCGGCCCCGGCCTCAGGGGCTGTCCACAAACGCTGCCGCCCGCCACGTGCAGGCCCCGGGCGAACCCAGCAATCACAGCCGTCCCTGCCCTCCTGGGCCCACAGCCCACTTGAAAGTCAGACCTTAATTGAAAAATCACAGCAAACACTGACTTAGCCCGCATCCCGTACCAGGTGCGATTCCAACGCTTGTATCAACTGCTTAACCCTACGAGGCGAGTGTAACCTCATCCCCATTTTACAGATCAGCAAACTGGCACGGAGGGGGTTAAGTAACCTGCCCAAGGCCCACGGGCAGTCAAGATCCACCGTGCAATAATCCGAACGGCTGGGTGGAGCCATGCCCAGGTGTGGCAGGGACCCAGGTCACTGTCACTCTCCTTGACGCTCGCAGGGTCTCACGGAGGGTCCGAAGAGCACCCCTTTCTACTTCTGGAGGCTCCTCATAACCTAAAAAGTAAAATAAGGCTAAGACAAAGTTTAAAAACTACGGTAGACTTTAAATGTTTATGTTGAACAAATTAGCATCGCAAATACAAAAAGACAGTGACCAGGGTCCCAGAACCCTCTGTGGAGGCGGATCCCCAGCCCCACCTACTCTCTGATAGGCCCAGGGACACTGAGAGGGCACGGAGGGGCCGGCACAGGTAAGAGGAGGAGGCAGGACAACTCGCTTCAGAAACAGCTAGAAGGAGACTGGGACCTCGAAAGCTGCCTCCTCGCAGGAGCACCAGCCGGAGCACAGCTGCCGGGACCTCCTGCCTGGCTGTCCAGTCTCCTGGGCTACTTTTCCAGCCCCTTAAGGACTTGGGGATCCTTTGCAGGGCCTCTCACTGGGTTCGGGTGGCAGGGCCGGCAGACCTTTGATTTTTTTTTTTTTTAAGGTACCAGGCACATTCATTTATTTTATTTTATTTTTTAACTTTTTTTTTTTTTTTTTGAGATAGGGTCTCACTCTGTCACCCAGGCTGCAGTGCAGTGGTGCGATCTTGGCTCACTGCAACCTCTGCCTCCAGGGCTCAAGTGATTCTCCCACCTCAACCTCCTGAGTAGCTGGGACTACAGGTATGTGTCACCATGCCTGGCTAATTTTTATATTTTTGGTAGAGACAGGTTTCACCATGTTGCCCAGCGTGGTCTCGAACCACTGAGGTCAAGTGATCCTCCCGCCTCGGCCTCCCACAGTGCTGGGATTCCAGGTGTGAGCCACCTGGCACCTGGCCACTTCTTTTTTTTTTTTTTTTTGAGACAAGTCTAGCTGTCGCCAAGGCTGGAGTGCAGTGGTGCAATCTCGGCTCACTGCAACCTCCACCTCCCTGGTTCAAGCAATTCTCCTGCCTCAGCCTCCCAAGTAGCTGGGACTACAGGCACCCACCACCATGCCCGGCTAATTTTTGTATTTTTAGTAGAGACAGGGTTTCATCATATTGGCCGGGCTGCTCTTGAACTCCTGACCTAAGGTGATCTGCCCACCTCGGCCTCCCAAAATGCTGGGATTACAGGTGTGAACCATCGCGCTTGGCCACCTTCATTTATTTTAAATTCATTATTTGCTTGCACAAAATAAAACGTCTTCATCATAAAGAAATCCAAAACCATAAATAAACAACAATAACAAATCCCTAGTACCATCTGGAGAGAGGACCATATGATCACGTTTTGGAATTTAACCTTCCAGCCTATTATTTTTTTCTCCCTGGCAGACCTTTGGACCCGGACATTAGATTATAACTGGACCTCGAATGTAGGCACTTTCATTGGCACCAAGTGAAATTATGGAAGCCAAAAAGACACTCGCAGGATTGACCATTTAACATGTACCACCACTGCAGGAACTCGGGTTTCGTATACATTAAAAAAAAATTACAAGACCCTAAAACAATGGATGTGACTTGGATTTCTTGCAGAAGCCCTCCAAGGGCCTCTGTTAACAGTGGGGTGGCTGTTGTCTGCTGTGTTTACTAGCACGTGTTTAGCCCAAATGTCATCCTGTGTGGAAGCAGAGTTCAGTCTCACCTCAGAGGGTGCCCCTGGTTAATTCCTGGACCCTCCAAAGGGAGCTCAGAACTCCCCTCCCCCTGCCCCCTGACCCGTTTCTGGGCTGTCTCTGTCCCTGCTCTTCCCTTCCATTCCCATCCCTTCTCCACTATCACCTCATGGTGAAAAGCTGACCCTGGATTCCTTGCCGAAGATGCTGTCTCTGGAAACTCTCAAAGCTGCCAATTCTGGAGGTGCCAGATGGCGTCGGGTGTTGGGGGTTCTGGCCAGGTGGGGAGAAGAGACCTCATCCCCAACTCCACACATTGTCACTCACTCTCTGCTTGTTAAACCTATAAGCTCATATACACCCTTGAACAGTTTCCCTAGATTATTTTTGGGGGACAGATGGTTCTGGTCTGTTCAGAGGACCTGCAGAGAGCCCAGCGTGTCCCTTCTTTCCTTTTTTTTCCTCCTCTTTCTGCCCCTGCCCTGGTCAAGATTTCTCTCTGCTCCTGGTTAGAAATTATAGGAATGGAGACAAACAGGTACTGGGGCAGGTGGTGGTGAGAAAGGCGAGGTGTCCTTCCGGGCAGCAGATACCCCAGATACTGATCCAGTAGGTACATGTGTTCCTTCTGGAAAAAACAAAATGGAATCATACTGTACGTATCATTTAGTAACTTCCTTACATTTAAAGAAATTACACAAATATTGCCAGAACACATGTTTTCTTAAAAATTCACAGAACATAGAATTACATATAAAAAGAAAAAGCAACGCTTCTCCATCTCTTAAGCTCCAGTCCTGCTCTTATTCCTAGGGGTAACCACTATTATTAGTTTGGTGTGTTTCTGGTTGGCTCTTTTGTCAAATTATCAGTCAATCAATCAGTCAATCATCTACCAACCGACTGATCTGTCTCCCTACCTTCCTATGCATCTATCTATCTATCTATCTATCCATCTATCTATCTACCTATACCTCAATCTATACATCTATCTGTCTATACCTCTATCTATACATCTATCTATACATCTACCTATCTATCTCCTGTCTACCTACCTACCTATACATCTATCTCTCTCTCTCTCCTGTCTACCTAATTACCTATACATCTATCTCTCTCTATTATCTATCTACCAACAGACCAATTTATCTGTGTGTCTACCTATCACTCACCTATCATCTATCCATCTATCAATTATCTACCAATCTATCTACCTACCTACCTATACATCTATCTATATCTATACATCTATCTACCTACCTATCTACCTACCTACCTATACATCTATCTCTATACATCTATCTATCTATCTATCTATCTATCTATCTATCTATATCCTGTCTACCTACCTACCTATACATCTATCTCTGTCTCCTGTCTATCTACCTAATTACCTATACATCTATCTCTCTCTCTATTATCTATCTACCAACTGACCAATCTATCTGTATGTCTGTCTACCTATCATTTATCCATCTATCAATTATCTACCAGTTTATCTACCTACCTACCTATACATCTATCTGTCTCTATCTATCCATCCATCTATCTATCTACCTACCTACCTACGTACACGTTTGTTTATCTGTCTATCTGTCTGTCTATCTCTGTCTGTATAGGCATAAGGTCAGGGCTATTGAGATCAATTAATCAGCCTACCTACCTACCTACCTGCTTGTCATCTATATCTGTCTATCCTTGTTCTATCTACAATCTATATTTCTCTCTATAATGATAATATATGGATATATAGAGTTCCTAAAACTATAAATATCATACTATATATACATATTATTTTGTGACTTCTCCCTCAACCACATGTCTTGGTTATTTTTTCAGGTCAATACCTACAGTTCTACCTAACTTGATAGATTTTAAATACATAGATGTATCATATTCTACTCATCCATTCTCTAATTAATGGACACTTAGCTTTTCAGAGTATTCATTCTACAAACAATGGAATAATGTCCGTCTATCCTTGCATACTTTGTGTATTTCTGGAGGATAGATTTATAAAAATGAAATGCATCTGTAACAAGTACAGTTTTTTACAATTTGAGTGGGTCCTGTTGGTTCACAGCCAGTGGTGGTGGATGAGGCGCCTGTTTCCCAACGGCCTCCCCGACATTCACTATTGGCCATTTTTTAGATTTTTGCCAATTCCATAGAAGAAAAGTAGTTGCACTTCCTTACTCTAATTTATGTAAATGTTAATGTAGTTGAGACTCCTTTTTTCCCTTCAGTTTTTTCTTTTCTTTTCTTTTTTTTTTTGGGACAGAGCCTCACTTTGTCTCCCAGGCTGGAGTGCAGTGGTGTGATCTCGGCTCACTGCAACCTCCGCCTCTTGGGCTCAAGTGATTCTCCTGCATCAGCCTCCCGAGTAGCTGGGATTACAGGTGTGCACCACCACACCCAGCTAATTTTTTTGTATTTTTAATAGAGACGAGGTTTCACCATGTTGACCAGGCTGGTCTCGAGATCCCGATCTCAAGTGATCCACCCACCTCGGCCTCCCAAAGTGCTGGGATTACAGGCATGAGCCACTGCACCTGGCCTCCTTCAGTTTTTAAATTGTAGTAACATACACATGGCCTGCAATTTACATCTTAACCATTTTGAAATGTACAGTTTAGGGTGTTAAATACATTCATAGTGTTGTGCACCCAGGAGCCTCTTTCTTATGCTTCTTGGTTATTTGTATTTCTTCTGGGCTGGTGGTAACTCTGATCATTTCTGTATCCTTCGTCTCTTGGCAGAATTTGCACAAACCTCCTTGGCTGTCACTGAAAGCTGGCTCCAGTAAGGAATACTGCTGTACCACTGTAACATAACGAGTCTCCTGTGGGCCACATACCAACCCCTTGGCTCCACAGAAAGCAAAGATATCAGGTGTTTCATGCAGTGAACGATTACGTTTTATATTTTCTCCCCATTTATGTGGCCATAAAGATGAGATACCTGTCCTGTCTGAAGAGGGAGAAGAGGAAGAAGAGATTTATTCTCAAAAAGTGGAGTCCGTGGATAAAGTGCGAGGTGTGGAATTGGGAGGGATCGTGGGAGGGTGGAACTGAGAAAGCCCCCCGCAGCGGGAGTAGGGTGCTGCCTGCCATGCCACAATCAGTTTGTACTTTCACTGGGTGTGAACCACAAAGAGAAGTGCTGGGTCATGAATACACGGATGTAGTAGTTTCCCACGGCTGCCGTCACAAGTGACCACAGACTGGGTTGGCTGAAAACAACACAGATGTATTCTCTCACAGCTCTGGAGGCCGGAACTCCAAAATTAAGGTGCTGGCAGGGCTGCGCTCCCTCTGCAGGACCAAGGGGAGGATCCTTCCCAGCCTCCTCACTGCAGTCTAGGGGTCAGGGTGTCCTCGGCCTGCAGCATCATCACTCCAGTCTCTACATCCATCGTCACATGGCCTTGTCCCCTCTCTGTCTTTCTTCTTCTCCGTGTGTCCTCTCTCCTTCTTCTTCTTCTTCTTTTTTTTTTTTTTTGAGACAGGGTCTCGCTCTTGTCACCCAAGCTGAAGTGTAATGCTGTGATCTCAGCTCACTGCAACCTCCGCCTCCCAGGTTCAAGAGATTCTCCTGCCTCAGCCTCCCAAGTAGCTGCGATCTCAAGCACCCACCACCACACCCAGCTAATTTTTGTATTTTCAGTGGAGACGGGGTTTCACCATGTTGGCCAGGCTGGTCTTGAACTCCAGACCTCAGGTGATCCGCCCTCCTCGGCCTCCCAAAGTGCTAGGATTACAGGTGTGAGCCGCCGTACCCGGCCGTCCTCTCTCCCTCTTATACAGGCACCAGTCACATTGGATTTTGGGCCCACTCTAATCCATATCACCTCGTCTTTACTAATTACATCTGCAAAGACCCTGTTTCCAAATGAGGTCACAGCTTTAGGACAGGCATTGTGGGGGACACTCTTCAACCGAGTGTAGTATGTAACATACAAACACTCATGCAGGCGGTGTCTCAGCCAGCTCAGCAAACACAGGCTTTGTACTTTGTTTTGTAGAGTGGGTTTCCCACTGCGCAAACTGCAGATGCCATTTTCTTAGGAGAATCTTCAAGGCACAGAACTTTTCATGTATTTATTTGTTTTTGACACAGGACCTCACTCTGTTGCCCAGGCTGGAGTGGTGCTATCATAGCTCACTTCAGCCTCTAACTTCTAGGCTCAAGCAATCCTCCTGACTCGGGCTCCTGAGGAGCTGGGACTGTAGAGGTGCACCAACATGCCTGGATGACATTTTGATTTTTTGTAGAGATGGGGTCTTGCTATGTTGCCCAGGCTGGTCTCGAACTCCTGGGCTCAAGCAGTCCTCCCACCTCAGCCTTCCAAAGTATTGGGATTACAGGCATGAGCCACTGCTTCTGGCCAATAATTTATTTTTAACCAAATTGTAATCCCCTCAAGTAGCAAAGACTGTGGAGAGGGAACTACAAGTTAGAAATAAAAGATGGTTTGAATAAGGCTTGTTTAAAGTGGGTTTTTGGTTTTTTTTTGGAGACGAAGTGTTGCTCTGTCATCCAGGCTGGAGTGCAATGGTGCGATCTCGGCTCGCTGCAACCTCCTCCTCCTGGGTTCAAGCGATTCTCCTGCCTCAGCCTCCTGAGTAGCTGGGACTGCAGGCACACACCACCACATCCAGCTAATTTTTTTTTTTTTTTTTGAGACAGAGTCTTGCTAGTTTTTGTATTTTTAGTAGAGATGGGGTTTCACCTTGTTGGCCAGGCTGGTCTCAAACTCCTGACCTCAGGTGATCCACCCACCTCGACCTCCCAAAGTGTTGGGATTACAGGCGTGAGCCACCACGCCTGGCCTAAAGTGGGTTTTGATAAGGCAGATGGTAGTTCTGGATGCCACAGCAATGTCTGCTGAGGTCTCCTAGGAAAGCACTCTCAGCTTCTGAGCCCAGTACATCCATGAAGAGGACAGGTTTGGGTGGGAAGAGCTGTTTAGATGGGAAGGTCGGAGAAGTCCTTTCTCACAAAGTAAATTAACATTATTATATATTTTCTTCTTTTCTTTTTATGGTGGTAAAATGGATGTCACTTTTACCATTTTTACCATTTCTAGGTGACATTAAGTACATTCATAAGTGTATTTTCCTTTTTAAAGATGCGGCCTTGCTCTGTGGCCCAGGCTGGAATGCTGTGGTGTGATCATGGTGCCCTGTAGCCTTGAACTCTTGGGCTCAAGTCCCAGCCTTCCAAGTAGCTGGGACTACAGATGTGTGCCATCATGCCTGGCTAAGTTTTTTTTTTGTTTGTTTGTTTTTTTTAACTTAAATTTAATTTTGTGGGCTGTTGTGGTGGCTCACGCCTATAATCCCAGGACTTAGGGAGGCCAAGGCAGGAGGATCACTTGAGGTCAGGAGTTCGAGACTAGCCCAGCCAACATGATGAAACCCATCCCTACTAAAAACACAAAAATTAGCCAGGTAGCCAGGCGTGGTGGCACGTACCTGTAATCCCAGCTACTCAGGAGGCTGAGGCAGGAGAATTGCCTGAACTTGGGAGGCAGAGGTTGCAGTGAGCCAAGATCACGCCACTGCACTCCAGCCTGGGTGACACAGTGAGATCTGTCTCAAAAAAAATTTTTTTTTAAATTTTTTTGTAGAGATGAGGTTTCACTACATTGCCCAGGCTGGTTTCAAACTCCTGGCCTCAAATGGTCTTCCACCCTGTAGCTGAGATGATAGGCGTGCACCATCACTCCTGGATAACATTTTGATTTTTTGCAGAGATTAGAGACTACTCTAATGCTGTTAGAGAATTAGCAGTGGACTACAGGCTATTTATGGCACGGCACCTGCTCATAAGTGAGATTTTTTTTTTTACTGTAGTCTATTGCTAGTTCTCTAATAATGTTGGTACTGCTGTCTATAGACTATTCCCCTACCAACCACGGCGCCGATGCCCTTACCCGTGCTGTCATTTAGTCCTCCAGAATCTGGCTGGTAGATGTTACTGCCCCATTTTATGGATGTGAAAACTAATAGCAGAGAGGATTCAGACCCCTGACATTGAGTTGATGCCAAAGCCACAGTGACTTTGCACAGTGCCTTTCAAAGTAAGAGCTGAGGGAAAGCTCCCAGGGAAAGCTCCTTTCTCTAATCACCAGGCCTGTTGGATGTTCTGAGGGCTCAGACTTGGTGTCTGCTGAGGTTTCTGAATCTGTATCAATCAGAGTGGGCTTGAGACAGGTGCGTCATTTCATTTAGACTGTTTTTCTTCTTGTCCCTCACAAGTTTTGCATCTCATGGTGAAAAAGGAGTAAATGCTAACATACTAGCTGTAATTCTTTTTCCTTTTTTTTTTTTGAGATGGAGTCTCGCCGTGCCGCCCAGGCTGCAGTGGCACAATCTTGGCTCACTGCAACCTCTACCTCCTGGCCTCAAGTGACTCTCCCATCTCAGCCTCCCGAGTAGCTGGGATTACAGGCACGCACCACCATGTCTGGCTAATTTTTGTATTTTTAGTAGAGACGGCGTGTTGCCATGCTGGCCAGGCTGGTCTTAAACTCCTGACATCAAGTGATCCATCCACCTCAGCTTCCCAAAGTGCTGGGATTATAGGCATGAGCCACTGCACCTGGCCTGTAATTCTTGTCTTTATGATAAACTCCCTTTTAAGTAAAAAACCTCAGAGAAGTCACAGGGTCACAGGGTGGACACTGTACCTGAGAGAATGCAGACACACACACGTTAAATTTCTGATGGACACCTGTCAAAAACGAAACAATCCTTGTCAATTACAGCGTGAGTCAAGGCCACAATCAGATTGATTGGAACAGAAGGTGTGCACAGTTATTCGATAACTCGCCTTTTGAATGAAATGTCCTGGTGCACAAAATGCAGGGCTGCTCTTGATGGTCGGAAACCGAATTTTCTGATTATTTTCTCTTACACTTTGATTGACGTTTTGCAGCTAACCGTGTGTCACTGAGAACTGAATCTCTAGGTCAACCTCTAATCAACATAGAGGATGAAGAAATGGACAAAGAGATTTCAGAAAAACTCCCTTCCAAAGTAAGCATGGCTCTTTGTCCTTGTTGGTGGGGTAATGGGGACCCCTGACACCCTTTAGGATTCAGGGTAACTGACACAGCCCCATCCAAGGGATTTATCATGTTGGAATGGAGATTATAGGATCCCAAGGCCACCCTCAGATTCAGTGATTGGCTGGAAGGACTCACAGGATCCAGAAAATCTGTTATATTCATAGTTATAGTTTATTACAGGGAAAGGATGCAAATTAGACTCAGCAAAAAGAGGAAAAAACGTGCACAGGACAGAGACCAGCAGAAAATAGGCACAAACTTCCATCTGTTCCCTCCCAGTGGAGTTTCATGGACAGCACTTAATTCTCCTGGTAGCTATGAGTGGCAACATGCATGAAGTATTGCCAACCAGAAAGGCTCACCTGAGCCTTGGTGTCTGGGGTTTTTACTGGGGATCAGTCACACAGCCAGGAGCATCCATGTGGCTGACCTTAGTTACTCAGCTCCCCTTCATCTCCAGCCCTCACCACCACCCTAGAGGTTGAACTGATCCTATATGACTGGGGCCCCAGCAAACAAAAACAGGCACTCACCAAAATCACATTGTTAGCATGCACCTTCAGGAATGGCCCAAGGATGTAGGTACACAAAGACTCCCATATTAGGCAGGATATTCCAAAAGCTTAGAAGTTGTCATCCCAAGAGCCAAAGGTCAGTTCTGAAGACATTTGGCACGTGTGGGGTTTGGACAACACAGGCCTGCTAAATGGACCCTGTTCTGTGAAAACCCCAAGGTTGGAGTTTAAGGCTAGGATGTAAGCATTCAGCCTGGCCTATGCTTACCAAAATCATGCTTCATTGCCTCATAAATATGTCCCATCTGCAAAACAAAATTCAAGCTCCATCTGGACCTTTGGCAGGTCAGTTTGTTTAGGTGTTGCTGCACTGGTTGGTCAATAGAGTCAGGCTGACAGCACAGAGTCTGGGTGCATTTAGCTCCTGTGTTTAGCTGGTACCCACTGTGTGGCTGTGGTTGCATTGTCAGAACATGAGACCAGCCATTGTGTTGAGAGGAGAGCTTAGGTGTACTTGAATATTAGGTTCTTTAGGTGAATGGATGTATCACAAGAATGAATGGTTTTTCTTCCCCATGTTTCAGAGAACTGTGAAGCTCATCATGGAAAAGATGCATCTCCACATGCTCTGTACCCCTCTTCCTGAGGAGTTCCTGGACCAAAATGTGGTGTTTTTCCTTAGAAATACCAAAGGTACATTTCTGGCATGTGTGTGTGTATGTGTGTTGAGGGGGTGTGGTTGTGCATGCACTTGTTCACTCTCATTCTGTTGTCTTTTTACGGTTATCTTTCACCTATGCCAAGCTCTCTTTCTTTTCCATACTGGGTTCTTACATAGTCTTCTCAAAGCTAATTTCCAGTAAAGAAGTGTTAGAGATAAAGAAATGTATTCAGCCAATGATAGTGCATGTCTGCACATATTTGGAGAAGGTGTGAAGACTGAAACTTGTGAAATAATGGCTTCAGTGGGTATATTTGTTATGTGTGTTTTGTTTCCCAGTTAGATCAAGGGAAGAGTCCAAGTAACCTTTAAAATGTTTACCATGGTGATTGATTTTTGGTCAGGTAGAGTAAATACATATCAAATAAAACCTTGTTTGTTGGAAGGGTAGATGTTACCAAGTAGGTCTTTTCAAACAACCCATGACTCAAAAGATGCTTTGGCAATGGATTGAGGAAGACTTGCTGGGGAGTGAAGACAGGCAAAGCCAGTGCCCAAGTCAGCTTGGATGGTTGTAACAAATTGCCGTAGGCTGGGGGGCTTCACCAACAAACATGTATTTCTCACAGCTCTGGAGGCTGGGAAGTCCAAATCAAGGTGCTGGCAGATCTGGCATCTGGCGAGGGCCACTTCCTGGTTCACAGATGGCACCTTCTCCTATCCTCCCATGGTGGAGAGCAGAGAGAGAGAGCAAGCTCTCCTGTCTCTTCCTATAGGGACACCAATCCAATCGTGAGACTCCACCCTCATGACCTAATCACGTACCAAAGGCCCCACCTTCTAATACCTTCACCGTGGGGATTTAAGCTTCAACATGTGGATTTTAGGGTCATTCAGTCCATAGCAGCAAAGAATCCAGCCAGCGTTTCTAGACAACCCAGATAATTTCTGGTTTTGTCCAGCGTTAGATACTCCAACCAGATCAGTGAATGTGTGCAGCTCTTGTGCGCTGTTCATACTAATCCATGAACCACAGTGCATCGGTATCCATTTCAGCTTCTCATGGGCCCTCAGATTTGTTTAAACACAAATAGGGGATATTCTGAATCTGTAACCAGAACATTCCTTGTAGCAACTTGGGAAGAAGGAGAAGATTCCTGTTCTCTTGGAAATGTTAACTGTTGGCTGCTCTCTCTCGCTGACCTTACATTCTACACCTGTTCTTATTTAGATGCAATCTCTGAAGCTACCGACATGAAGGAAGCTATGGAAATTATGCCAGAAACACTGGAGTATGGAATTATAAATGCTAATGTGCTCCATTTTCTGAAGGATATTATATGTCAGGTAAACGTGGAGAAAGGAAGAAATTCTAGTATTTCTAAAGTTGAGGTCATGTGGTTTGTTTATTCCACAAATAGGTAGTGGGCAGCTCTTCTGTCTCAGGTGCTGTTATGGGCACTGAGGTGCTGAGAGCAGCTCGGCTGGGGAGACCCTAACCCAGTGGTGCTAGAGAAATTAAAGACACACACACAGAAATATAGAGGTGTGAAGTGGGAAATCAGGGGTCTCACAGCCTTCAGAGCTGAGAGCCCCGAACAGAGATTTACCCACATATTTATTAACAGGAAACCAGTCATTAGCATTGTTTCTATAGATATTAAATTAACTAAAAGTATCCCTTATGGGAAACAAAGGGATGGGCCGGAATTAAAGGAATAGGCTGGGCTAGTTCACTGCAGCAGGAGCATGTGCTTAAGGCACAGATCGCTCATGCTATTGTCTGTGGCTTAAGAATGCCTTTCAGCGGTTTTCCGCCCTGGGTGGGCCAGGTGTTCCTTGCCCTTATTCCCGTAAACCCACAACCTTCCAGCTTGGTCATTAGGGCCATTATGGACATGTTACAGTGCTGCAGAGATTTTATTTATGGCCAGTTTTGGGGCCAGTTTATGGCCAGATTTTGGGGGGCTTGCTCCCAACACTGAGGGTCAAGCAGTAGACAGGACAGGCAATGACCCTGCTCTCTAGGAGCTTATGTAGGGGAAAGACATGGCACACAAGCACATCTACGAGAAAATACTGACAAGTGGCATGAGGAAAATAAACCCTGATATGAGACAGAAATGGGCCATGTGCAGTGTGTGTGTGCAGAGGGCATGCTGAGGAATGGCCTTGCTGAGGATGTGATGTCTAAGCTTTCTTTTTTATTTTTATTATTTTTCGAGACAGAGTCTCTCCGCCATCCAGTCTGGAGTGCAGTGGCACAGTCACGGCTCACTGCAGCCTCAACTCTCAAGCGATCCTTCTGCCGCAGCCTCCTGAGTGGCTGGGATTACAGGCATACACCACCATGCCTGGCTCATTTTTGTACTTCTTATAGAGACAGGGTCTCACCATGTTGCCCAGGCTGGTCTCCAACTCCTGGGCTCAAGCAATCTGCCCGCCTTGGCCTCCCAAAGTGCTGTGATTACAGGCATGAGCCACCATGCTTGGCCTGAGCTTTATAGACCAAAAAAATGAAAAACTCATCAGCAGGCCTTTTTCATGAATGATTAGGGAAATGATTAGGGATAAGGGAATGATAAGGGAATGATTAGGGAAATGCACTAGGGAAGGAAGGAAGAGGTGATATTGAACTGAGACCCAAATTAGGCCAAGGCATCAGACACGATAGGATGTGGAGGAAGAGCATGCTGGGCAGCGAGAACAGCAGGTGCAAAGGCCCTGAGGTAGAAGCAGCCTCAGCTTGGCCCATTAGGAGGATGGCCAGTGTGGCTGGAGGGAGGGCTGGAAATGAAGGCAGGTTTAAGCAGGGGAACAACAGGATCTGGTTTGCATTTTACCTCTGGCTATTGTGGGAAAACATATTGCTGGGGTGGAGGGGAAGGAAAGACCAAATAGAAAGCCATGGAAGAGCCCAGGTGGAGGGCTGTATTAGTCCATTTTCATGCTGCTATAAAGAACTACCCAGAATTTATAAAGGGAAGAGGCTAAATTGAGTCACAGTTCTGTATGGCTATGGAGGCCTCAGGAAACTTAAAATCATGATGGAAGGGGAAGCAAACATATCCTTCTTCATATGATGGCAGGAAGGAGAAGTGCTGCACAAAGAGGGAAAAGCTGCTTATAAAACCATCAGATCTCATGAGAACTCACTCACTATCATGAGAACAGTGGCATGGGGGTAACCTCCCCCATCATTCAATTACCTCCCACCAGGTCCCTCCCATGACATGTGGGGATTATGGGAACTACAATTAAAGATAAGATTTGGGTGGGGACACGGCCAAACCACATCGAGGGTGATGGTTATTTAGGCTCCAATCAGGGGAGGGAGGGAGAAGCAGACAGTGTGAGGAATGCCTTGAGGATCAGGCCATGGGACTTGCTGGACCGGGATTTGGAGGCTTTGAAGAGTATCACAAGACTAGAGAGTACAAAAAATGAGTCTTGGTCCCAGCACTTTAGGAGGGTGAGGTGGGAGGATCGCTTGAGGCTAGGAGTTTGAGAACAGCCTGGGCGATATAGCAAGACCCCATCTCTAAAAGAAATTTTAAAAAAGAATGACTGTTAGGATTTGGGCCTGAGAAACTGGGAGGATGGTGAAGTCATTACTGAGATGGAAGATGGGGAGAAACAGATATGGAGGGAAACTCAAGTGTTGTATTTTGCATGTTAAGCACAGGTGGCCTCTTAGACATTCAAGTCAAGGCATGAAGCAGGACGTATGAATCTAGAGCTCCGCGGGGAACTCAGGGCATCCGTCTAGCAAATATTCATTGAGCACCTACTGTATTTCATAGCAATGAACAACTGAGACAAAGTCTCTGCCTCGTGGAGCTTTCATTCTAGACGGGAAGATGTACATTAACCAAGATCAATGAGAAAATATATAGTGTGTTAAACAGCAACAAGAGTTAGGGAGAAAAATGAAGCCAGATAGGAAAGAAAAAGGAAACAAGGGGGACAGGGAAAGTTGATAGGTGGAAAGGTGGGGCTTTTGCAATTTTAGATAGGGTGGCCAGGAAGACTTCACTGAGATTTGGACAAAAAAGTCCAAACCAACACAATATCCTCTTTTGCTTGGACTATTGCAGGAGCCTCCAAAAAGATCCCCCAGTTTCTGTTCTTACCCTCTACGCTGCATTCTCCACATGCCAACCAGAGTGATGCTTTAAAATATGGGCATCATCACCACAGAGATGGTGTAAAACCAAGGGACTGGGTGGAACAACCAAGGGAGGGAGTAGAGATGGAAGAGATGAGGGGAGAGGAAAGTTAGGACATGGGTGATCCAGAAGCCAAGAGAAGACAATGCTTCACGGAAGAAGGGAGGGGCCCACCGTGCCACTTGCTGCTGGAGGTCAAGAAGGCACAGGCAAAGAAGAGCTGGAGGGCTTGGCCCTGGGTGACTTCCACGTGAGCAGTTCTGGGGATGGGAGCAGACGAGGTCTCACGGAGTACAAGTCACCCTGTGAGTTAGGCTGTGGGGCCCTCCCCACTGAGCTGCCCGCACACAAGGGACGTTATACCCAAAGATACCCTCCTTCATCGGGATGATGTCTTTTCCTAGTGTGACTTTGGAGGACTCAAGAACATTGGCTACCTTCTTATTTATTTATTTATTTTTATTTTTTGTTTTTATTTATTTATTTTTGAGACAGTGTCTCATTCTGCCACCTAGGCTGGAGTGCAGTGGCGCGAGCATGGCTCACTGCAGCCTTGACCTCCCAGGCTTAAACGATCCTCCCACCTCAGCCTCCTGAGTAGCGGGGAGGATCACTAAAAATTAGCCAGGTGCACGCCACAATGCCTGGATGATTTTTGTATTTTTTTTTTAAAGACGGTGTCTCAGTATGTTGCCAAGGCTGGTCTCAAACTCCTGGGCTCAAGTGATCTGCCCACCTCAGCCTCCCAAAATGTTGGGATTGCAGGCATGAGCCACCACATCTGGCCACACTGGCTACCTTCTTATGCAAACTGAACTTTTCATTCTAAAATAACAAAATAACATCAACCCCATTTCTACCAAAAATAAAAAGAAAAATCTGCTGGGCATGGCTGTGGGTGTCTGTGGTCCCAGCTACTCTGGAGGCTGAGGTGGGAGGATCGCTTGAACCCAGGAGTTTAAGGTTGAAGTGCATGGTGGTCATGCCACTGTACTACAGCCTGGGTGACAGAGAGATAGTACATCTCTAAAAAAAAAAAAAGAAAAATAAATAAGATGACATCAAAACATGATGTATAATTAATTCTTAGTGGTTATATGCATTGTGACAACCAGAGTCATGTCTAAAGGACACAGGGCTCAACTTGAAGAGGCTCATGCCAGCCACAGATGGGACATTTTGACCTTCAGTAAGGATAAAATTGCAGTGGATTGAAGCATAGACAATATATTCAAATACAGCCAGGTGCAGTGGCTTGTGCCTGTAATCCCAGCACTTTGGGAGGCCGAGGTGGATGGATCACCTGAGGTCAGGAGTTCGAGACCAGCCTGATCAATATGGCGAAACCTCCATCTCTACTAAAATTACAAAAATTAGCTGGGCATGGTGGCGTGCACCTGTAGTCCCAGCTACTTGGGAGGCTGAGGCAGGAGAATCGCTTGAACCCAGGAGGTGGAGGTTGTAGTGAGCTGAGGTCATGTCACTGCACTCCAGCCTGGGTGACAGAAAGAGACTCCATCTCAAAAAAAAAAAAAAAAAAAAAAGTATATATATATATACACACACACATATGTTCAAATGCATGAGTTAAAAAAATTTTCTTAAGAGACACAGTTCTTACTCTATTGCTCAGGCTATAGTGCAGTGGCACAATCACATCTCACTGCAGCCTCAAACTCTCAGATTCAAGCGATCCTCCCATCTCAGCCTCCGGAGTAGCTGGGTCTATAGGTGCGCACCACTAAGACTAATTTTCTTTTTTTGAGGCGGAGTCTCACTCTGTCGCCCAAGCTGGAGTGTAGTAGTGCAATCTCGGCTCACTGCAACCTCCGCCTCCTGGGTTCATGCCATTCTCCTACCTCAGCCTCCTGAGTAGCTGGGACTAGAGGCACCCACCACCACACCTGGCTAATTTTTTGTATTTTTAGTAGAGATGGGGTTTCACCATGTTAGCCAGGATGGTCTCGATCTCCTGACCTCGTGATCCACCCGCCTCGGCTTCCCAAAGTGCTGGGATTACAGCTGTGAGCCACCGTGCCCGGCCTAATTTTTTTTTTTTTAATTGTAGAGGTGGGGTCTCCCTATGTTGCCCCGGCTGTTCTCGAACTCCTGGGCTCAAGAGATTTTCCTGCCTTGGCCTCCCAAAGTGCTGGGATTACAGGCGTGAGCCACCGCAGCCAGCCCCCTGTGCCACAGTTTGTAACTTCTCAGTTACTGGTGGTATACAGAAATAACAGCACTGTTTTTGGGGCAGTCGTGTCAGGCCTGGTTAAAATTGGTGTCCTTGGATCACTTTAAGTCAAATGTAATCTCTCTGTCTTTAGGTCTGTGCTCCGGTTTGAGTGGTTTTCACTTTGCACATTTGTATCTCAATATAAAAGAATATTCAGGCTGGGTGCAGTGGCTCACGCCTGTAATCCCAGCACTTTGGGAGGCCGGGGGGTGGATCAGGAGGTCAGGAGATCGAGACTAGCTTGACCAACATGGTGAAACCCCATCTCTACTAAAAATACAAAAATTAGCTGGGTGTGGTGGTGTATGCCTGTAATCCCAGCCACTCGGGAGGCTGAGGCAGGAGAATCGCTTGCACCAGTGAGGTGGAGGTTGCAGTGAGCCAAGGTTGTGCCACAGCACTCTAGCCTGGTGACAGAGCGAGACTCTGTCTCAAAAAAAAAAAAAAAAAAAAGAATATTCAAAACCAGAGGCAATTTAAATACATGAATTATTGAAAATGACGTCATATGATGTATTTCATAAAATTGGCATTTCAGGTTTTTTTGCCAGCATTGTCCTTCAATCAGCATAGGACGAGTACAACCGTGGGAGTCACATCTGGAGGAGGCTCTAATTCCTCTGAGTATGAATCAGACCTGCCGCCCATGCCTGGGGAGGCAGTAGAATATCACAGTATTCAATTAATACGGGATGAATTTTTAATGAACGTGCAGAAATTTGCAAGTAATATTCAAAGAACCATGCAGCAACTTGAAGGTAAGGTTTCATTTTCCTCCTTTTTAGTTAAGAATGATTATACTGTAGTTGGGATTACAGGTGCATGCCACCACGCCTGGCTAACTTTTGTGACATTTTTGTTTGTTTGTTTTGTAGAGACAGGGTCTCACTTTGTTGCTCAGGCTGGCAAAAATAATTTTAGCACAGGATTTTTTTTTTTTTTTTTTTTTTTTTTTTTTGAGACAGAGCCTCACTGTTGCCCAGACTGGAGTGCAGTGGTGAGATTTCGGCTCACTGCAATCTCCACCCCCTGGGTTCAAGGGATTCTCCTGCCTCAGCCTCCCAAGTAGCTGGGATTACAGGTGTGCACCACCACACCCAGCTAATTTTTGTATTTTTAATAGAGATGGGGTTTTACCATGTTGGCCAGGCTGGTCTTAAACTCCTGACTTCAAGTGATCCACCTGCCTTGGCCTCTCAGAGTGCTGGGATTACAGGTGTGAGCCACTGTGCCCAGCCTAGCACAGGATTTTTGAATACATTTTTCTTCATTGTTTTCTAGTAGTCAACATCCAGTGATGAGAAACTGAATGTTCTTCTAATTTTTCTCCCCTCCCCCTATACGTAAGCTTTTAAGAGCATCTGGTTATCCCTAGTGTTTTGATGTTAGGATGTTGGGCCTTTGTGTGGTACTTTTTTCATTCATTTTTTAAACACTCAGTGGGTGTTTTCAGTCCAAAGACTGAAAAATTATCTTGACATTTTCCTCCACTATTTGTTTTCTCTTGCTGAAATTCCTGCTGGATGGATGTCTAGAGATTCTATTTCTTATCTTTTCTCTTGTATTTGTCATCTTTTTGTGTTTGTATTCTTTCCTGGAGTGTTCTTCAACTTCTATGTTACCCATGTTTGATTGATAGTCATATCAGCTATTATATTTTTAATTTTTAAGACCTCTTATTCTTTGATTGTATCTTTTTTCATAGCATCCTGTTCTTGTTTGATGGATGCCATATGTCTCAAATCTCTGAGATAAATAGTTGGGCTTTCCTTTTGGAAATGTTCTCCTTTTGCCCTGTCCTGCCTCCCCTCCCCTCCCCTCCTCTTTTCTCCCCTCCCCTTCCCTTTCTTTTCTTTCCTTTCTTTCTTTTTTTTTTTTTTTTTGACAAGGTCTCACTCTTCCACCCAGGCTGGAGTGCAGTGGTACAAACATAGCTCACTGCAGTCTCAACCTTCTGGGAGCTCAGGCAATCCTCCCACCTCAGCCGCCCAAGTAGCTGGGATTACAGGCACACACCACCACGCCCAGCTAATTTTTGTATTTTTAGTAGAGAGGGAGTTTTGCCACGTTGGCCAGGCTGGTCTCGAACTCCTGACCGCAAGTGATCTTCCTGCCTTGGTCTCTTAAAGTGTTGAGATTACAGGTGCGAGCCATCGTGCCTGGCCTGTTCTCCTTTTCTTTACATTATCTCAATTTCCCCTGATGTCACTTTTCCCCTGATTTATCTTTGACTGACTGTTTCAGGCTGGTGGTTATCTAAACTATCTGCCGGTTCTTTGTTCAAGTTTTTAAAAATTGAAGTCACTAGGTTGTAAACTCAGGAACATCTTAAATAACTAAATCATTTTGATCAAGCTTAACACCGGAACAATTATCTAAAATGTTTGAATTACATTCTAATGAAAGAGAATGAGATACAGATATTATCAGGACAGGGGATGCAGCAGACCTTATTATACTGATGAAGCTTGAGAGAAGACCCAGCCGGTGAACTTGAATGTCTTTCTTTGTAATCATTTTTCCTGAACGAGTGACTGACTGATCGCTTTTATTTTCCTAGGTGAAATCAAGTTAGAAATGCCAACCATCAGTGTGGAGGGAGAGGTGTCCGACCTGGCAGCTGACCCGGAAACCGTTGACATCTTGGAGCAGTGTGTGATAAACTGGCTGAATCAGATATCCACAGCGGTTGAGGGCCAACTGAAGAAAACACCTCAGGTAGTTTGTGCAGGGCTTTCAGAGAGCCCCGATCCAGGTCATGCTTACCATGCTGGGAAAGAGCCCGGAGTCTGGGGTCTGGATCATCTGGCATCTTTTCTTACTGTTTTATGACTTCCTTAAGCCATCAAAATAAACACACCCAAAATATCATTTCTGGGCTTTCTGCTGTTAATGTGCTACCAGGTTACTACCTGGATTGATAAAGATAACACTTTAGATCAGTCAGGAAGCTTGGGCTGCCAAAAACAGGAAACCCAACTCAAGTCGATCAACTAAGAAAGCAAATTCCTTGGCTCACATAATGGAAAAGTCCAGAGGCAGAGTTGGCTTCAGGTCCAGTTTGATCAGGGCTCTGGCTGTGTTTCTGAATCTCTCAGTTCCAGACTCCTTTCTAGGGGCTGGGGAGCTTCATTCCTCAGGCTGGCTTCCTTGCAGCAGTTTCTGGCCTCACATCTGTACACCTCATTGTCCGGAGAAAGGCAGCGTGTGTTTCTAGCATCTGGAGAAAGGCAGAGTGTGTTTCTAGCATTCTCAGCTGGAGCCCTGAGATTCACTCTGATTGGACCACCCTGGGTCAAGAGCCCACCCCTGAAGACCCTGAAGGATTGGAGCAGTTGGACAGAAAGAACGGATGCTGAAAAAACCACCGTTAAGTGTCCACTCCACACTGATGATGAGAGTTCTTTGTGTGTTCATTTCACCTCTCAGGGTAAAGGCCCTCTGGCTGAAATTGAATTCTGGAGGGAAAGAAATGCAACCTTAAGTGCGCTGCATGAACAAACAAAGCTTCCAATAGTCAGAAAAGTCTTGGATGTTATCAAGGAATCCGACTCCATGCTTGTGGCTAATCTGCAGCCAGTGTTCACCGAGTTATTCAAGTTCCACACGGAGGCCTCAGACAATGTGCGCTTTCTCTCCACCGTGGAGCGTTATTTCAAGGTACGCTGGGTATGCTGTGCTTTGCAGTTAGCTCTGTCAAAGAGATTTCATATGATTTAATTTCCCTTTTAAAAATGTTCAGCATTTGGCCAGGAGCAGTGGCTCATGCCTGTAATCCCAGCACTTTGGGAGGCTGAGGCGGGCAGATCGCTTGAGCTCAGGAGTTGGAAACCAGCCTGGCCGACGTGGTAAAGCCCTGTCTCTCCAAAAAATACAAAAATTAGCTGGGTATGGTGGTGTGCACCTGTAGTTCCAGCTACTCAGGAGGCTGAGGTGGAAGGATTGCTTGAGCCTGGGAGATGGAGGTTGCAGTGAGCCAAGATTGCGCCACTACACTCCATCCTGGGCAACATAGCGAGACCCTGTCTCAAAAAATACCTCAGCATTTAAAAAATTGTGATAAAATAGACATTACATGATATTATCATTTTAACCACTACTAAGCATACAGTTCAGTGGCACTAAATACATACACAATGCTGTGTGTCCATTACACTATTTCCAAAACAGTTTCATCTTCCCAAACTGGAATTCTATGTCCATTAAACACTAACTCCCCCTTCTTCCTTACCCTAAGTCCCTGGTAACTTCTGTTCTCCTTTCTGTCTTTGTAAATCTGACTACTCTAGGGACTTCATATAAGGCGAGTCATGCAGGACTGATCCTGTGTGCAGTCTCTTTCACTCAGCACCAGGTTTTCAAGGTTCACCTGTGTTGTAGCGTGGAGCATGTTAGTGTTTCATTAGTTTCTATGGCAGAATCATATTCCATAGCATGGATAGACTACATTTTGTTTCTCTATTCATCAGCTGGTGGGCATTTGAGTTGTTTCTGCATTTTGGCTATTATGAAGAATGCTGCTACGAACATTCTTGTACAAGGATTTGTGTGGATGTGTGTTTTTAATTATTCATGTATTATGCATAGGAGTGCAATGGCTGGGTCATATGGTAACTGTTTAACCTTTTGAGGAATTTCTAGACTGTTTCCAAAGTGGTTGTCCCATTTTACATTCTCAAGAGCAATACACGAAGGTTCTGGTTTTTCCATATCTTCACCACCACTTGTTATTGTCTTTCTGATAATAGTCATTGTGGTTTAATTTGCATTTCTTTAACAACTAGTGAGACTGAACAACTTTTTATGTACTTAATGTGCTTATTGTCAATTTCATATTGTTGGTGAAATGTCTGTTTTAATCTTTTGCCCATTATTTATTTGAGTTATTATTATAAGAGATTAAAAAAAGTCTGCTCACCTGGGCAACATAGTGCAACCCCATCTCTATAAAAATAAAAATAAAAAATTAGCTGGTGTAGTGGTGCATGCCTGTATTCTCAGCTTACTTGGGAGGCTGAGGTGGGAGGATCACTTGAGTCCGGAGGGGAGTCGAGGCTGCAGTAAGCCATGATTGTGCCATTGCACTCCAGCCTGGGCACCAGACTTGGTCTCAAGAAAAAAAAAAAAAAAAGAGTGAAACTTCTTGCATGCTTACTGTTTTATGAAACTATTTGGACCCCAAGGCTAAGGGCTCTTACGTGGCTCTCTCCTCTCTTGGTCAGAACATAACGCACGGGTCTGGCTTCCACGTGGTCCTGGACACCATCCCCGCCATGATGAGTGCCCTGCGGATGGTATGGATCATCTCCCGACACTACAACAAAGACGAGAGGATGATTCCCCTCATGGAGCGCATCGCCTGGGAAATCGCCGAGAGAGTCTGCCGAGTGGTCAACCTGCGGACTTTGTTCAAGTAAGAAGCCGTAGCGTTCATTTTTTTGTTTTGTTTTGTTTCACTTTTTACTTTTTATATCTTAAACAGCCCTATTGAGCTATAATTCACATATAATTCTCTCACTTAAAATGTACAATTCACTGGCTCTTATGGCCGGGCACAGTGGTGCACACCTGTAATCCCAGCCCTTTGGGAGGCCAAGGTGGCGGATTACTTGAGGCCAGAAGTTCGAGACCAGCCTGCCCAACATGGTGAAACCCCATGCGTGGTGGGCTGGAATCCCAGCTTCATGGAAGTCTGAAGCATGAGAATTGCTTGAACCTGGGAGGTGGAGGTTGCAGTGAGTGGAGATCACACCATTACGTTCCAGCCTGGGTGACACAGCGAGACTCTGTCTCAAAAAAAAAAAAAGTACAATTCATTTTTTTTTTGTTTTTAGTATATTCACAGAATTGTGCAGCCGTAACCACTATCAATGTTAGAACATGTTCTTCATCCCTCAAAAGAAAACATGTGCCTTTTAGCAGTCACTCCCCACCTCTCCCCAATTGCCCAAGTCCTGGGAACCATACAGCGTGGTATCTTTTGCATATGAATGGAATCAGACACTATGTGACTTTTATGTCTGACTTCTTTCACTTAGCATCATGTTTTCAAGGTTCATCCACATTGTAGCATGGATCAATGCTTCATTCCTTTTTATGGCTAAATCATATTCCATATTCCATTGTATGGAGATATATTTTGTTACACACACACACACACACACACACACACACACACACACATATACATATATATCTATATGAAATTTTGTTTTAACTGCAACGTTCTTCCCCAGTTGTACCTGGAGAGACTGAGGCTGAAATGGAACCACCCTTGAGGGTGTAGGGAGATGATGGAGGATGCTAAGGGAGACAGATAACTTTTTTCACTTTCTTAAAAAATATCTATATAGATGAGGCCGGGTGTGGTGGCTCACGCCTGTAATTCCAGCACTTTGGGAGGCCAAGGCAGGCGGATCACTTGAGGTCAGGAGTTCAAGACCAGCCTGGCCAACATGGTGAAATCCTGTCTCAACTGAAAGTACACAAAATTAGCCGGGTGTGGTGGTGGGCGCCTGTAATCCCAGCCACTCAGGAGGCTGAGGCAGGAGAATCGCTTGAACCCAGGAAGTGGAGGTTGCAGTGAGCCGAGATTGCACCTGTCTATATCTGTATCTATATCATCATCTAGAGCTCTATCTAGATAGATAGATCTATCTGGATATCTATGTAGATCTATCTATATGTATCTAGATAGATATCTATATTTATCTATATCTGTACATAGGTATCTATGTCTATATCCATCTATACAGATAGGTATCTATGTCTATGTATATGTATTTATATAGGTAGCATATAAATGGAATCAGACACTATATGACTTTTTGTTATCTATAGATAGATATCTATATCTATATGTATCCATATCTATTTATATAGGTCTCTCTCTCTCTCTGTATCTACCTGCATAGCTACATCTCCGTTTCTATCTATCTGCATAGGTGAAGTAGGTACCCAAATGGTGGCATTGTCCTGCGCCGTGTTGCAGCTGCCGCTGTTGACCTCTGGCCTGGGGCCAAGGCCGCCTGCCCCTTCTGGTGCAGGGAGCGAGGTCACCAGGTAGCCCCAGCCCTGCACGTAGGCTGGCGGCTGCAACGGGAACCTCGCAGCTTGGGACTCCCGCCCTTGCACATGGGGCAGGGCAGCCGCTCGCCCGCTCCGCCTTTGCCTTTTCCGATAAGGCCGTGAAACCAGGGGGCGCCCGGGTCAGAGTTTCACGGGACACTGGCTCCCCAGCGGGGGAGTGCGGCTCGGACCCGGAGCTCCGCCCTCCTCCCATCACAGCATCTCTTGGCTTTGCAGAGAAAATCGAGCGAGTGCCCAAAACAAAACCTTGGAAGCCAGGAACACCCTCAGGCTGTGGAAAAAGGCCTATTTTGACACCCGGGCCAAGATAGAGGCTTCGGGGAGGGAAGCTCGGTGGGAGTTTGACCGGAAGCGGCTGTTCGAGAGGACGGATTACATGGCCACCATCTGCCAGGACCTCTCCGACATTCTGCAGGTAGGGGCTGGGCGAAGGCCGGCGGAATTTGCCCCAAAGAAGGCAGTTGGCTTTTGACAGTGGCCCCCTCCGTGTCAGGTAGGAGCTGGGCATCAGAAAGGGCCTGGCAGGGAGAAGCCCTTCAAAGAAAGAACATACGGAATATACTAGAATGTACCAGAATGGACCAGAGTACACCAGAGCTTTGCGACTCTTTGTTGCTTTCCCTGACATTCCTCCCTCTCCCTGCTTTTTGGCTTTCCTTTGACCCCTTTGGCCACTCCTTCTCCGTGTCTTTTGCAAAGCTCCCCTCCTCTGTCTTCCCCTTAAATATTGGAATCCCTCAAGAGGCCAGTCTGAGACCTCTCTTCACTCTCTCCCTAAGCCAGGCCCAGTCTTCCCAGAGCTCAATTGATGGACAAAGTGCCTAGTGGCCGATTGAATTAGCCACAGCCCTTGTCTCCTAAAGGTTCACCCACCCCTTCATTCTAAATGCATTCATGGAGAACTCACTGTGTGCTGGATACTCAGATGTCTTCCTGCTAGAGGAACCACAGCGAGTACAAAGCAGGTCCGGCTGCGGTGCGGCGGTGCAGCAGTGCCCAGCACCAGAGGGAGGTAATGCCCTATGCTCAAAGGCAGGAAAAAAAAATGCTGTAAAAAGAATTCAAATAGGCCAGGCATAATGGCTCACACCTGTAATCCCAGCACTTTGTGAGGCTGGGGTGGGAGGATCCCTTGAACCCATGAATTTGAGACCAGCCTGGGCAACATAGCAAGACCCTGTCTATAAAAAATACAAAAATTAGCCAGGTGTGGTGGTGCACACGTGTAGTCCCAGCTACTCAGAAGGCTGAGGTGGGACGTTGGCTTGAGCCTGGGAGGTTGAGGCTGCAGTGAGCCGTGGTCACGCCAGCGTACCCCAGCCTGGGCAACAGAGTGAGACCTTGCTTCAAAAAAAAAAAAAAAGGAATTAAAAATATGAAGCTTTTTCGGCTAGATGCAGTGGCTCACGCCTGTAATCCCAGCACTTTGGGAGGCCAAGATGGGTGGATCACGAGGTCAAGGAGTTCAAGACTAGCCTGACCAACATGGTGAAACCCCGTCTCTATGAAAAATACAAAAATTAGCTGGGCATGGTGGTGGGCACCTGCAATCCCAGCTATTTGGGAGGCTGAGGCAGGAGAATTGCATGAACCTGGGAGGTGGAGGTTGCAGTGAGCTATCGTGCCACTGCACTCCAGCCTGGGTGACAGAGCGAGACTCTGTCTCAAAACAAAAACAAAAAAAATTTAACTTCTATGTGGAATCACCATAGCTAGTGTGTGCATGGGTATTTCATTGTTACCAGAACAGTGGAAACGCTGCATAGAACTACGTCAGTGGTTTATCATCTCACCTCTGTGTGTGTGTGTGTGTGTGTGTGAGACAGAGTCTCGCTCTGTCACCCAGGCTGGAGTGCAGTGGCGCGATCTCGGCTCACTGCAACCTCTGCCTTCTGGGTTGAAGTGATTCTCCTGCCTCAGCCTCTTGAGTAGCTGGGATTACAGGCATGCACCACCACACCTGGCTAATTTTTGTATTTTTAGCAGAGACAGGGTTTCGCCATGTTTGCCAGGCTTGTCTCGAACTCCTGGCCTCAAGTGATCCGCCCGCTGCAGCCTCCCTGAAGCACTTTCAACTGCAAGTGCAAAGGCCCTGAAGCAGAAAGGGCCATGGCCTCAGAGGAGGGTGGGGGTGGCTGGAGTGTGGGGAGGAACAGGCAGGTGCAGACCTGGATCTTATCCTGTGTGCCTTGGGCATCGTACCGAAGGGCTTAGTCCGGGAGGAGGTTACTGTGTGACATGATTCTTGCCCCCAGGTCAATCTCGATGTGCTATCCATTTGTAGTTCTAATATTCACAGGAAAACCCAAATGTAATCTCCTCATTGTGCCGTTTGATTGGACAGGTTTTGGAGGAATTTTATAACATATTTGGTCCAGAACTAAAGGCAGTGACGGGGGACCCCAAGCGCATCGATGATGTCCTATGCAGAGTGGATGGCCTAGTCACCCCCATGGAAAACCTGACCTTTGACCCCTTCAGCATCAAGTCCGCCCAGTTCTGGAAATATGTGATGGATGAATTCAAGATTGAAGTTCTGGCAAGTGACACGTCCATTGAGTCCATCTTGGGAGTGGACACCATGTTTTCTGTGTTAAATTTGTTGGGTTATTTAGGGATGCTTAGAGTCTTTTTTTTAAATCACAAGTAATACCTGCTTATTAATTATAAAAAACAAAAACAATGGAGAAGTGCATAAGGTAAAAATGAACATTCCTCAATCTTCTTTGTCCCCACACCCATTCTCCAGGTGGGATAAGTTTAAGTTGAGCTAGACAGTAGCATTTCTACAAAGTTTGTTTTGTCCAATATAAGTTCACCTATCTAGGAGTGAAGTTAAAAGTAAACCAGATATGGCAAGAGAATCACAAAGCACCCTGTGAGTTTTTGAGAATTGTGTTTTGTCAGAAGACGGGGGCATGGAGAGCCAATTGGAAACAACCTTTGGGAGTGGGGAAGCTTTGGATGGGGGAAATGGGGACGAGGAAGGAGGCTGAGACAGCAGAGGGGGTTTCAGGTGGGAGGAACAGTGTGAATGGAGGTGACAGACATGATAAAAACAGGAATTGTCCGAGGCAGAGCAAACAGAGGGGTTTGGCATAACACATATGGGTAGTAAAGGGAAATCAAGCTAGAAAGGTGGGTTGGGTGAATAATTGGTGATGAACAAAGAGGACTGGAGTGAGGAAGGAGACTTACTTCAGTAGGCAAGAGGGCGCCATTGAAGGTGGTTGACCAAGGAATGATATAGCCAGAATTATAGGTCAGGTGTAGCGGCTCATGCCTGTCATGCCAGCACTTTGGGAGGCTGAGGAGAGAGGATTGCTTGAACCCAGGAGTTTGAGACTAGCCTGGGCAACATAGTGAGACACCCGTCTCTACAAAAAACTTAAAAAAAATTAGCCAGGCATGGCGGCTCCTTCCTGTAGTCCCAGCTACTCAGGAGCTGAGGTGGGAGGATCCCTTCAACCTGGGAGGTTGAAGTCACAGTGAGCTGGCTGAGATCACACCACTGTACTGCAGCCTGGAGACAGAGTAAGACTCTGTCTCAAAAAAAAAAAAAAAAAAAAAAGTGAAAAAAACAAAATCAAGGTTTATACTTCAGGAAGATTTTTCTGGCTACAGTATAGGCTGCTTTGGACTGGGGAACAGCAGAAAGTGGGGAGATGATACAGGAGGTGATAGCCTGAGGTGCTGGGAGGCAGAGTCCATCAGAGAGAGGCTGCAGCTGAGAATCAGATTTCACTTCCTACAGCATGAAGAGTGACCCATCGCACTCACTTTTTCAGTCTCATGCAGGAAGCATAATTAGGAGCATCCCCATTTATGTCTTACACAGTTGTTTTTATAACCTCACAGCATCTTTTTATATGGACAACCCTAGACAGTTCTACTTGGTTATCTAGACATTGCCATGTTAACTATATCTAATTTATTATCAGCTGCTATTTTAAGCATTATTTTGTTTTTCAGTTGAACCTTTTTTTGGTTTTCTTTTATTGTTTTTTATTTTTTAGAGACAGGGTCTTGCTCTGTTGCTCAGGCTAGAGTGCAGTGATGTGATCCTGGCTCACTGCAGCCTCAACCTTCTGGGCTCAAGTGATCCTTCCATCTCAGCCTACCAAGTAGTTGAGACCACAAGCGTGTGTCCAGCTAATTTTTAAAATTTTTAAATAGAGATGAGGTCTCACTATGTTGCCCAGGTTGGTCTTGAACTCCTGGCCTCAAGTGATCCTCCTACTTCAGCTTCCCAAATAGATTGAACTCTTCATCAAAGTCACTTAATCAAGTGATACTAAAGGATTCATAGTAAGAAAAAGCAGCTCCATGCTTAACTCCTTCCTCATTCTCGCTGTAGTTTTCCACAATTTTAGATGTTTCTTTTGTTGTTAACCCCCATGTTTTTTTAAGAACAAGCCGATGCGGTTATTTTCTGATTTATTAATTTAGACTTCTGTTAACTTCTCAGAGTAGATACAGGCTGGACTGTCCCATTCCTAATCCCATTTGCCTCTCTGTCATCTAACACAGTTTCTTCATAACTTTTAGTTAAATTAATGACTAGTGTTTACTTATTATGTCTATGCAAATATTGTTCATTGCTGAACTGGGAAGTCCATCATAACTACAATACCTTTCTTGGCCAACCCTTCAATTTTCCTGGAGTTAATAATTGCTTTTGTTTTTTATTTGCCTGGTTATTTATGTACCCATTGTTAATTTTTTCCAACTTCTCTAATATCTCTGCCACATACCTATCAACTATAGCCTCTAAATACTTCAACATATCAGTGCCATTATTTACCTAGAGGCCTTCCTCCCAGAGCTCATTGTCCTCCTACTCTAGTCTAGCTTGTTTTCTTTTTTTTTTTTTCCTTTTTTTTTTTTTTTTTTGAGGCAGAGTTTTGCTCTTGTTGCCCAGGCTGGAGTGTAATGGCGTGATCTTGGCTCACTGCAATCTCCGCCCCCTGGGTTCAAGCAATTCTCTTGCTTTGGCCTTCTGAGTAGCTGGGATTACAGGTGCGTGCCACCACACCCAGCTAATTTTTGTGTTTTTTAGTAGAGACAGGGTTTCGCCATGTTGGCCAGGCTGGTCTTGAACTTCTGACCTCAAGTGATCTGCCCACCTCAGCCTCCCAAAGTGCTGGGATTACAGGCATGAGCCACCACACCTGGCTGACTTGTTTGCTTTTTAAGCCTGTTACAAAGCAGTCTAGGACCTAGGACTTCCTATCTTCTCTCATCTGTGTTGGATTTTCTGTTTTCTAGATCTCACCTCTTCCTCTTTCCTTGTTTACTCCTTCGTTTTGCTGGAGCACATTTAGTAGCTTCCTAAGTAAGGTTTCATGAGACATATATTTTTTGAGTCTTGTATGTATGAATTCTGAAATAACAGGTATAGAATTCAAGGTTGAAAGTAACCTTTCTTTAGAAATTTGAAGTTTTTTTAATTGATTTCTGGCTTCCAATATTAGAAGTCTGATGTTATTCTTGAGTTAATTTTTCTAGAACTAACCTTCCACTCTTTTATAGAATGGAGTGGGGATGGGAGGGATTGAGGCTGCAGAGTGGCCTGGCTGTACAGGGTGAGAAAGGGATTCCCTGTTTACCCCTCACCTTCATGGACACTGACCCCCTTCCTGGGGCCCAGTGCCTCCAAATGCTAAGCCTTCTGGAGTTTCTTCAAGGAACAAACAGGGACTCACTTGCGCCCCCTATTTTCAGCATTAGGTTGTAACTACCTGCCTTAGTTACTTTCTTTCTTTTTTTTTTTTTTGAGACAAAGTCTCGCTCTGTCACCCAGGCTGGAGTGCAGTGGCGCGATCTGGGCTTGCTGCAAGCTCCGCCTCCTGGGTTCATGCCATTCTCCTAACTCAGCCTCCTGAGTAGGTGGGACTACAGGGGCCTGCCACCACGCCTGGCTAAGTTTTTGTATTTTTAGTAGAGACAGGGTTTCACCCTGTTAGCCAGGATGGTCTCGATCTCCTGACCTCGTGATCCACCCACCTTGGCCTCCCAAAGTACTGGGATTACAGGCATGAGCCACTGCGCCCTGCCCTGCCTTAGTTACTTTCTTACTAAAAATTCCTGAACTATCTCCTCTGTTGTTGTATCCTCTCCCGTATTTTTTGTTTATATGAGTTAATACTTTAAAAACTTCCTTTACCTTTGAACTGGTTGGGGAGCAAGAGCAGGAAATCAACATATCCAATCTGCCACTTTAAATTGGATACCAGCTTCCATTAATGCGCCATAGAAATCCGTCCCAAGTAACTGATTTTTTTTTCTCATTTCTTACCATTTATTTTGGCAGGATAATTACAGGGGTATGAGGGTTGTTTTCTTGATTTTTTTGCAGGTTATTGAGAAAGAAGCAAAACATTTTATTGATGAATCTTTTAAGACACTTCGATCCGCTGAAGCAGCATTTGACATGCTTTTAAAATTTAAGCACATTCGTTCACGGGAGGCTGTTAATCGACAAATGATGATGAAATTTAATGATATTCTTGCACAGTACTGTAAAGAGGTAATTGACTAATCGATAGCTGCCATAGCATTAAAAATACACTTGGCAAAATGTGAACAATTGAATCCCACTATTGTGTGTCTTTCCCATCTGAATTCAGAGAAACTAGAATTTTCCTAAATTAGCATGTTACATAATACACGTAACCCAAAGTGGATTTGTTTATTTAGTGGAGAAATTCAATAAGAATTAAGTATATCATGATTTACTCACATTGTGGTGGGCCCTGCGTGGGTTAGTAATAATCATGGTAATAATAGTAATCGTAGTTAACTATGTCCAAGGATCATATATGTATTTATAATTAACTCAGAACAGTTTATCTGGTGCTCACATGTCTCAAGTATGGTGTTAGGCACAGAGATAGAGAGAGGAACAAAACGCAGATTCTGCCTTTAAAGAAGTCAGTATCTAGTTGGAGAAATAGATCAAAAAATGCTTATAATCTGCTGGGCACAGTGACTCATGCCTGTAATCCTAGCACCTTGGGAGGCCGAGGCCAGCGAATTGCTTGAGTTCAGGAGTTTGAGACCAGCCTGGGCAACACAACAAAACTCCATCTCTACAAAAAATACAAAAATTATCCTGGTGTGGTGGCACACACCTATAGTCTCAGCTACTTGGGAGGCAGAGGTGGGAGGATCACCTGGGCCAAGGGAGGTCGAGGCTGCAGTGAGCCATGATCGAGCCACTGTACTCCAGCCTGGGCAGCAGAGTGAAACCCTGTCTTAAAAAAAAAAATGCTGGCCAGGCGCAGTGGCTCATGCCTGTAATCTGAGCACTTGAGGAGGCCAAGGCAGGTGGATCACCTGAGGTCAGGAGTTCGAGACCAGCCTTGCCAACATGGTGAAACCCCCTCTGTACTAAAAATACAAAAATTAGCCAGGCATGGTGGTGGTTCCTGTAATCCCAGCTACTCAGGAGGCTGAGGCAGGAGAGTCGCTTGAACCCGGGAAGTGGAGGTTGCAGTGAGCTGAGATCGCGCCACTGCACTCCAGCCTGGGTGACAAGAGCAAAACTTCGTCTCAAAAAAAGAAAAAGAAAAAAGAAAAAAATGCTTATAATCTTATTTAGAAGACAAAATGAGAATATGTGGAATGATTAGATGAGCATAAGGTAGTATAAAAAAAGGCCTAAGGTGGTCTCCTGATGTCTTAGTTTCCCAATGCTGCTGGAACTAATGACCACAGATGCAGTGACTTAGAACAACACAGATTTATTCTCTTATGGTACTGGAGGTCAAACATTTGCCACGGGTGTCCCTGGGTTTAAATCAAGGTGTCAGCAGGGCTGTATTCCCTTTGGGGAGTCTCTAGGGATGATTCAGTGCTTTGCTTTCCCCAAATTCTAGAAGTTCCTGGCTCCCTTTCATCTTCAAAGACAGCGGTGGCCACTTTCACTTCAAATCACTCTGACCTCCTTTTCTGCCTCCTCCTTCCTGTTTTAGGACCCTTGTGATTACATAGGACCTCCCCAGAAAATTCAGCATAATTTATCTATTTTAAGATCAGCTGACTGACAATGTTAATTCCACCTGCAACCATAATTCCCCTTTGTCATGTAATATTACATATTTTCAGCTTCTGGGGATTAGGACGTGGACATCTTTGGGAGGCCATCATTGTGCCTGCCACACCTAATTACCCCCGCGAGAGCTCAGACATGCTTCTTTTAAAAACACAGGTCTGGAGACTGTAGTCAATAATAACTTAACTGTACATCTAAAAGTAACTAAAAGAGTATAATTGGATTGTTTATAACACAAAAGATAAGTGCTTGGGGGGATGGACACTCCATTCTCCATGATGTGGTTATTATGTATATATAGCATGTTTATATCAAAACATGCCCTATACCCCATAAATATATATACTTTACCCGCAAAAACTAAAAACTAAAAATTAAAAAAAAACCAGAGGTCTGCCACTGTGGTCATGTCTAGAACAGATTTCAGGATTTCTAATAATTGGATCAAACCAATATACACAGTGTGCATGCTCTGTAATTGTAAGGCAATTTGGAGCATTGCATATGTTAAAGAAAAGATTACTACAACCGGGCTTGGTGGCTCACGCCTGTACTTGCAGCACTTTGGGACCCTGAGGCGGGCAGATCACCTGAGGTCAGGAGTTTGATACCTGCCTGGACAACGTGGGGAAACACCATCTCTACTAAAAATACAAAAATTAGCCGGGTGTGGTGGTGCGCGCCTGTAATCCCAGCTACTTGGGAGGCTGAGGCAAGAGAATCACTTAAGTCTGGGAGGCAGAGGTTGCGGTGAGCTGAGATCACACCACTGCACTCCAGCCTGGGCAGCAGAGCGAGACTCTGTCTCAACAGCAGCAACAAAAAAGATTACTACAGAGCATAAGAAAAAGTAGTAAATAATAAGTAAACAGTGAAAACACTATTCTGCATCTTAGAATATTTTTTGACATTCCACTTTTGGTTTCCTTAAAGATTCAAATCTCATCTTTCTTGGCTGACTTGGCGACGTTTATCACTTACAGAAGCCGTTTGATTGCTTTTCAGATTGACATCATTAATAAAATCTTTGTCCAGAACCTTGAAAATCCGCCACTGTATAAGAATCACCCTCCGGTAGCAGGTGCAATATACTGGGAACGATCTCTGTTCTTTCGGATTAAGCACACCATCCTCCGATTTCAAGAGGTACAGGAGATACTGGACAGTGATCGAGGACAGGAGGTATGTTGCTCTTGCTAGAATTGGCTCCTTTTGTATTTGATGTTTTTTTTTTTTTTTTTGAGATGGAGTCTTGCTCTGTCGCCCAGGCTGGAGTGCAGTGGTGCAATCTCCGCTCACTGCAACCTCCACCTCCCAGGTTCAAGTGATTCTCTTGCCTCAGCCTCCTGAATAGCTGGGACTACAGGCATGTGCCACCACGTCTGGCTAATTTTTTTGTATTTTTAGTAGAGACGGGGTTTTACCGTGTTAACCAGGATGGTCTGGATCTCCTGACCTCGTGATCTGCCCACCTTGGCCTCCCAAAGTGTTGGGATTACAGGCGTAAGCCATAGCACCCAGCCCTGTATTTGATGTTTTAATCCTACACTGGCTGCCCTCCCCGATCACATCCAGAAGAAGCATTAGATCAGGCTGCTGCTGCCATGCAGCACGCTATGTAGAGCGGCCCATTTGAGAAGCAGCTCAATTTCAGACCCATGCCTATAAGTTAGAGGGTCTTTCTGTTGTCCTTGCATTCGTGCTCATAGTAAACTACCTTTTGTGTTCCTTCTTTTTCTTTTCTTTTCTTTTTTTTTTTTTTTAAAGACAAGGTCTTGCTGTGTTGCCCAGGCTGGAGTGCAGTGGCACGATCACAGCTCACTGCAGCCTTGACCTTCTGGGTTTAAGTGATCCTCCTGCCTCAGCCTCCTGAGTAGCTGGGCCTACAGGTGCGGGCCACCACGCCTGGCCCATTTTTGTATTTTTTGTAGAGATGAGGTTGCACCATGTTGCCTGCCCAGGCTGGTCTCAAACTCCTGAGCTCAAGCAATCTGCCCACCTTAGCCTCCCAAAGTGTTGGGCTTACAGGCGTGAGCCACTGCACCTGGCCTGTGTTCTTTCTCTTTGGCATCTTAATACACAGGACATCTTCCAGAATGCGGTCATGTGGGCTTCTTCCTGTACTGAATTTTCAGCTTCTTTGGAGGATGCCTACCATCTTTTCGATATGATCTCACCCCCCAACCCATGGATTTTTATATGTTATATAGCAGAGGCTGGTAAGCCATTTCTCTGAAGATCCAGATAGTAAATATTTTAGGGATTTGGACAATTTCTCTGCAACGACTCAACCTGTCGTTGCTGCAATACAGTATCCCCCAGATAATACATTTTGAACAGGCACGGCTGTGTCCAATAAAACTTTATTTATGGATGCTGAATTTGAATTTCATATCTTTTTCTTGAGTTACAAAGCATTATTGTTCTTTTGATTTCCTTTTAATCATCTAAATAATTTCCTTCTCTTCATGTAAAAGCTGTTCTTAGTTCATGGGTAGAGACCAAGGCAGTTCATGGACTGTGGTTTGCAGAAGGCTGCCAGTCAACCTAGATTTCAAGTTATATCAACTATATTAGTCCATTTTGCTATAAAGAAACTGGGTAATTTATAAGAAAAGAGGTTTAATTGGCTCACAGTTCTGCAGGCTGTACAGGAAGCATAGCCTTCCTGGGAGGTCCCAGGAAACTCCCAATCATGGTGGAAGGCAAAGTGGGGGCAGGTACCTCACACAGTGGGAGCAGGAGCAAGAGAGAGTGAAGGGGCAGGTGCTGCCCACTTTCACATGAGCAGATCTGCCGAGAACTCACTCAGCATCACCAGGACAGTCCCAAGAGGGGTGGTGCAAACCATTCACGAGAATTCCGCCTTCATGATCCAGTTGCCTCCCAGCAGGCCCCACCTCCAACACTGGGGATTACAATGCAGTATGAGATTTGGGAGGACAGAGATCCGTGCTATATCACCATCGCAGACCAACTCTCCAAGCTTTGGGAAAATCTATTGACTTCCTTTTTCAAAATGTGTTTATATATAATAATATATTATATTATTTAATATTATATAACTATATATTAAATTATTATATTAACTATTATATTTATAATTTATGTATACAAAATTATGTAGAAAGATATGAAAAAATGTTTATATATAATTATATAAAAATGACCAGGTGCAGTGGCTCACACCTGTAATCCCAGCACTTTGAAAGGCTGAGGTGGGCAGATCAACTGAGGTCAGGAGTTCGAGACCAGCCTGGCCAACATGGTGAAACCCTGTCTCTACTAAAATACAAAAATTAGCTGGGCGTGGTGGCATGTGCCTGTAATCCTAGCTACTCAGGAGGCTGAGGCAGGAGAATTGCTTGAGCCCGGGAGGCGAAGGATGTAGTGAGCTGAGATCGTGCTACCGCACTCCAGCCTGGGCGACAGAGTGAGACTCTGTCTCCAAAAAAAAAAAAAAAAAAAATTTTATAAAAATTAATGTTTATGATAATTTATATATTATATTTATAATTTGTATAAATTATCTGTAGAGCGAGATGAAAAATGTTATTTTCAAGGACAAAATGACGGTTGCTTGAATTCTTTGATAGGTCAAACAAAAATATTTGGAAGTGGGTAAGACAATGAAGGAGTATGAAGACAGAAAGTATGAGCAGTGGATGGAGGTGACGGAGCAGGTGTTGCCAGCCCTCATGAAGAAGAGCCTTTTGACCAAGGTGCGCTGCCCACGCCCTCATTCCCAATTGCCGCGTGGGATTATGGTGTCTGCCACATTTTTTCAAGGCTTGATTTGTTGACATTCATGAAGTTGGGTCAGTTTCCAGAATCAAAGACAAGGAAGGGCTAGGGGAGGAGGAGAAAGGAAAGAGTGGAGATGGCACGATGCCATGGTTAGGACGCGGGCTGGAAACGGGCAGCCCTACTGACTTCTTGGGCAAGTGGCTGAACACCGAGCCTCCATTTCCCTGTTTATGAAATGTGTTTTATAAATCAGATGACGTAGACAAGCAAAGGGTTGGTTGAACCATATATGAAACAGAGCTGACAGCTGGCCATCTTTAACCTGCAGAAAAATGCCATCCCACCTGATTCATCCTCTTCTTCAGCTCTGGGCCCGGCACTTGGCGAATGCTCGATAAATGAACACCTGCTGTTAGGGAGGAAAGATGCAGCCTGGCAGTTTTAGGTCTCTGGTTCCTGAGATCCTGACGTAGGGACCAAAGCAAGTGGAGAGGGCCAGGTGGGACCCCTAGGGAACAGGTGGGCTCAGATCCAACCAAAGAGGCAACTGCTCCATGTCAGATTTTCCAGTGTTTCAAGGGAAGGCAGAAGGGATTTTTAGGTGAAATTGCTCCATTTTCAAATGCTGGCAACTGAATTGATTCTTCAAAATCTCCGTTCACCAAACAAAATACATATTCCAGCCAGTTCCAGCCAGCACCTCCGTCTGGTGAAGGGCCCAGTGTTGATCTTTTTCATGTTCACTTTTGGTGTGGGTTGTGTTGATCCAGCTGTCTCTTGGACTGCCCTGGCCACGCTGACGGAATGTCTCTTCCACAGTCTTCTACCGCCCCGGAGGAGCCTTCGACTTTAGAAAGGGGAGCTGTTTTTGCAATCAACTTTTCACCTGCTCTCAGAGAGATTATTAATGAAACAAAGTACTTAGAGCAGCTGGGGTTCACTGTCCCTGAATTGGCAAGAAATGTTGCTCTCCAGGAAGACAAATTCCTTAGGTAAAAAAAAATTATTCTTTTAAATTAGCTGTAAGCTTTTTGTTCTTGGGACCCCTTTACGCTCTTAAAAATTATTGAGGACCCCTCCAAAAGCTTTCATTTTTATGGATTTTATAATTATGAATTCTTACCACATTAGAAATTGAAGCTAAGGCCTGGGCGTTGTGGTGCTACCTGTAGTCCCAGCTACTAACCCGGAGGCTTAGGTGGGAGGATTCCTTGAACCTGGGAGATTGAGGCTGCAGTGAACCATGATTGCTCTGTCTCCAGCCTGGGAGACAGAGCGAGACCCTGTATCCAAAAAAAAAGAAGAAAAAGAAAAAAATTGAAGCTAAGAAAAGTTTAAAGTATGGGGTTGGGCGTGGTGGCTCATGCCTGTAATCCCAGCACTTTGGGAGGCCGAGGCTGGTGGATCATGAGGTCAGTAGTTCAAGACCAGCCTGGCCAGCATGGTGAAACCCCATCTCTACTAAAAATACAAAAATTAGCTGGGCATGGTGGCTCATGCCTGTAGTCTCAGCTACTTGGGAGGCTGAGGTAGGAGAATTGCCTGAACCTGGCAGGCAGAGGTTGCAGTGAGCCGAGATCGCGCCACTGCATTCCAGCCTAAGCGACAGAGCGAGACTCCATCTCAAAAAAAAAAAAAAAAAGAGAAAAGTTTAAAATAGGAATCCACAATAGTAAACCTATTTCATGTAATATAAATAACATCTTTAATGAGAAGTAACCAATATTTTCCAAAAAAGAAAGTTAACGAGAAGAGTGATGTTTTAAATTTCTGCAAATCTCTCAATCAAGGTTGGTTTTGATCGAGACCATGGTCTTTTGTAATCTCTTGACTGCAAAAGCTTTTGATGAGCTTAAAGGTGTTCTCCTCAGGTTTATGACATTCCTGTCATGTGCAGGTACACAGATGGGATACAGCGCGTGTTGGATCATTATCACATGCTCATAGGAACGTTAAACGATGCGGAGTCTGTGCTTCTCAACGATCATTCCCAGGAACTGCTCCGAGTGTTTAGGTCGGGATATAAGAGGTTGAACTGGAACTCACTAGGTAACATCATTCATCTATTGATTGCCTTTTAGACTTGGGGATGCAAAGTAATTCTTTTAGGTTGTTTTATTTGAATTACCATTTTCATATGTTTATAGGCACAATTAACAATTTTTGAGGGTTAAGAAATACATGTTGTGGAACTTAGAACTGATCTCCAGGCTGTCGTTGGGATGAAGATAAGAGGGGTGACATTTTCACACTCTGCAGACCCAAAGCACATTTCTCCAAAAAGAAGGTCACCTTTACTTTTTTTTTTAATTAAAAATTTAATTTGGAGGTAATTATAGATTCACATGCAGTTGTTAAGAATTACGACAGAGGGAGCCTTCATACCCTTTAGTCATTTTCCCTAAGTAGTAACTTCTTGCAAAACTAGAAGATCACAACCAAGATACTGACATTGATACAGTTGAGATAGAGAGCATTTTCAACACCACAGCGAGTACTGTCAAGGCCACTTCCCTCCCATCCTTGCCCTCTCCTTAATCCCTGGCAACCATGAATCTTTATTCAATTTCTGTAATGTTGTCATTTCAGAGTGTTATATAAATGAGATAACACATAGCCCTTTTTTGATTTGGCTCTTGTTGCTCAGCCTAAGTCTTCAAAGATCTGCCTTTGTTGTATGTGTCAACAGTCTGTGGATTTTCGAAGAATACTCCACGGTATCAGTGTACCATAGTTTGTTCAGCATTTCACCTCTTGAAGGACAACTAGGTTGTTTCCGGTTTTGGCTCTTATGAATAAAGCTGCTATAAACATTTGTGTACAGGGTTTTGTGTGAACATGAATCTTCACTTTTTCTGGGATAAATGCCCAGGAGTGCAGTTGCTGAGTTGCACGGTAGTTGCGTGTTTAGTTTAAAGTCATTGTTGTTGTTGTTTTGAGATGGAGTTTCACTCTTGTTGCCCAGGCTAGAGTGCAATGGTGCAATCTCGGCTCACTGCAACCTCCACCTCCTAGGTTCAAGCGATTCTCCTGCCTCAGCCTCCCGAGTAGCTTGGATTATAGGCACCTTCCACCACTCCTGGCTCACTTTTGTATTTTTAGTAGAGACAGGGTTTTGCCATGTTGGCCAGGCTGGTCTTGAACTCCTGGCCTCAAGTGATCCATTCGCCTTGGCCTTTCAAAGTGCTGGGATTACAGGTGTGAGCCACCACGTGTGGCCTTTTTTTGTTTTTGTTTTTGTTTTACTGTCTTGCTGTCTTACAGGGCAGCTGTGCCATTTTACATTTCCATCATCAATATATGAGTGACTCGGTTTCTTTGCATCCTGGCCAGTTTTGCTGTCACTTTTTTTTTTTTTCCTTAATTTTGGCCATCTGATGATAGCTGTGTAATGATATCTCATGGTTCTGATTTGACTTCCGTAATGGCTAATGGTGTTGAGCATCTTTTCATGTGCTAATAAGCATAAATATGTCGTGTGTATGGCCTCTTCAGCAACACGTCTTTTTATGTCTTTTGCCTATTTTCTGATTAGATTGTTTGTTTTCTTTACTGTTGAGTTTTGAGCATCCTTGGTATACTCTAGATACTCGTCCTTTATTGGATGTGTGGTTTGCAGCTATTTTTTCCCACTCTGTCGCTTGTCTTTTCTTTCTCGTAGGAGGGCCTCTGGTAGAGCAAAAACTGTAAATTTCAACTAAGTCCAATGTATCAATTTTTCCTTTAATGGGTTCTACTTTTGCTGTCAAGTCGAAGAATCATAAGTTTTTTTCTCTCCTGTGTGTTTTGTTTCTAAAAATGTTATAGTATCATGTTTCACAGTATAGTCTGTGATCCATTTTGGGGTTTTTATTTTTATAAAGTGAGACCGATCATAAGTACTTAGCCCGAGTTTACTGTTCATGTTCTTGCTGTTCATCTAAGCTCCAGGCCAGAGGAGGCTGCGGGCAGGTGGTGCGGAGTGGAGGGTTCAGGGAGCTCCAGCAATGAGAAGACAGCTGGGCTTGATAGTCCCTTTCTCCCCATGGTGCTCCAGCCAGGACTGTGCTAACATTTGAATAGAAGAGATGCATTGCTTGGTTGATTCTGGGCTTGGGACTCCTTGTCCCAGTCCCTTAGGGTTCAAAGTGGATCTTTGCCACCCCAAAGACCCAAGGGGTTGGAATGAGCAGGGTCTTTCCTGCAAAGGGATGCCAGTATTAACATCACAGACGTTGGTGGGGGGATGTGGAAAGACAGAGTTGGAAGCCAAATGTCTTTCTTTCTTTCTTCAAAGGCATTGGTGACTATATAACTTGTTGCAAACAGGCCATTGGGAAATTTGAGTCTCTCGTCCACCAGATTCATAAGAATGCAGATGACATTTCTTCCAGGCTGACATTAATAGAGGCCATAAATCTCTTTAAATATCCAGCCGCTAAAAGCGAGGAAGAACTCCCAGGTAGATCTGACTTCTGGGTTCTCCAGTTATGGAATTAATGAGAAAATATATTGTATATACATACATGTGTATATATGTATCTATAAATATACATATGTATTTGTATATTCCATGAATGGCATAAAACCATTTGTAATGCTCTCAGTCATTTACTTGAAAGAATCACAGGTAGCTATTACTTTGTGTCACGTTTTATATATTGCTTAGTTTAACAAATTCATGTTTATTTGTTTTTGTTTTGTTTTTTTCTGAGACGAGGGCTCACTATGTTGCCCAGGCTGATCTTGGACTCCTGGCCTCAAGTGATCCTCCCACCTCATCTGTGAAAGCCTGTGGTACTTTGTTGATAACTTTGTAACAGTAAAGCTAGTTGTATTTTTTATGGGCTCACATTTACTTGTTAAAGAAAGATACTTTAGGCGGGGTGCGGTGGCTCACGCCTGTAATCCCAGCACTTTGGGAGGCTGAGGCAGGCGCGGATCACAAGGTCAGGAGATTGAGACCATCCTGGTTAACATGGTGAAACCCCATCTCTACTAAAAATACAAAAAATTAGCCCTGGCGTGGTGGCGGGCACCTGTAGTCCCAGCTACTCGGGAGGCTGAGGCAGGAGAATGGCGTCAACCCCGGAGGCGGAGCTTGCAGTGAGCCCAGATCGCACCACTGCCCTCCAGCCTGGGCGACAGAGCGAGACTCCGTCTCAAAAAAAAAAAAGATACTTTAAGTGGTCTTAGACTAGTCAACAAGGAATTCAAGATATGTCAACAAAGAATTAAAGAAAAACAAGATTGCCCAAAGGTATAAAAGCCACTGGATGTGCATAACTGGTTGTCATTTATTTATTGCTTAGCATGTGTTCCGATATTGACTTATGTTCTGCTTCAGGCCGAGGTTGGAGGCTGGTTTTGGTTTTTTTAAGACACACAGCTGATGTTTGGATTGCCTTTTGAGTGCTGTCCTTCCCTGTGTTTGTGGACAGCTCTAACAGACATCCTTCTCTCCAGGCGTGAAGGAATTTTTTGAACACATTGAGCGAGAAAGGGCCAGAGACGTGGACCACATGGTCCGGTGGTATCTTGCCATTGGACCGCTGCTGACCAAAGTTGAGGGCCTGGTCGTCCACACCAACACAGGCAAGGCCCCCAGGCTGGCGTCCTACTACAAATACTGGGAAAAGAAAATTTATGAGGTCCTGACAAAGCTCATCCTGAAGTAAGTTCATCTTGTTGCATGTTTTAAAATGGTGTGTGTAGATTAAAACAGTTGACAAATATGGACAGTTAGAGGGGGTGGCAAGGTAGAGAATGAAAATCAGTTGGATGGTCAGACGGCTTTCTGGCAGAAGGGCACTCACAGAATGGAGGGATGACCTTCATGATCTTGTTAGGCCCCTTAACATTCCAAAAAAGAAGGGATCCCTCTCCTCACTTCAACTGTCTGAAAGCCATGGTGAGCCTGTGTTCAGCTGGCAACAGAGAATCGCTGTCACTCAATATTGACCAGAATCCCAGAGGACTCCCTTGTTCATGTTGAGAGTGACAGATGTGAAGGACACATGGCCCATTCCTCACTGATTTCAAGTCAACCCCTAGTTAGTGCTGTCTGTGCGTGTTGAATGCCTGTTGCATGTGCCAGCCTCTGACACGCCAGACTCTGTCCCTTCCCTCCTGGGCCTCACCCTCAGCAGCTCAGCCAGACCAGCTGGAAGCTGAGTGCCTGGACCCCATTGCGTTGGTGGCCCACAGACTGTTCTGGGGTGTGAGCCTGACAGTTTAGGATCATTCTAGGAAACCAGCCTGTGAAATCCATCACCGTTACCGTCACGTCTGTATTGTCAAGAGCAGTGTTCATTTTATCACGCAATATCTTCCTTATGAAGGGAACTCCAGAAGAAATGACTCTAGTTCCTTCTTTGACCCCAGCCTCACATTTTTCTTTTCTATCTTTTTTTTTTTGTTTTTTTGTTTTTTGAGATGGGGTCTAGCTGTTTCAGTCGCCCAGGCTGGAGTGCAGTGGCGCGATCTTGGCTCACTGCAAGCTCCGCCTCCCGGGTTCACACCATTCTCCTGCCTCAGCCTCCTGAGTAGCTGGGACTACAGGCACCCACCACCACCCCCAGCTAATTCTTTTGTATTTTTAGTAGAGACGGAGTTCCACTGTGTTAGCCAGGATGGTCTCGATCTCCTGACCTCGTGATCCGCCCGCCTTGGCCTCCCAAAGTGCTGGGATTACAGGCGTGAGCCACTGCGCCCGGCCACCCCGCCTGACATTTTCTTTTTCGTTTTTGCTTTCATTTTCTTGTTTGGTTTTTAAGTGATACGGACTCTATGAATTGTTGACTTCATAGCTTTCCCTTTCACGTTGGCTGCTAGGAAGCTTAGAACCAAATTTGTGGCCTAAATGCAGCAAATGTGTAGGTATCTATGATTCGCATTTTAGTCTCATCCGAACACATAGGAAAGCTCACCTTGCACGTTGTTCTGTGCTGGACTCTTTCCAATTCTCATCCCTGTTTTACAGAGGAGGATACAGAATCTTGGCAGGTTAAGTGACTTGCCCGGGACCGCACAGCCAGTAAGAGAAAGGCGTGGGATTTGAACCTGGGCAGTCCGACTCCAGTATCATTTCCTGAAATGGTGTCTGATTAGTGTCTTCTTCCTTTCTTATTTTACCTCACTTTGATTTTAGGATCTCTTACCGCAGTTAAAGTATCTTTGTGAGCTGCTAAAAATCTCTTTTGGAGTAATACACTGAAAAATAAAACAAAAACCTTTGGTCGTCTTGTTTTTTGGACCCGGTTTGGCAAACTTCTCTAAGTTGATCCTTTAAATAACTCTGTTTTCTGTGTATTTCATTTATTCTCTATTACTGCTTTTAATTTAGATTCCTAAAGCAGTCCCTTACATGGAGCTACCTCCTATAGTGTTTCCCTTACTAATATGTTATGTTTTCTTTTGATCCATTTATTAACTAATTCATTCATTTGTTCATCCATTCATCCATCATCCATCCATCCATCTATTCATTCACTCATCCATCCACACATTCATCCACACATCCATCCATCTATCCATCCATCCATCCATCCATCCATCCAAGGTTTAGTAAAGCCTGCCCTGTGCTGGCTGTTGGATTAGACTCTGATCACAGACAAGGCCCCTGTATCCTTGCAGTTTCTCTAACCTCATAGAGAAGGCAGGACACAGGGAAACCGACATAAAAGAGGTGAGTTCTGTAAAAGAAATAAAGCAGCATAGTGTTCTCGGGAGAGAATGGAGATGCTGCTGTAATTGGGTGGTCAAGAAAGTCCATGGAAATTCCACGTTTTAGTAGAGACCTGAAGATGAGGAGTGAGGTGAAAGGGGGAAGAGCTTTCTGGGGGAAGCCAAAAACTGCTGTGAAGACTCCCAGGTGGGCCTTTGGTCAGTAGAAGAAACAGAAAGAAGGAAAGATGAGATTGAAGGAGGGGATGAAGCTGGAGAGGCTGGCAGGGGTGGATCAGGTCACAGGGAGCCTGGGAAGCCACGGCAGGGAGCTTGCATTTTATGCGGACAGCCATGGGACGCTGCTGGAGTGTTTTCAGCTGGAGGAAGAGGAGGAGAGGGAGGGTGAGAGAAATAGGGAGAGGGATCGAGAGAGAGAGGTGGAGAGGGAGAGGGGGAGAGAGAGAGAGAGAGATAAGAAGGGGGGAAGAGGGAGAGAGGAAGGGAGAAGCCTGGAGAGGGAGAGAAAAACAGGAAGAGGGAGGGAGAGAGGTGGAGAGAGAGGGGAGAGAGAGAAGAGAGAAGGGGAGGGAAAAGGAGAAGGAGGGAGGGAGAGGGTGAGAGAGGGAGGTGGGGTGAGAGGGAGAGGGGGAGAGAGGTGGAGAGAGAGGAGAGAGAGAAAAGGGGAGGGAAAAGGAGAAGGAGGGAGGGGGTGAGAGAGGGAGGTGGAATGAGAGGGACAGGGAGAGAGAGAAGGGAGGAGTTAGATGTTTTTGTTTTGTTTTGTTTTTTGAGACAGGGTCTCACTCTGTCACGAAGTCTGGAGTGCAGTGGCATGTTCCCAGCTCACTGCAGCCTCGACCTCGCTGTCTCAAGCAATCCTCCCACCTCAGCCTCCCGAGTACCTGGGACCACAAGCGTGTGTCACTATGCCCAGCTAATTTATTTTTATTTTAGAGACAGGGTCTTGCTGTGTTGCCCAGGCTGGTCTCAAACTCCTGGGCTCAAATGATCCTCCCACCTCAGCCTCCCAAAGTGCTGGGATTACAGATGTGAGCCACTGTGCCCCACTAGATGTTTTAAAATAGTGTCTCTGGCTGCCATGTGAATTACTGGATGGGGGTGGGTAGGGGGAGGGGAAGCAGGGAGACTGGGCTGGAGGCTGATGAAGTTTCATCCCTGGGTGTCACATCTACTTTGGTCCTGGAAAGGATGGAGCCAGTGGGGCAGGCTGGGTGAGGATGTGAGTGCTCCTTTTTCCTTACCAGAGTTGAGCAGCTTTTGGAAGTCATTATTGTTTAGCTATTTTCCAGTCAAAAGGTCTTCAGTTTTCCAAAAGTGGAAATGAACTATTTGTATAAATTTAGTGCAAAAAAAGAGTATTTTAAATAAGACTCACCCCAGCCTGTCCAGGACAGCCTCGCAGTATGCCATTGCCTGTACCTGTGATTTTTGTGGCCCTGGTCATTTCCATCAATTGCTTGGTGTATTTCACTCTAGTGAGATAGACTCTGAGTCTTTCTCATCGACCCCTCTTAGGAACTTGCAGTCTTTTAATTCTTTGATCCTTGGAAATGTCCCTCTGTTCCATACTGAAACCATTCTGACAGCGCCTGAGATCATCCTTCATCCCAACACAAACGAGATCGACAAGATGTGCTTCCATTGTGTCCGGAATTGCGTGGAGATAACCAAGGTGAGAGCGGAGGTGCCTGCGTCCTAGCTCAGATGGCATCTCAGGACGCCTCCACCTCCCAAACTGCTGGGATTACAGGCGTGAGCCACTGCCCGCAGCCCAAGGTGGAATTCTTGACTTCCTGCCTTGTGACTTGGTCATCCCCCAGTTGGGATTATAGGCGTGAGCCACTGCGCCTGGCCTAATTTTTGTCTTTTTAGTAGAGACAGGGTTTCACTGTTTTGGCCAGGATGGTTTCAATCTCTTGACATCATGATCTGCCTGCTTCTGCCTCCCAAAGTGCTGGGATTACAGGTGCGAGCCAACCTGCCCTGTCTAGTGTTAGTATTATTATTAGTAGTAATATTGGAAATAGAAGTATTAGGTCAGTGCAAAAGTAGCTGTGATTTTTACCATTGAAAGTATTGGTAATAATTTACCATTAAAAGTAATGGCAAAACTGCAACTACTTTTGCACCAACCTATAGTAATTGTTATTCACATTTTACAACAACAACATATCATTTCATGTCATCCCTGGTGTAAACTGCCCCCACCCATCCCATGACTTAATTACACTCTGAGCCTATTGTTCGGAGAAGTAACATGTAACATACCCATGGTTTGCTGTTATGACTCACGCTTGATTGAAACAGAGCCTTGGCCAGGCGCAGTGGCTCACGCCTGTAATTCCAGTACTTCGGGAGGCTGAGGTGGGTGGATCACGAGGCCAGGAGATCAAGACCATTCTGGCTAACACAGTGAGACTCCGTCTCTACTAAAAATACAAAAAATTAGCCGGACGTGGTGGTGGGCGCCTGTAGTCCCAGCTACTTGGGAGGCTGAGGCAGAAGAATGGCGTGAACCCAGGAGGCGGAGCTTGCAGTGAGCTGAGATCGTGCCACTGCACTCCAGCCTGGGCGACAGAGTGAAACTCTGTCTCAAAAACAACAACAACAAAATAAACAAACAAAAAACAGAGCCTTAACTCTACAGCAGGGAGATGTCCAATTAGCAGATTTGTTCTGGGACACTAAGAAGTCAATTTGCCTGGATGTGTGTTTTTTCCTCTGTAAATATGGAAATAAAGGTTTTTTTAATTCATCCATGGTGTAGTTGGCTTTTATTTCATAACAAGCCACTTCAAAACTTACTGGCTTAAAACAATAATCATTTAGCTCTGGGTTCTGTGGGCTGGGTTCTGCTGAGCAGTTCTTCCGGTCTTGGCTGGGCTCACTTATGTGTCTAGCAGTTGATGACCTCAAGCACAGCTCTGATGGCTGGCGGCTGGGGTTCTCTTGTGTATGGCCTTTCATAATGTAGTAGGCCAGCTCGAGCTGGTGGTTGCAAGGTTCTGAGAGCTTGAGAGCAGAAGCTGCAGGGCTTTTTTGAATCCTTGGTTTGAATTTGCATGATACCATGTCCGCTCCTTTCCATTGGTCAAGTTAAGTCACAAGGCTCGCTCCAGAAGGGAAATAGGCTCCATCTCTTGGTGAGAGGAACAAAGGATTATGGTAATTTTTGAATCTCAAATAATTTATTAATAATAAAGTGATTTTCCATTACTGGCAAGACTTATTACTGAATATTAATATGTACGTTGGAGGCAAAATAGATACTAAAATACTGTCTTTTCTCCTAATTCTTGCCAGCATTTTGTTCGTTGGATGAATGGCAGCTGCATAGAATGCCCCCCTCAGAAGGGGGAGGAAGAAGAAGTTGTTATAATAAACTTTTACAATGATATCTCTCTGAACCCTCAGATAATTGAACAAGCTGTTATGATCCCCCAAAATGTCCACAGGATTCTGATCAATCTTATGAAGTATCTACAGAAGTGGAAGCGGTATCGACCTCTCTGGAAATTGGACAAAGCTATTGTGATGGAGAAATTTGCCGCCAAGAAACCTCCTTGTGTAGCATATGATGAAAAGTTGCAGTTCTATTCCAAGATAGCCTATGAGGTTATGCGCCACCCTCTAATTAAGGATGAGCATTGCATCAGACTTCAGCTTGGGCATCTGGCAAACACAGTGCAGGAAAATGCCAAGTCCTGGGTGATTTCGCTTGGAAAACTTCTCAATGAGTCAGCAAAAGAGGAGCTCTATAATCTCCATGAAGAGATGGAGGTACTCAATCGCTGTGTGTAATTGAAACTACTTTTCGTGTAAGTTGGGTCTTCATTCGCCCCATTACTGTTTTTTCTGTGTTTGCTTAGTGTTTTTTGTACTTTGTGTTATAGCACCTGGCCAAAAACCTTAGGAAGATCCCCAATACCCTTGAAGATCTCAAGTTTGTCCTTGCAACAATTGCAGAAATTAGAAGTAAATCTCTAGTCATGGAACTAAGATATAGGGACGTCCAGGAGCGATACCGTACCATGGCAATGTATAACATCTTTGTAAGTCAACTTGTATTTTCTTATGCATTTAACAATTGGGTTGACCACTAACGACCCTTTTCAGAAATGCTTCTCAAGTATACTGCCATTGATTCGTTTTCAAATAAGTGACTTTAAGTAATGCATTGTAAATGTAAAGCAATGCCACAGTTATTTAGAATAATGAAAATATACAGCATTTTTCAATCTGTATGGCTGAAATGGATTGATCTGTAACTATACCGTTTCCATTTTCCCTCTTCCTTTCTTCTTTTTTTGTGTTAATTTCCTTTAATAGATAAAGAGCTCTTGCAAAAATGATAAGAGAGTGAAAGATTTAAGATGATAAAAGAAATTGGTAGAAGATAATTCAATCAGTCTTGGTTTGTTTAGGGTTGTTAAATTTGGGTTCTCAGGATCTTTCAAAGTCATGGATGAGTTTTAGGGGGTCAGGGTTCCCCCTGAAATTGCATGAAAATTTTACATACTGTACATTTTTCTGATGATGAAAGAATCTCAAGTTTTTGGCCCAGGTCAGCAAGGGCATTTGAGAGCTCCACATCCTAACCACTAGGCTGCAAGGGGCCTGGTGTTTGAAGCAGTCAAGCAACAGAAATGCTGAAAGGCAAACTCCATGCAAATCCTGATTTATTCATAGCAATCTGTTTCTCTTCTCTAGTTTGTATTTCTCCCTCAGCCAGGTAGATTTTTGTCAGACTTTGCTTCCCCAGTTTACATCACAGAAATAATAGAAGAATCACTGTAACAAAGGATTTTGCACTGTGTGTGCAATGGGTCACACACAAAAAATGAATCAGAATGTCAAATTCCAACAACAACAAAAACAACAAAACAGTAACAATTGAGATTTTCATTGTGATTGCATTGATCCTGTAGATTAATCTGAGGCAGATGGACATCCTGTAGTATGGAGTTTTCCTATCCATGAACATGTTCTTTCTCTATTTAGGTCTTTAATGTCTCCCTGTAAAGATTTATAGTTTTCCCCATAGAGGCCTTACCTATTTTTTGCCAGATTTATTCCTAGGTACTTGATATTTTTAGATGCTCTTGTAATTATTATCTTTAATTTTTATTTTAATTATTTTATTTTTTATTGTTATATAGAAAGACAACTGATATTTGCATTTTACTTTTTTATGATCAGTAATTATTAATTTAATCATTTATTTATCCACAGATTATTTTGGATTTTCTAGGCCACCATTATATAAACTGTGAATATTGACAGTTTCATTTCTTTTTAATTTTTAAATATTTTGTTTCTTTTTCTCACCTTATGACTCTAGCTAGGAATTCCTGTACAAGGTTGGATGAAAGGGGAGGTAGGGGAAATCCGTATCTTGTTCTTGATCTCAGAGGAAAAGCTTTTGGCACTGTATCATTAAATATGGTAATTGCTGTGTGGTTTATTAGATTAACTCTAATACAATAAGAGAAATATACAGTTGTGTATATTTAACACAATGGGGATATGTTCTGAGAATGTGTCAATGGGCAATTCCATAATTGTGCAAACATCATGGAATGTACTTATACAAATCTAGATGATATAGCTACTACACACCTAGGCCATATGGTAGAACCTATTGCTCCTAGGCTGCAATCCTGTGCAGCATGTACTGTACTGAATACTATAAGCAATGTAATATAACTATTTGTGTATCTAAATGTAGAAAAGGTACAGTAAAAATACGATGTTATAATCTTATGGGAATACTGTCATATATGCAATCCATTTTTGGCCCAAAACATCATTTTGTTGCTCTTTGATCTTTGACAAAAGACCAATGACTGTCTTTGGTCATTGTCCCTGGTTCCTGACACAAAGCTTCCAAAACACTTATAATTTCCTGAGTGATAGGGGTCACAGGAACATCTTTTATTACAATATTGTTCTTTGTCCCTGGTTCCTGGCACACAGCTTCTCAAATCCTTGGACTCTGGAGTGATAAGAGTGTCTTTTGTATGCAAGTGAAATGACTGGTGGCTGGGAGCTCTAGACAGCTTCAGCATGGGGGCTGGTTGCCAGAAAGATCAAGGCATAAATTATTTAAAGGTTTGGAACTTTCAGGCACCCATCCTCGCCACCCTTGGGGAGGGAAGAGGGGCTGGAGATTGGAGATCAACAAAGGCCAATGATCTAATCAGTCATGCCTGTATAATGAAACCTCCATGAACATCCCTAAATGATGAGATTTGGAGAGCTTCCAGGTTGTTGACCACACCAAGGTGCTGGGAGAGTGGTGTGCTCAGAGAAGGCATGGAGGCTCTGTGCACCCCCCAACCCCATACCTTAGCTTATGTGTCTCTTTTGTTTGGCTGTTCCTGAGTTGTGTCTTTTATAATAAATCAGTGATGGTAAGTAAAGTGTCCTTCTGAGTTCTGTGAGCCATTTCAGCAAATGGTCAAACATGAAGGAGACGTGTGTGGGGGAACCCCTGATTTTGTAGCCAGGTTGGACAGAAGTCTGTGTACTCTGGGCACCCAGTACTTGCAACTGGCATCTGAAGTGAGGGCAACCTTATGGGACTTACGCCTGCATTTCTATTGAGTATAGGCCTAGACATGAAGTTGCTGGGTTATAGGAATCCACGTGTTCAGCTTTACTAGATTCTGCTAGTTTTCCAAAGTGATGGTACCCCTTTACATCCACACCAGCATGAATAAGGGTTTCAGTTGCTCCGTCTCCTTACAGTTTATTGATCTTTTGGAAACAACAACTTTGGTTTTTTCAAATCCCTTCTATATGTGGATATTATTCCATCATCTTCTGTCCTGTATTGTTTTGATGGAGGAGTTGACTGTTAATCTTTTTGTTGCTCCCTTTCAAGGTAGTACAGTCTAACTAGTTTTTTTTTTTTTTGGTCTGCTTTTAAGAATTTTTTTTTGGTCTTTGGTTTTCAGCAGTTGTAATATGATGTAACTAGGTTCTTTTGTTTTGTTTTGTTTTTCTTTTTTTTCCTGATTGAGATTTGTAGCACATTCAAAATCTGCAGGCTGATGTCTTTACCTAGTTTTGGAAAATTAACAGTTTTTGCCTTATTTTTTTTTTCCCTTCTGGAACTCCAATTCCACATATGTTGGACCTTTCTACAATACCCTTTACATCTTACATTCCTTTCTGCCTTTTCTTTCTGTGGTTTATTCTAATACTTTGTCCTAAACTTTAAGTTCATTAATTTTCTATTTATTTATGTCTGATCTGCTTTTCCTGGTTCCTTAAACAATCCTTTGAGCTCTTGATTTCAGGTATTGTCATTATCCATTCTAGAATTTCCATTTTAGAACAAAGTTTCACTCTTGTTGCCCAGGCTGGAGCGCAATGGCGTGGTCTTGGCTCACTGCAACCTCTGCCTCCCGGGTTCAAATGATTCTCCTGCCTCAGCCTCCTGAGTAGCTGGGATTACAGGTGCCCGCCACCATGCCCGGCTAATTTTTGTGTATTTAGTAGAGACGGGGTTTCACCACGTTGACCAGGCTAGTCTTGAACTTCTGACCTCAGGTGATCCACCCGCCTCGGCCTCCCAAAGTGCTGGGATTACAGGCGTGAGCCACTATGCCTGGCCATAGAATTTCCATTTTAAAAACAATTTCCTGTGCTCTACCAAAATTCTCAATTTTGTTTTTGTCTTTTGTTTCCTTTACTCTATTAAATAAAATTATTTTAAATTGTGTGTCTTATAACTCTGTCGTGATCGTTTATGTTGTCTGTGAATCTCTTGCTTTTGTTTAAGTTCTTTCGTGTCTTTATATGGCTGGCATTTCTAACTGAGTTCTTAACAGCCTATGTGATAAATTGGAGAGAGAGGATTGGAGGCGTTGGATGATGTTATATTTCATCAGAGGAGATTTATTTTTGCTTCTAACAGACACCACAACTAGGTACATTAGCAAGCTAAGCTAACCTTATTCTAGTCAGAGATTAAGTTGATTTGAAGCTGGGCTTTAGTTTATGAAGGGCTTATCTCTCTGTAATCTCTCTATCTCTTTTTTTTTTTTTTTGAGATGGAGTTTCACTCTTGTTGCCTAGGCTGTAGTGCAATGGCACAATCTTGGCTCACTGCAACCTCCGCCTCCTGGGTTCAAGTGATTCTCTTGCCTCGGCCTCCTGAGTAGCTGGGATTACAGGCATGCACCACCACCCCAGCTAATTTTGTATTTTTAGTAGATACAGCATTTCTCCATGTTGGTCAGGCTGGTCTTGAACTCCTGACCTCAGGTGATCCGCCCACCTCAGCCTCCAAAAGTGCCGGGATTACAGACATGAGCTACCGCGCCCAGCCTCTATCTCTTTATTTTTAAAAATGATTTTATACTGATTTTATTTTAATTATAAAATTTGACTTTAATATTTATTTTTATTTTACTTTATTTTTTTGAGATAGAGTCTTACTCTGTCACCCAGGTTGATCTCGACTCACTGCAACCTCTGCCTCCCAGGTTCAAGCGATTCTGCCACCTCAGCCTCCTGAGTAGCTGAAACTACAGGCTCTTGCCACCACGCCTGGCTAATTTTTGTATTTTTAGTAGAGAAGGGATTTCACCAAGTTGTCCAGGCTGGTCTCGAACTCCTGACCTCAGGCGATCCACCCGCCTCGGCCTCCAAAAGTGCTGGGATTATAGGCATGAGCCACTGTGCCCAGCCTAATATTTCTTTTTAAAATTTCTTTTTCTTTTTATATTTACAGAGATACAGTCTCACTGTGTTGCCCAGGCCCGTCTCAAACTCCTGAGCTCAAGGGATCCTCCTGCCTCAGCCCCCCAAAGTACTGGGATTACAGGCATGAGCCATGTAATCCCAGTCTGGTCATGTCTGCCCTTAATATTTCAATCAGCTTTTGAGTTGGTCTGAATTACCTAGCCTCCTGTTGCCACAAGCAGAAGTCCCTGGGAGGTAACTCTGACCATCAATTTCAATTCCAAATTGCTGATCATTTATTGTTTATTCTGTTTTTTGTTTCCCCTAATTAGCCTCCTGATGCAGAGAAAGAACTGGTTGATAAGATTGAGAGCATGTGGTCCAATCTGTTTAATGATTCAGTGAATGTGGAGCATGCTCTTGGGGACATAAAGAGAACTTTCACAGAGGTACCTTTTAAATTTCACTTCCTGAGTAAAGATATTGAAAAACGTATTTGGGCTAAATTAATGTTACCTCGTTTTTCTCAGATTACTCGAGGCGAAATAATGAACTACAGAGTTCAGATAGAGGAGTTTGCAAAGCGTTTTTACAATGAAGGGCCTGGTTCTGTTGGTGATGATCTTGATAAAGGTAAGAATGTTCCTGTTGGTCTTACTGAGCGATCTGAGTATCAAATGTTTGAGTATGTTTTGCTTAAGAATTTTATGGCAAGTGATTATTGTGCCATGATTTAAATATTTATTTCTTCCTCAAATACTTTTTTCTTGGCTCATTTTAGTGGTCACATAAAAAAAAAAAAAGCTGGATTAATGCGACTCATTGATTGTTGAGTGCCTGCTACCTGAAGGTGTTGAGAGAAGTGCCAAGGAGCAGCCTCCACTCCTGCAGGGGATGCAGAGGTTTCTGCTGCAGCTCAGAAATCTTAAACACCAGCAACTGCCTTTACAAATGCAGCGTCTTATCCATCCAGCCTGCCTCTCTAATGCCTGTTACATTTATTCTTTGGATTCAGATGCTTGTCCTCTGCCCTTCACATCACATAGGCTAAAATGGTGACAAGATAAAAATACTAAAATTCTATTTTTTTTTTTTTTGAGACAGAGTCTTGCTCTGTTGCCCAGACTGGAGTGCAGTGGCGCAATCTTAGCTCACCGCAACCTCTGCCTCCTGGGTTCAAGTGATTCTCCTGCCTCAGCCTCCTGAGTAGCTGAGACTACAGGCGCGTGCCACCATGCCTGGCTAATTTTTGTATTTGTAGTAGAGACGGGGTTTCACCATGTTGGCCAGGCTGGTCTTGAACTCCTGACCTCAAGTGATCCTCCCGCCTCAGCCTCCCAAAGAGCTGGGATTACAGGCCTGAGCCACTGACCCAGTCCTAAAATTCTTATTCTAAAGAGAATTTGGTAAATACCATGAGACAAAAAATTACCATGAGACAAACCAAAGACTGCTATGGCTTCCAAAGAAATGGGTGACGTTTATTTAAGGATGCTCAAAAAAGGCATCTGGGAAATGTGGCATTTGAGTAGATGATTGTGAGCAGGGATGTAGTGACGTGGAGTGGTAGTGGTCATTGGAATTGGGGGAGAAGCATAGAACTGGGAAGTTAGAGTGGTAGGGGAGTTATCAGTAGGATGATGACATTCTCAAGGGGGCGGCAAAGGATGGTGAAGTTGACCACAACATAGACCACCTCAGAGTCCCTTAAAATAGTCTCATTTCTGAATGACCTGGTTGTGAGAATTAGGCACAATTTTCTAACTGGAGGAGACTGCAGATGTCATTGGTCTTTTGGTTTTAGTTACAATGGTGCCATGATTCTAAATTTGTCTTCCCGCGTGGTTTATGAGGATGAAATTATAATTGAGGTACATTATGCATGATTTCTTATTCAATTTTGTACACCTTAAAATTGTATTTATTCATTCATCGGTGTATTTATTTACTAGGAGTAGAGCTTTTAGGTGTTTATGAAAGAGAGCTGGCAAGACATGAAAAGAGCCGTCAGGAACTGGCTAACGCTGAGAAACTTTTTGATCTTCCTATTACGATGTACCCAGAGCTGCTGAAAGTGCAGAAGGAAATGAGTGGGCTGAGGATGATTTACGAGCTCTACGAAGGACTAAAGGTGAGCATCTCCCCGAAAGCGAAGGACTCAAGTTCACTGAAGGGGATGTAGGAATTACTTAGGCCCTGCAGACTTTGATGCCACCATAATAATGAGCTTGGGTCTGACGTTGTGGAAACGCTCATTTTGGCCGCAGGGAAGGGGGCTGGGTAGTGATTGCTTATGGGTACAGGGTTTCCATTTGGGGTGTTGGAAAAGTTCTGGAAATAGGCCGGGTGCGGTGGCTCACGCCTGTAATCCCAGCACTTTGGGAGGCCAAGGCGGGTGGATCACCTGAGGTCAGGAGTTCGAGGTCAATCTGGCCAACGTGGTGAAACCCCGTCTCTACTGAAAATCCAAAAGTTAGCCAGGTACAGTGGCAGGTGCCTGTAATCCCAGCTAACTCAGGAGGCTGAGGCAGGAGAATCACTTGAACCTGGGAGGTGGAGGTTGCCGTGAGTCCAGATTGTGCCACTGCACTCCAGCCTGGGCGACAAGAGCAAAACTCCATCTCAAAAAAAAAAAAAAAAAAAAAAAGTTCTGGAAATAGATAGTGGCGGTGGCTGCCTGACATTATGAAAGTGCTTGATGCCATGGAATTGTACATTTTATTTTGATTTTTGAGACAAAGTCTCGCTCTGCCACCCAAGCTGGGGTGCAGTGGTGTGATAATGACTCACTGCAGCCTCAAAGTCCTGGGTTGAAGTGATCCTCCTGCCTCAGCCTGCGAAGCAGTCGGGACTACAGAGGTGCACCACCATGCCCGGCTATTCTTTTTTTATTTTTAGTAGAGGCAAGGTCTTGCTATGTTACCGAGGCTGGTCTGGAACTCCTGATCTCAAGCGATCCTCCTGCCTTGGCCTCCCAAAGTGCTGGGATTACAGGCGTGAGCCATTGCACCCAGCCTGGAATTATATATTTTAAAATGGTTAAAATGACAAATTTTATTTTTTATGTATTTTAGCATCATCATAGAAAAGAAAACTCTCTTTGGAGGTCAAGGGCTTTGTTAAGGCATGGGGTAAACTGTTTAGTTGCAAGCGGAGATTAAAAGTTGCCGTGTCAGCCTGGTGTGGTGGCTCATGCTTGTAATCCCAGCACTTTGGGAGACTGAAGCGGGCAGATTACTTGAGGCCAGGAGTTTGAGACTAGCCTGGGCAACAAGGCGAAACCCCGTTTCTACTAAAAAATACAAAAAAAGTTCTGGGCACAGTGGCTCACACCTGTAATCCCAGCACTTTGGGAGGCAAGGCAGGTGGATCACTTGAGGCTAGGAGTTTGAGACCAGCCTGGCCAACATGGCAAAACTCCATTTCTACCAAGAAATACAAAAATTAGCCAGATATGGTGGCACATGCTTGTGATCCCAGCTACTTGGGAGGCTAAGGCACAAGAATTGCTTGAACCCAGGAGGTGGAGGTTGCGGTGAGCTGATATTGCGCCACTGCACTCCAGCCTAGGTGACAGAGTGAGACTCTGTCTCAAAAAATAAAAATTAAAAGTTGCAAATGTCATGTCATTTGGGTGCCTCTCATTGGTGTATGTTTCCCATGCAAATTCATGCTATTCATTCATTTATCTATTAACTTAGTTCTTTATAGCTCAGTGCTGTGCTGCTTGGAGTGTGGGGTCCAGAAAAGGAGTCATGTCTGCCCATTCCTGCCCTTCTTGAGTCCCCAAGGGAGACTGACTATGTTAGTCTGGGTTCTTGAGAAACAGAATCAATAGGAGATATGTGTATCTATATCTATATCTGTCTATATCTAATCTGTATCTATATCTAATCTGTATCTATACCTATACCTAATCTACATCTGTATTACATTATCTAATCTATATCTATCTGTATCTAATCTATATATCTATTTCTAATCTATATCTAATGTATATCTATAGATCCCTATCTAATCTATACCTATATCTATGAGATTTATGATGAGGAATTGGCTCCTGTGATTATGGAGGCTGAGAAGTCCCACGATCTGCAGTTGGCAAGCTAGAGACCCAGGAGAGCTGATGGTGTAGATTCTAGTCTGAGTCCGAGTCCAAGTCCAAATGCAGGAGAACACTGACATCCCAGCTTGAAGACAGTCAGGCACAGAGGTTGCATTCCACCTTCCTCAGCCTTTTGTTCTATTCAGGCCTACAGTGGATTGGGTGAGGCCATCCACGCTAGGGAGGGCCACCTGCTTTACTCAGTCCCCCGATGCAAACGCTCATCTCACTCAGTATCTCTCACAGACACACCAGCATCCACTTGACACACAGGATTCACCTTCGCACCGATATGTGAACAAATAACGTGTGCTGGAAATGAGGTGAACAGAGTCCTGAGATTGCAGAGGAGGAAGGAGAGTGGCCCACTGGCCCAGGGAGTGCTGCTAAAGAGGTGGCCTGGGAGTGAGGCTCTGAACCAGAACAGGCTTTGCCTGGTGCAGAGCAAGGCTTTCCAGGCAGAGCGTTGGGCAGGAGCAGTGACAGGAGATTTGAAGTTGGGTCGTGTGTCCATAACCTTTCATCCAGACCGGTGGCTTTACCAACCATGGATGCACCAGAAAATGGGGTTGGGATGTGCGAAGCGGCCGGTGGAGATGAAGCCGTCAGAAGGGACTCCGGAGGCAGCCGGGGGATTGCAGGCAGGGGGTCCTTTAGGAGGTCACTGCCCCGGTGCTGGCGGAAGGGATGGCAGCTTGCATTTTAGGACAATTATAGAGGGAATAGAGAGGAGAGAAGATTCCAGAGATGGGGTGGAAAGTGATGAGACCTGGTGCCTGCACCAGGCAAAAAAATTCATAAAGTGAAAAACATACCCTCAGCTTTTAAAAGGAAAGGTGTCATGAGAACTGAGAACAACCACACATATGTCAAAATAAGTGGTTTTTAAATTTTTAATTTTTCTGGGTTCATAATAGGTGTCTATATGGGATACGTGAGCTGTTTTGACACGAGCATGCAATGTGTAATAATCACATCACGGGGAATGGGGTGTCCATCCCCTCAAGCTTTTATCCTTTGTGTTACAAACAATCCAATTATGCTCCTTTAGTTATTTAAAAATATACAATTATTATTGACTATAGTCACCCTGCCATTGCTATCAAATACTAGGTCTTATCATTCTTTCCGTTTTTTTTTTCTGTAGCAAAATAAGCATTTTAAAAAATCTAATATTGAGACATAGCTTGGTCCCCCCACCCTACTCTGGTCTGTGGATGTCAAGGGACATTTCATCACCTAGAGTGACTTCTACTCTCCTTGAAATTTATTTTTTCCTAGCAATTGCTTTTCAAAGTTGTGTGTTGAGAAGAGTCTCAGTGACACACTGGGTGGCTCCTGGGAGGCCGGGCAGGGGACTGTCGTCATAATCCCAGGGGATCCTGGGGTGGCAGCAGTGCGGGTTGGGAGGCATGGGTGCATCCTGGATCTGGTTTGCAGGTAGAGTCAGTGGGACCTCCTGGAGGTGTGGATGTGGGATGTGAGAGCAAGAGAACAAGGAAGACTCCATGGTTTTTGGCCTGAGGAGCTGGAAGGGTGGAGTCATTCTTAAGGGAAGACTCCAGGAAAAGAAGGTTTGGGGACGATGGTGAACATCAGGAATTCAGGGCAAGATGATGTCTGCTGGACGTTCCTGTGGTGATGTTGAGGAAGCAGCACTTGGATGTATTTGTCTGGAGTTCAGAGGAGAACTGGAGGTGTGAATTGGGAGTGTCCAGGTGTGGAAGGTACTGAGCCACCAGTTCAGATGGGCTCACCTGGTGCCTTCGTTTCCTGGGGCTGCCAGAACCAATGATTACGAATACAGACCAGGAGGCTGAAAACAACAGAAATGTATCTCCTCACGGTTCTGGAGACCAGGAGTGCAAAATCAAGGTGTCTGCAGGGCCACGCTCACTCCGGAGGCTCCAGAAGAGGCTCCTTCTTGCCTCTTCCAGCTCCTGGTGGCTTTTGACTGTCCCCGGTGTTCCGTGGCTTGCGGCTGCGTCGCTCCCGTCTCTGCCTCCCTCGTCACATTGCTGTCTTCCCTCTGTGCCTCTGTGTCTGTTTTCTTATACGGACACCGGTCATTGGATTTAAGGCCCGCTCTAATCCAGTATGACCTCACCCTAACTACCTCTGCAAAGACCCTCTTTCCAAGTGAGGCTTCATTCTGAGGTTCTGGGTGGACGTGCATTTTTGGGGGACGCTATTCAGCCTGGTACACTTGAGAGGAGCGAGGTCTGAGCCTGGGTCTCTCCAACATTAAATGCCATGAGAATACGCCCCTAAAAAAGGAAAGACGAGGAGGAGGAGGAGTGGCCCAGGTGGTAGGAGAACAAACAGGTGAGTGTGACATCTTGGAAACGTGTTTCCAGGAGGTAGGACTGGCCAACTGCACCAGATGCTGCTGATAGACAGTGAGAAGAGGATGGAGGATTGACCTCAGTACTGCATATCGTGGAGGCCACTGGTGACAGCAACAAGAAAGTATCGATGGAGTGTGGCTGTGGAAGCCTAAATGGAGCGAGTGCAAGGTGTTTACCCGAGAGAAGAGAAAGCATGGTCCTTGCGGAGACTTCTGCGTGAACGTTCATAAACAGCATTGTTGGTAATAGCCCAATACTAGAAACAACCCAAATGCCCATTAAGTGAATGGATAAATAAGCTGTGGCTCATCCACACCACGGAATACTACTCAGCAAGGTAGAGGATTGAACCAGTTATCAGCGCATCCACACAACGACATGGGCGACTCTCAGAATTGTCATGCTGAGCGTAAGAAGCCAGATACAGAGGAATGCATATTGTATTATTCCATTCATATAAAACCCTGGAAAATGCAAACAAATTTATTGTGGCAGAACACAGATCCGTGGTTAACTAGGGGTAGGGACAGGAGGAGAGGGATGGGAGGGGTGATGACACAGGGAAATGGGGAGGCTTTTGAGGGTGATGAATGAGTTCACTATCGTGATTGTGGTGGTGCTTTCACAGGCATGCACACCTGTCAAAACTTTGCAGATTGTACCTTTAGTTATGGACAGCTTATTATATACCAGTTAATCCTCAATAAAGCTGTTAGAAAAACAGGCCAGGTGTGATGGCTCATGCCTGTAATCCCAGTACTTTGGGAGGCTAAGGCAGGAGGATTGCTTGAGCCCAGGAGTTTGAGGCCAGCCTAGGCAACCTAGCAAGACCCCCTACTCTGCAAAATAAAATAAAAAATATCCAGGCCTGGTGGTGCATGTCTGTAGTCTCAGCTACTCAGGAGGCTGAGATGGGAGGATCACTTGAGGCCAGGAGGTTAAGGCTGCAGCGAACTGTGATCACACCATTGCACTACAGCCTGGGTGGCAGCGAGACCCTGTCTCAAAAAAAAAAAGTAATTTTTACATTAAATCTCGGGAAAATATAACACAGAAAATCTTCTCTTTACAATCATCAAGTAGGAACATGTTTTATTGTCACTTCTTAGCCTCAACCTGATGGTTTGTAAACAGATTCTTGGATTAGTGATCTAATGTGTAAATATTTTGTAACCTTAACTGCTTTTATCAGGGAAAAGAAGCAAGCTATCACAGCACCTGAATGAAGTACATCCTTTAAGACCCACGCAACTCCCTGATTTAAAAAACACCTGTTACTTACTTTATACCTCTCACTTTTGTCTTTAGAAATGGAAGATGTATTTCTGGATCCCACACATCCTCAGATACAGAATTATTTTTGCAAAAGCTTACAGAAAGTGGAATTCTTTTCTTGTTGTTTTAGATCCTTGTAGTCAACCCCTTGTTTGTGAATTTCAGGTAGTTGTAGATGGATGGGTAATACTTTAAAATATCTGAACGTGACTAAGAGTCAAGAACTTGCTCTCCTTGTTGCATTTCCAAAGGGGTCTTTGTTGATGGAGCTGTTTCTTGCACGTTTCCAGGTTGCAAAAGAAGAATGGTCTCAGACCCTTTGGATCAACCTGAATGTGCAGATTCTCCAGGAAGGAATTGAAGGTTTTCTCAGGGCTCTCAGAAAGCTACCTCGGCCAGTCCGTGGCTTATCAGTGGCCTACTACTTGGAAGCGAAAATGAAGGCATTCAAAGACTCGATTCCTTTACTTCTTGACTTGAAAAACGAGGCACTAAGAGACAGGTTTGTTTTGTCCTCTGTCCACAGATGTGAAAGTGTGGGAGGAGCTTTTAGTTAAAATTGTTTCCCTTAGTACATTATCTTTGGTCTGATGATGAAGCACACAATTTCAACAATGCTGCAGGGCTATACATGGGCATGAACGACACAGTTTTATAATGTTGTTTCTACGTAAAGTGTCTATAAAACTGTCAACCACAGGATTCTTTTAAAAAAGAAAGATCCCAGCAGGAGCAAAGTGGCATTTGCAGTTGCTTTTCTTGAAGATTTAAAAAAATACGGTAAGTGGCCTTGATCAGCCCCATCCAGCAGACATCAAAAGGGAATCACATATGTAATTTACAGTTTTTTAGCTGCTACAGTAAAAGAGTAAAAACAGGTGAAATTAATTTTAATAGTATATTTTAATTAACTCAATATATCCCAAACATTATTTCAACATGTAATCAACATGAAGCATTTATTCATGAGATATTTTACATTCTTCTTAAAAAATATGTCAAAGTGCAATGTGTATTTTACACCTATAGCCTATTTCAACCTGGGCTTGCCCCGTTTCAGGTGCTCCGTAGCCACGCGTGGCTTGTGATCACCTTACTGATGGGATAGCCAGCCCTGTGGGTGGGACAGAGGGGGCATGGGTCTGTGTTTATTTGGTGATGGCACCACACGGATACAAATTAGTAGGAGTTACAGTCCTAATTTGTGAGTTATGCTCCCGCTCATGTGTTCCTCTATTCCTCTGTCATGTTTTCCAAAGTGTGATCATCTAGTCATGCCGTGACATCAAATGACTTCGTTTTCCCTAGTGAGAAAGTCATCCCTTGTTTGGTTCCCTTCCCATCCTTGAGTTCACATTGAAAAAGTCTCTCGTAAGTGCTGGCTTGTCTTCAACACCTGTTACATCTGTCTCTCCCTCTCAACAAGGAGCAGGCAGCCCTCAGGCCCTGGTGACGTGGAGTCTTAGCCCTCTTTTCACTGTCTGCTGGCTTCCCTGGAGCACTCACCTTTACCTTTGCAGACTTCAGTTTCCTCGTCTGTAAAACTAGGTAGAAGTAGGCACTTTCTAGCTAAAGTTCCCAGTTTTATGATCCCATAACCCAGTGTTTCTCAAACTTTGGTCCTGTCTCATCATTTTTGTCAGATCTGAGTATCATCTATGCTGTCATGGCTTTATATTTTTCTTCCTATCAGTTTCTTTTTTATGGAAATGAATGTTATTCTAAAAAGAAACTTACACCACCACTGTAAAGAGAAAACCAAAAGCTCATGCCAGAAATAGAAAGTAATTATATATATATAAAAAAACTAGCTCAAAACAGTCGCCTGTCTCTGAGCCAGAGGCCTTTGCTCTAAGAAAGGTGAATGACCCTGGGGAGGGGCTGAGGACACAGCGTACGAATTAAAGAGGAAAGAAACACAAAAGGTGGCTTGCCAGTCAAAACAGGTTTATTTTAGAGAAAACAAACCTGAGAGGGGATTCTGGCCAAGTTAGGTCAGAGCCACACTCTCTTACAGACTAAGAGTTTTTAAGGATTTACGGTGGGAGAGTTTATCCGAGGCTTGGACTGCTTCTGGGTCTCTTTGTTGTGCTTATCTGGGAGGGAGAGTTGTGTGTCTATTCCCATGCATTTTTCTGCAGCAGCAGGCATACCCGCCGAGTCTGCTTTTAGCTCCCCTATCTTAGTGCACCTGAAGGGAAAGGAATGTTCTTATTAAGGTCCACTGTTTTACTGGGACCCATCGTATAAGGGTGAAGTTTGGCAGTTACCCAAGAGACTTCCTCCTCTCCTCCCTCTGTGCCTGAGCTGTCTTGTCTATGTTTTCCTGTCTGCTCTTTCTGGTGGCTTGTAGTTAGAAGAGAAATGATTTCCTTAAAATGCATGGGCTGGAAAGGGAGCTGGACCTTAAAGTGGCGGTGTTTGTCCAAGATGAGGGTGCTCCTGCTCTGTCACACAGAAGCACAAAGAGGAGACTTTCCCTTCGATGTAATTTACTGTAATTGAAAGGACTGGGCGGGAACTGGAGAGGGAATCACTCTCTCCCAGTGACTCAGGACTGTGTCATATTGAGTGTGGACCCTCTAACTGACCACCAGGGTTATGTCACAGGCTGGGCCCAGGTCCGCTCTGCCCACATGCAGTCCATCATTCGCCGTGACATGGGTTTTGTGAAACAGAAATATTTATTTGCAAGGCTGCCAAGCAAGGAGGCAGGCAAGCAGCCCTCACATCTGCCTCCCTGGAGATAAGGCTTAGGGATGTTTAGGCGTTAGGGCAGTGGGGTGGTCGAAGTCGAGGGGGAAGGTGGTTGGTGGTGGGAAGAAGGAAGTAACAGGTTCATTCTGAGCAAGTGCAGCTGGGGTTCACAGCATTTCACAGGACATAGGCCCAGAAAGTGGGGGCGTCAGCATGGCCTGAGGGTGGAGTTTTTCCGCCTCTGGGGCACTTGCACGGGCCCAGGTGAACGGTCAGTGGTCTCAACCAGCTGGAACTGGACAGAGGAGTTGGCTCAACTTCCTGAAAAACAACCAAAGTCACCATCGCCATAGTGACCTGTGAATGTTATCCATAGTAGCCAGTGAAGGTTAAGGTTCAGCGTTCAGTGGTGAGGCCTTCAGCTTCACGGGAAAAGGGGGAAAAAAATAAAAAGCAAGTGACCATAAGCCACAGAGCAGGCACTGATGACCCTTACCCTTCAGTTTCAGTTCTGACACCCTCCTTCCTATCAGTGCTGTGCTAGGCCAGGGGGTTCAGAGACCGATGAACCAGTAGGGCCTCCTTTCTGACCATTTCCATGGCTGTGTGTGTGTGTGTGTGTGTGTGTGTGTGTGTGTGTGTGTGTTTACAACACTCAGTGATTCAACACTTGCTGCTTACGTGCTGGGCACATGGCGTTCTGCTGTCTAGCGTCATGCTTAGCTGCCTTACTCACACCCATTCCATATACACAGAACTAAAACATGGGCAAATTCACAGGCCAAATGCAAACCTTAAAGGAAGGCCAGTCAGGTGAAGAGCAGAGCTGCCCCTGTTGTGTCTGTGTGCACAGGAGTCTGCCCCGACTGTCCCGTCTGAATGGGCCCCTTCGTACCTCCTCTGGCACGCTGCAGTTTTCTCATAGTACTCAAAACCCTATGTCATTATTTAATTTATAGATTTGTTTATTGTTTGTTGTTTGTCTCCCCAAGTAAGTGGCAGGTTCCCTGAAGCTAGGGGCTTTGCCCTTGGTAACTGTGTACCCCAGTCCACTGCCTGGCATGGAGTCAGCACTGAAATATTTATCAAATGCACGAGAGCTCATAATTTACATGAGGCTCTCAAAAAGGCTGAGTGATTCAACAGAGGTTGAGGTCATTGGTCGAGAGACTATGACAGAAGCAGTTCCCAATAATTAAAAGTTGTGTATTTGATGAGAAGGCCGTGAAGACTAGTGTATATGGTATTTTGCAAGACATTGTTTTCAGGTTTAACTCTGGAGGCCAGTGGGATTTTGGAGAACTTTGGGAATATATTTCTAATGATGTCCTCATGTTGCAGAATTTCATTATAAGAAGTTTACAAAATGAGATTTGTCCTATGATTTAAATAGGAATAATTGAACTCCTCACTAAATTCAGTAAGCATGAAGATTTGAATGCTGATGTGCTTTCAGGCATTGGAAAGAACTTATGGAAAAAACGTCTGTCTTTTTTGAAATGACCGAAACGTTCACCTTGGAAAATATGTTTGCTATGGAACTGCACAAACACACGGATGTTCTCAATGAGATTGTCACAGCAGCAATCAAAGAGGTTGCCATTGAGAAGGTAAGACTTCAGTTAAAAACAGGCTGGAGAAAACAGTCTTTTTTTAATTCAAAGAGAAAAGAGGGAGAACTCATCTATACTAAAAAAAAAAATTAGCTGGGCATGGTGGCATGCCTTTAGTCCCAGCTTCTTGGGAGGCTGAGGTGGGAGGATCACTTGAACCTGGAAGGTGGAGGCTGCAGTGAACTGTGATCACACCATGGCACTCCAGCCTGGGTTACAGGGTGAGACCCTGTCTCAAAGAAGAAAAACAAACAAAAAAGAGAAAACATATTTGCTCTAGTACCTGCTGTACTTCAGTAATAAAGAATTATTTGTTGTAGAAATAGAATTTCTGCTTTAATTACATTTTTTGTTGTTTCCAATTGTAGTTTCATTTTCCATTGTTTAAAAAATTTTTTTCTTATTTATTTATTTATTTTGCCATTGATTTTTAAATAGAAGTAATGGATATTCGTGATAGAAAATTGAAAAAAAATTCATAATCCCACTACCTGAAAATAATTATTAACTTTTTAGTGTGTTTCTTTCCCTACTTAAAAATGCATGCATACACATATACATATGCATACACACATACTATTCATATATGTGCACATACACCCGTGCATTTGTATGCACTAACATACACGTACACAGGTACACACATATACATACCCCTACACATATATGTATATAGTCAGGTGTCACCTAATGGCAGGGACACATTCTGAGAAATGTGTCCTGAGTTGATTCGTGATTGTGCAAACAAACCTAGCTGGGATGACTACTGCACACCTAGGCTATTGGGTAGAATCTATTGCTCTAGACTGCAAGCCTGTACAGCAAGGGACTATATTGAGTACTGTCAGCCATTGTAACCTAATAGTACGTGTGTATCTAAACATAGAAAAGGTGCAGCCAAGGCCGGGCGTGGTGGCTCACGCCTGTAATCCCAGCACTTTGGGAGGCTGAGGCGGGTGGATCACAAGGTCAGGAAATCGAGACCATCCTGGCTAACATGGTGAAACCCCGTCTCTACTAAAAATACAAAAAAAATTAGCTGGGCGTGGTGGCGGGCACTTGTAGTCTCAGCTACTCGGGAGGCTGAGGCAGGAGAATGGCGTGAACCCAGGAGGCAGAGCTGCAGTGAGCCGAGATTGCGCCACTGCACTCCAACCTGGGTGACAGAGCGAGACTCCGTCTCAAAAAAAAAAGAAAATAAAAGGTACAGCCAAAATATGGTCTGATAATCCTATGGGACCACCATTATATACGAAATTCATCACTGACTGAAATGTCCTTATGCAGTACATGACTGTACATAGTACACCACATGTGTATACACATGTATATGCATGTAGACACATATGCATGCAAACACACAAAATATACATATAGTGTGCACACAGCATACCTAACATACACACATAATGTATACACATGTGTACATATGTACATAATGTACATACAGTGTACCTAATATACACATTTACACATAATATATGTACATGTATACATATACACATAATGTACACACAGTGTACCTAATATATACATGTACACATAATGTACACTATGTATTCGTATACACACAATGTGCACAGTGTAATATGCACACGTATCCATAATGTACACACATATACATATACATACAATGTTCAATGTGCCCAATATACACATGTACACATAGTATACACACATGTATACATATACACACAGTGTACACAATATACCAAAGATATGCATAATATACATATAATGTACACACATACATATGTATACACATATACATATGTATTGATACAGATTTTTTTTTTTTGAGACAGGTTCTCCCTATGTTGCCAAGGCTGGTCATGAACTCCTGGGCTCAAACAATCTGCTCACCTTGACCTCCTAAAGTATTAGGATTACAGGCATGAGCCACCGCACCTGGCCTCGATACAGATTGTTTTGAATATAGAATCCTAAGAGGCGTATCATTTTGTAATTTGGTTTTTGTGACAGCAGAGTAAGCACAGGGGCAGGATCTCATAACTGTGCAGACTTCGGGGGCAGACTGTGGGGTTTAGACACTGTTTCTGGGGCTCAGTAGCTGAGCTTCATGTCTGAGCCCCAGTTGCCATCTCTGTAAAATGTGGGTGATAATAATCCCTACCAATATACTTTGAGGTATTTGCTTTGAGGACTGAATGAGATCATGTATGTGACATGCTTACCTGCCACATAGCAAATGCTTGATAAGTGACTATTATTACCATGACAGAATCCCAACTTTTCAGGAAACAGACCCAGGACTCCGATTGCGTTGGCCAAAAGCAAGCTAAGGAAGGTGTTTTTGGGTTGGGGCTCGGTCTTTTCAGTTTGTGTGCCTGAATCATTCTTTTTCTATTCCTGAACAGGCTGTGAAGGAAATCCTAGACACATGGGAAAATATGAAATTCACTGTAGTCAAATATTGCAAAGGCACACAGGAGCGAGGCTACATCCTGGGTTCTGTTGATGAAATTCTTCAGTCTCTTGATGACAACACTTTCAACCTGCAGAGCATCTCAGGAAGCAGATTTGTGGGGCCTTTTCTGCAAACTGTTCACAAATGGGAAAAAACGCTTTCTCTAATAGGGGAAGTCATTGAGGTGAGAGAAAAGATGAACAAAAGATGGATTAGAGCCAGTGCATAGCAGTGGCTTTTATATGAGGATATTTTATGCTTAGAAACAAATGATCCTCTTTCATACTTTTTTGTCTTGATTTATTTTGAGGACAAGAGTGCATGATCAAAGGAATTGATCTGAGTTTTTATTTTAGTGAATGATTTTCATTTCCAAGATTCCTAATTGCTTCTTTTTCATATATCTGTTTTTCTTTGATACTGTCCTGTTCTTGTTGCAAGGATGCTTTTGCCTCCTTGATGACACTGAAAATTATACACATATTTATTTTACATTCCTTTTCAGATTTCTCTACACTTTTAAAAAAAATGTCTGTTGACTCTCTCTTGTGGTGGTGGATTTTCCTCTGTGATTTTGATTTTTTTTCTAGCTCATCTCACATGTAATTTTTTTTCTTGTGTTTGCTTCACTTTGTCATCTGTTTTTGCAGCCTCTTTAACCTGAGGCCTGTCACACTGGGAAGTAGCAAGGTCTTATAGTAGGTGGTTTGGGGCTTCCTTCCTTTTGGGCAATACTTGTCCAGACTTCTGTGAGCAACCTAGGCTCACTGCACCATTTTTTTGCGGTTACCTTTTTTTCCTCCCCAGACCACAGGCAGGCACCTTGTTTTTGGCCACAATCCAAGCCTTGGGTGGGATGAAGCCAGGCCTGGTTCACTGGCCAACTGTGTGATCCGGCCTTCATCATGCCTGGGCTTCCTTTCCTTGCTTTTTTGTTTGTTTGTTTTGTCTATGACTTTGTGTTAGTGGAAGCTCTTATGTGGGATATAGCACTGTTTTTTAATTTGTGAGTTAAAAACAATTTTTTTTTTAGATGAAGTCCTGCTCTGTCACCCAGGCTGGAGTGCAGTGGTACCATCTCGGCTCATTGCAACCTCTGCCAGCCATGTTCAAGTGATTCTCCTGCCTCAGCCTCCCGAGTAGCTGGGATTACAGGCATGTGCCACTATGCCTGGCTAGTTTTTGTATTTTTAGTAGAGATGGGGTTTCACCATGTTGGCCAGGCTGGTCTTGAACTCCTGACCTCAAGTGACCTGCCCACCTTGGGCTCCCAAAGTGTTGGGATTATAGGCATGAGCCACTGTGTTCAGTCAAAACAATTTTTTTATTGAGTTAAAATTTACATAACATAAAACTAGCTATTGTAAAGTGCACAATTCAGTGACATTTAGTACATTCACAGTGTTGTGCAACCACCACCTCTAGTTCCAGATTTTCATCAAACCAAAAGAAAAGCCAGTACCCCTTAAGCAGTCATTCCCTACCCATCTCCTCCCCCAGCACCTGGCAACCTCCAGTCTGTTTTCTGTGTCAATGGATTTACCTATTTTGGATATTTCATATAAGTGGAATGACACAATATATGATGCTTTACGTCTGGCTTTTGTCACTTAGCGTGATGTTTTCCAGGTTCATCCATGTTGTAGCATGTGTCAGTGCTTCTGTCCTTTTTATGGCCCAATAATATTAAATCATGTGGATTGATCACATGTTGTTTTTCTATTCATTGGCTGATAGACATTTGGGTTGTTTCCACTTTTTGGCTATTGTGAACAGTGCTGCCATCAGCATTCATGTACAACTACTTGAGTCCCTGTTTTCAGTTCTTTTGGGTCAATACCTAGGAGCAGAATTGCCGGGCACATGGTACTTGGCTCACTTTTTGAGTGTCTTTGGCATGGCCTGTCCTTCGTTGTTGTGGGTCACAGGTTCACCCCCTTCTCATAACTAGAAGTTTTCCTACCTGTGCTGGGCTGCATGGAGAGCTTTCTTTTGCTTTTGAGTGTGGCCATTAGTTATGCTTTCCCCAACATTCTCATTCATTTGGAGTGGAGGGGAGCTGGCCATGCAGGTGCTCACTCTGTCACTTTGCCTGGAAGGTCCTCCCACCTGAGTTGATTTGGGTCTGTCTCATGTCAGGGTGGGGCTTTGCCATCCACTCCTGGAGGTATCTGATAACCCCTGCTGACACTGACCTTTTGTACATTTACAGATTTGGATGTTGGTTCAGAGAAAATGGATGTATCTTGAAAGTATTTTTATTGGTGGAGATATAAGATCACAACTTCCGGAAGAGGCAAAAAAGTTTGACAACATCGATAAAGTATTTAAAAGGGCAAGTGACTCACTTCTATTTTAGTAATGAAAGAAGGGCAGTGATTTGAGATATTTGTACCTTTTTATTTGCACATTGTATTTTCTCCATTAGTAGCTTCTCTCTCATTTTTTAGAGACAGGGTTTTGCTCTGTTGCCCAGGCTGGAGTGCAGTGATGTGATCATGGCTCACTGCAGCCTTGAACTTACGGGCTAAAGAGATCCTCCTAACTCAGCCTCCCAAGCAGCTGGGACTACAGGCATGCGCTGCCATGCCCAGCTAATTAAAACATTTTTTACAGGGATAGGCTCTTGCTATGTTGTCCAGGCTGGTCTCAAACTCCTAGCCTCAAGTGACTCTCCCACATTGGCCTCCCAAAGCACTGGGATTACAGGAGTGGGTCACCTTGCCTGGCCCACTAGTAGCTTCTGAATTTTTCGTGTCATTATTTATGACCCTAATCTGTCTAGTAAAAATTCCCGTTTGATTTTTAGCTGCTGGCATATGACACTGAATCTTTTTTACATTTATTATAAAAGCAATATTTACTTGTTTCAAATATTTTGAAAATGCAGAACAGTGGAAAAATGTATCTCTCATGGTTCTGTCGCTTTAATGGGACCACTTTAACATGTCAGTATATCCGTTTTGTCTTTTTCCTATGTGTATAAGTTTAAAGAGCATGATTGTAATCATATTGTGTACAACTTTATATCATAATTTTCTCTTAATATTATGAGAAACAGTTCATATTAGGAAGTCATCTGAGAAAATAATTTCATGGCTGTCTATATTCCAGTGAGTGGGCTGACATTAGTTCAGTTGATTACTCTCTAGTAATTTGACATTTTGTTTGAACAGAGTTCTTTGCTTTCATAAATAATGTACAGGTTCTTGCCTAATGCTTTTTCCATAGTTAGAGTGAATATCTTAAGATAGATTGTTAGAAAGCAAATTGCCCACGAAAGGGTGTGTGTATTTTAAAGTCATTTCCAGAAAGGGTTGGACTGGTCATCACAGTGGCTGGTAGTTAATGTGGCTGGGATTTTAACCCAGCTCTCTTGCTCTCAAAGCCCGGGTATTTTGCTACTTAGCTTTGCTGCTGTGTTCTTTAATTATAGGTGGCCAGTTCATGTTTTGATCTCTTTTATCCGCTAGAGTTTATAACTGTTTCATATAATTGTTGCATAAGCTCTTTTTTTAAACTTAAAAGAATTGTACAACACATATCAGGCTGGACGGTGACTCACGCCTGTAATCCCAGGACTTTGGGAGGCTGAGGTGGGCGATCACTTGAAGTCAGGATTTCGAGACCAGCCTGGCCAATATGGTGAAACCCCGTCTCTCTCCCCCTTTTTTTTTTTTTTTTTTTTTTTGAGACAAAGTCTCACTTTGTCGCCCAGGCTGGAGTGCAGTGACACAATCTTGACTCTCTGCAAGCTCTACATCACAGGTTCTGGCCATTCTCCTGCCTCAGCCTCCCGAGTAGCTGGGACTACAGGGGCCCACCACCACACCTGGCTAATTTTTTGTATTTTTAGTAGAGACGGGGTTTCACCATGTTAGCCAGGATGGTCTCGATCTCCTGACCTCATGATCCGCCCACCTTGGCCTCCCAAGGTGCTGGGATTACAGGTGTGAGCCACCGTGCCCGGCTGGTGAAACTCCGTCTCTACTAAAAATACAAAAAAAAAAAAAAAAAAGAAAAATTAGCCAGGCATGGTGGTGCATGCCTGTAATCCCAGCTACTCGGGAGGCTGAGGTGGGAGGATCGCTTGAACCCAGGAGGTGAAGGTTGCAGTGAGCTGAGATTGTGACACCACTCTAGCCTGGGTGACAGAGTGAGACTCTGTCTCAAAAAAAAAGAAAAAAGAAAAGACTTACACAAAGAATATCAATTCATTACAGAATGCTTTAGAAATTATAAAAAGCCAAGAAAAAAAAGAAAGGAAAAAAAAATACCTATAATTCCCTTGCCCAGGGTAACCATTTTAATAGTTGAGCATATATCTTTCCAGAATGTTTATTCCTGGATAAACATACAAATAGATATAAATAAATAAATAACATTCTACAAAATAGGATCGTTCTTTTTTTTTTTTTAGAGACGAGGTCTCGCTTTGTTGCCCAAGCTGGAGTGCAGTGATGTGATCATAGCTCACTGCAGCCTCCAACTCCTGGGCTCATATGATCCTCACCTTGGCCTCCCAGGTAGCTGGGACTGCAGGTGTGCACACCCACACCCAGCTAACTTAAAAAAAAAAACATATATATATATATATTTTTTTTTTTTAGTAGAGATGGAGTCTTGTTCTGTTGCCCAGGCTGGTCTCAAACTCTTGGTCTCAAACAATCCTCCTAATCCTCCTGCCTTAGTCTCCCAAAGCACTGGGATTACAGGCTTGAAAATAGAATCATTCTTACCAATGTCATTGGCTATTTTCATTGAACAATTTGACTTATTTCAATAAATAAACATCGAAATTATCACTCACAGCAGATGATTGACCTGTTGCTAGACATTGAGGCTATTTCTTTCTTTTTCTGCTACAATGAAGAATGCTGCAGTGAATATTCTGTATATACAAATTGCTCACAGTGGAATTGCCAGCTTCCTTTACTCAGCAAATGTTGAATGGGTGCCTACTGTGTGTAAGCACTTCTGTAGGGTGGGGTGGGGCCCATCAGTGAACAAAACAAAAAAATCCTTTCCCTGCGCAGCTGGCCTTCTTATGGGATAATGAAAAGAAAAACCAGAAACCAGTTAGTTACATGTAGTACGTTAGAAGGTGCTAAGGATATGCATGTTTAAAAATGATAAAGGGATCCCCTGAAAGCCGATGGCACTGGGCAGCTTGTCAGTTTCATCTCGGCTGTGCCTGGGCTCTGGTGAGTGCCTGTTCCGGGCTCAAGAACAGTGTCCCCGCTCTCCCTGCTCACCCTGCTTGACGGCTGTCCTCTGTCCTGGTCCAGATCATGGGTGAGACCTTAAAAGACCCCGTGATCAAGAGGTGCTGTGAAGCCCCAAACCGCCTCAGTGACCTCCAGAACGTCAGCGAGGGCCTGGAGAAATGCCAGAAAAGCCTCAACGACTACTTAGATTCGAAGAGAAACGCTTTCCCGAGGTTCTTCTTCATTTCTGACGACGAGTTGCTCAGCATTCTGGGGAGCAGCGACCCACTCTGCGTCCAGGAGCACATGATCAAGGTCAGCCCTCTGGGCGTGCAGGGGCTCCCCGTGTAAGCCTTAGAACCGCCTTCGGTCCTCCCTGGTTCCCTTTGCCATAAGGTTCAACCCAGAGGGTTAAGACTGAAATGCTGCTGGAGTTGGTTTTTTGGTTTGTTTTTTGAGATAGGGTCTGGCTCTGTTGCCCAGGCTGGAGCGCAGTGGTACAATCATGGCTCATTGCAGCCTGGACCTCCCTGACTCAAGTGATCTGCCACCTCAGCTTCCTGAGTGGCTGGGACCACAGGTGCACACCACCATGCCTGGCTAATTTTTTATATTTTTTGGAGAGATGAGGTCTCACTGTGTTACCCAGGCTGGTCTCTAACTCCTGAGCTCAAGCGATGCTCCCACCTCCGCCTCCCAAAGTGCTGGGATTACAGGTGTGAGCCACCATACTCTGCCCTCGAGTTTTAATTTGAAGTGTAAGCCTGATGATATTCACTCAGTCTGAAATCACACCAGATTCAGCTGTTTTTCCACAGTCCAAAACCTTTCTTTTTATAAACTAAAAAAAAAAAAAAAAAAAACAGAAATATATGAAGACTAATATATTAAACAGAGAGGCATTAGAGGATAGTGGTTTAGCACATGGACTCTAGAACCAGATTGCTGGGGTTCAAAACTTTGCTCTATTCTGAGTTTCTGTGTGATCTTCGGCAAGTTACTTGATCTCTCTGGACATCAGTTTCCTCATCTGTGAATGGACATAACCCCAATAGTTAACCTGTTTCAGTGGAGCTGTTATAAAGATGAAATGAGTTACTATTTATAAAGTACTTTGAACAGTGCCTCCCTTTCAATGTTGGCTAAATAACGCTCTCCACTACCCAGAATTGGCACTTGTTACCATTTAGTCATATTTGGTTTGTCTCTTTTTTTTGTAAAGTTGTACAAATTTGCAATACTTTTTGTCCCTATCCCCATTCATACTTCCTCTACTTTCTTTCTTTTTTTTTTTTTTGCGACGGAGTCTCACTCTGTCGCCCAGGCTGGAATGCAGTGGCGCGATCTCCGCTCACTGCAAGCTCCGCCTCCTGGGTTCATGCCATTCTCCTACCTCAGCCTCCCGAGTAGCTGGGACTACAGGCGCCAGCCACTGTCATGAATTTGTTATGATTCCTTGCAGACCATAATTTCGTACTTTTTAAATAAATGTATATGTATCCATGAACCATTTCCTGAATGGCAGGAAACAACAGAGAACACTGTCCCTTGTGATAGAGAACAGAGGCTGGCCAGACATGATCTTTGGCTAATCAAAGCTCTTTATCTAGCGTCAGCCTGGGCAGGGGCTCTGAGCCTCAGCGCTGCTGGCATTTGGGGCTGGATGACTCTTTGCCGTGGGTGCTGTCCTGTGCATTACAGGACATTACGTAGCATCCCTGACCGCAACCTACTAGATGCCAGTAGCACCCCCTCTCTAGTTATGACAACCAGAGACATCTCCAGACATTGCCAATGTCCCCTGGTGGCAAAATCATCCCCGGCTGAGAACCAGCGTTGCACGGTAATTCCTCCATTCCAAATTAACAGAGCACTTAGGAACAAGTGCTTTCTCCCATTACTTTCCCTTTCATTAATGTGAACTTCCTTCTTAAAGTAAGATTCATATTTTCGACTGCATATTTTTCCTTTCTCAAAGGGGAGGCTTATTGAGTATTCTGTTTCCAGTTTTTTTTGTTTTTTTGTTTTTTTTTTTTGAGACAGGGCCTTGCTTTGTTGCCCCGGTTGGAGTGCAGTGGTGTGATCACAGCTCATTGCAGCCTCTACCTCCTGGGCTCAAGTAATCCTCCCGCCTCAGCCTCCCAAAGTGGTGGGATTATAGGCATGAGCTGTTGTGCCTGGCCTTCTGCTTCCACTTTTGTAAACAAATATTTTACTGTTATAGAAAAATACAGTGTTAGGAATACTTCATTTACTGTTCGCCTCTTTTGCAAACCTCTGTTTTTATTCTTTGAAGCCTGTTTGTTGCCTTCCTCTCCTCTCTGATTTGCGAGTGCCTTGTATTATATGATGGGCCCTAAAGGACCCATTGTCCTAAATGTTATTCTGATTAATAACAATGATAATAGTCAACAAATGCCAAATGTTTAACAGTGTGCCAGCGTTTGACTCAGATTGTTTCATTTGATTCTCCCAAGCCCACCTTGTTAAGTGCCATGATTGTGTTTATTCCAGGCAGAGAGAGGAGAAGCAACTCACCCATAGTTGCTCAATTGGATAGTGGGGAATCTGGGATTCCATCACAGGTCTCTGTTCCCCAGCCTGGGGTGTTAATCACCCTTCCGCCTCCTCCACGTTCCACTGGCTCCTATGTCCAGATACCTCCCAACTCCAGCAGGGTTAGGGACAGAGTCTGTCTTCTTTTTCTTTCTCTTTTCAGTCCTCCACAGATCTTTGCACAGTACAGAGTAAATGAAAGTCCCCAATAAGTGTCTTTCGGATGACCACACAGGTGGGTGAATGACATCCATCTTGCCTGTGATCTCGGCTCACCGGTTGCCATTGCTTGCATCGTGGCAGCTCTGCTGGATGGAGCACCGCTGGCTGGTCTTTGATTCCAGAACTCAGTGCAGGTCTTACAGGGCTGCCTCTCCCTGTTTTGCAGATGTACGACAACATAGCATCGCTGAGGTTTAATGACGGCGATAGTGGAGAAAAACTGGTGTCCGCGATGATATCAGCAGAAGGAGAAGTCATGGAGTTTCGGAAGATCGTGCGGGCCGAAGGGCGCGTGGAGGACTGGATGACAGCAGTTTTGAATGAAATGAGAAGAACTAATAGACTAATTACCAAAGAGGCTATTTTTAGATACTGTGAAGACAGAAGCAGGTAAGGCTGCGAATGTGGATGTGCATTGCTCTATCCAATTCATAGTCATAATGGATTAATTTTAAAGGCTTGGAGTAGATTGGCTGACATTCCAAATGAGGTTTTGTTTTTTTGCAATAGGTCATTAGCAGACAGATAGTTGTCTTTATTTTTATTTTTTTGAGACAGGGTCTTGCTCTGTCACCCAGGCTGGAGTACAGTGGTACAATGGCTCACTGAAGCCTTGACCTCCCTGGTTCAAGAGATTCTCCCACCTCAGCCTTCAGTGTAGCTGGGACTACAGTTGTGCGCTACCATGCCTGGCTAATTTTGTACTTTTTTGTAGAGAGGGAGTCTCACTGTGTTGCCCAGGCTGGTCTCAAACTCCTGGGCTCAAATGATCCTCCCACCTTGGCCTCCCGAAGTGCTGGGATTACAGGTGTGAGCCACTGAGCCCGGGCAGTCTTTAGTATATGTGCTGCCCAAGCGAGCACAAGATAGCAGTCTTTAAATGATCGCCGCATGCAGTACTCTCAAAGTGTGCCCCCTGGTGGCAGCACAGGGCCCCTAGGATTGTTAGAAATGCTGAAGCTTGGGTCTTACCCTGCACCTGCCCATCAGAACTCTGGGGGTGGGTCCTGAGGATTTGTGTTTTTGCAGGCTCTCAGGGGATTCCCAGCACCCTTGTCAGTGTGAACCGCTGACTTAGTGAACCACCAGAAACTAGGTGTTTAGTAGGATTATGTGTATGTAACATTGTTTCTAAAATATTTACTGAATTTCAATCATTCTTTGATTTTTGTGGCTAGAGAGGCTTCAGGATATCATGCTGAGCCCTGCCTGCTCCTAGTGGCTGAGTGCAGTCCAACTAGAAATACAGAAAGCCTCTTTGGCTAACTTGTTCTATTAGATTGAGGCAGGATCCCCTGTAAAGTTGGAGAATATTTGGCAGGGCCTTGATGCAGACATAGAATCTTTCTTGTTATTATGAGAGCATCATCCTCTTGATTTTATACACTGCCTTTTTGATTTTACAAAGTGAAAACATCTACTTAAAAATATTAGAGAATAGCATAATATTTGATTATGATCCTGCTGTTTCCGAGGTACTGAGGCATATCAAAAATTTGTTTGCATCTTTATGTGGATATGTTCAGTGGTATGCCGGTAAACTGGATGTCTGGAAAAACAATTTTTAAAGCTTTGATTTAAAGCATTTGCCAATTTCCATGGTGTAAATATTCCTGTCATGGCTGATTTCAAAGCTAAATGAAATAATAGTAAGTGGTTTAACAACCAGCTTGCAAAATTCCAGAATATTCGACAGTTAGTCTTGTGACAGGAGGTGGCCCTAGCATTCATTTAACTAATATTTCTTCAACCCCTGCTCTGGGCTATTTATTATGCTAGATGCTATTTCAAAACTGAACTAGACAGAAATCTCTGCCTTCTGGTTGTATTAATCACTGAATGTTTTAAATTATCTTTCCTGCTCCAAAATACTGTGAATTTTACATCAGCATCAGTTGATTTTATTTGCATGATAGCTACCACTTTGCTAGGGCATTGCTATGTTTGGTAGTGCTTAGTTCGTGGAAAAGAGTAAGGGAATGCAGCCTGATGGACTGAAAAAGATATTTTTTTCATCCAAATGCTCCTTTGAGCACGTGAACTTGTCGCTTCCAACAGGGAGAATAGTTGACATGAGCATGTTGTTTTATTTGAGCTGATACGTGTGGCATCACTGAGAAGTTAGGGCCAGCTGTATCTAGTCCCAGGAAGCACCAGCATCCCGGGATTTCTTAGCTTTGCCCTGGTCATTTAATCTTCTCTGATCCTACGGCCTCAGCTGCCACCTCTCCCTGTTTCTGATTCTAGGTTTGTCGCGTCCTTTACAAGGCCCGTCTCTGTTCATCACTTCGGTGTCGTCCTGTGGGCCTTGGTAATCTTTATTGTCTCTCCTGATGTGTAGGGATCATGGATATAAGTGATCTTTAGGTTTTAGATGCACCACACAATTTTAAAATAAGACAACAAAGGTCAATGTTATTTTTGTTGCTTTTCCTACTTATTTATTTATTTATTGAGACAGAGTCTCACTCTGTCACCCAGGCTGGAGTGCAATGGCGTGATCTCAGCTTACTACAACCTCCGCCTTCCAGGTTCAAGCGATTCTCCTGCCTCAGACTCCTGAGTAGTTGGGTTTACAGGTGCACACTACCACACCCAGCTAAATTTTGTATTTTTAGTAGAGACGGGGTTTCACCATGTTGGCCAGGCTGGTCTCGAACTCCCGACCTCAGATGATCCACCGGCCTCGGCCTCCCAAAGTGCTGGGATTACAGGCGTGAGCCACAGCGCCCGGCCTCATACTCTTTTAAATTTATTTTGCCATTAACTGTAGGTCATCAAGATAATGACTATAGTAATCCGCAGTCACTTTTCCAGTATTGGCATTGTATTACTCTGTTTTCACACTGCTGTACAGAAATACCCAAGACTGGGTAATTTATAAAGAAAAAGGTTTCATTGGCTCACAGTCACGCATGGCTGGGGAGGCCTCAGGAAACTAACAGTCATGGCAGAAGGCAAAGGAAAAGCAAGTACCTGTTTCACAAGGTGGCGGGAAAGAGAGAGAGAGAAGGAGGAACTAACAACCACTTATAAAACCATCAGATCTCATGAGAACTCACTCAGTATCATGAGAACAGCATGGGGAAACCGCCCCATGATCCAGTCACCTCCCACCAGGTCCCTCCCTCAGCACTTGGGGATTATGGGTATTACCATTTGAGATGAGACTTGGGTGGGGACACAGAGCCAAACCATATCAGGCATTTACACATCTGAGTCCATTATTTTTTAAGTGCTGTTTAGAAAAAAAGCTTTGTCTAAATGTGTCTCAAGGCAATCACAAGCTTTGTAAGTTAGTGCCTCTGGAGAGGACATCCAAGTGGCCAATAAACATATGAAAAGAGGAGAAACCCCACGACTCGGCAGGATCTGTACATTAAGGGAGGATGAGAGGTTTTGTTTCACTTCTCAGACTGGCAAAAATTCAAAAGCGTGATACAACTTGACCTGCAAACCTGGGCAGTGTGGTCAGAGATTATCAAATTCTTTGTTGGAATTTTTATTTTCTTTCTTGAGACAGGGTCTTGCTCTGTTGCCCTGGCCGGAGTACAGTGACGTGAGCTCGGCTCACTGAAGCCTTGAGCTCCTGGGTTCAAGCAATCCTCCCACCTCAGCCTCCTGAATAGCTGGGACTACAGGCATGTACCACCACATCTGGCTGATTTTTGTATTTTTGGTAGAGACAAGGTTTCGCTGTGTTGCCCAGCTGGTCTCAAACTCCTGAGCTCAAGCAATCTGCCCCAGCTTGGCCTCCCATAATGGTGGGATTACAGGTGTGAGCCACTGTGCCCAGCCTGGAATATTTTTTTACTTCTTACAATAAACCCCAAATACTAAGTAAGTTTGAAAACCTATAATCAAATATTTTATTTTATTTTATTTTTTAGAGACAGGGCCTTGCTCTGTCACTCAGGTTGGAGTACAGTGCACAATCGTAGTTCACTGCAGTCTCCAATTCCTGGGCTCCAGTGCCCCTGGAGTAGCTGGGACTACAGGCACACATCATTATGCCTGGCTAGTTTTTAATTTATTTTTTGTAGAGACAAGGTTTTACTATGTTGCCCAGGCTGGTCTTGAACTCCTGGCTTCAAGTGATCCTCCTCCTTGGCCTCCCAAAGTGTTGGGATTACAGGCGTGAGCTACCACAACTGGCCCCAAACATTTAAAAAGTGATCTGGCATCTTTCTGTGCAGTCAGGTACCTGCAACATTTTTTGTGGAGAGAGGCACCCTTGGCCTGGAATTTTACTACCTAGTCAGAGATAGGTAACATCTTACTCTCACCTAAGTCTTACTCTAACTTACTTAGGTAAACAAATATAGGCACTTGCTTACCTAAAGCCTTTACTTTGCCCTCCCTGTTCCAGATCAAAGAAATAAATTCTTGAAGGGACTGTTTTGGGTACCAGTCCCCGGACTGATCAGAGCCTCTTACAGGTGTGCGTTTTCTGCAGAGTTGACTGGATGCTCCTGTACCAGGGCATGGCGGTGCTGGCCGCCAGCCAGGTGTGGTGGACCTGGGAGGTGGAAGACGTCTTCCACAAAGCGCAAAAAGGGGAGAAGCAAGCCATGAAGAACTACGGCAGGAAAATGCACCGGCAGATCGATGAGTTGGTAACGCGTATCACCATGCCGCTAAGCAAAAACGACAGGAAAAAATACAACACCGTTCTCATCATTGACGTGCACGCCAGAGACATAGTTGATTCTTTCATAAGAGGCAGGTGAGCATTTTCCAGGGTCACTGGGATTTCAAAAGGGACCCTTTGTTGTCCGCTGGTCTGTCTCAACGGTTTTCACTTCCTCCTCCACCTTTCTTGCGGTCCAGCATCCTGGAAGCCCGAGAGTTTGAATGGGAAAGTCAGTTGCGGTTTTATTGGGACCGGGAGCCGGATGAGCTGAACATCCGCCAGTGCACGGGAACCTTTGGCTACGGCTACGAGTACATGGGCCTGAATGGCAGGCTGGTCATCACGCCCCTCACCGATCGGATTTACCTGACGCTCACCCAGGTGACTGTCAGCCTGGCACTTGTGGTTACCACTTACCTTGGGGCGGGGCATTTTCTCTAAGCTTGAGGCATGATGACTGCAGTGATTGAAATAGCAGGGGAGATCGTTGCTTTGAAATCTGGAAAAGCTTTTCCATTCGGGATGTGACCCGATTGTCACCATTTGGGATTGGGATGTAAGTGTGGCCATGCTTAGCCACTGGTACACTGGCCCCTAGGTAATGGTGTGTTGGGGGGTATCAGTAGAGGCCAATGGGAAAATGCAGAAATGTCAAAGGTGGTGACTGTTAGGGCAAGTGTGATGTGGTTTTGCACGTCTTGTGACAGCTTTTATTCCAGAATGTATCTGTTCAAGTGAACGGCCTTGGATGGTAGAGATAGTGTCTCCCTCCAGGACAGAGTGTAAGCTTGTTTGCTGTACAGGAAATGAAGATAACACTTCCATACAGGCAGAGCTTGGGCAGGTTTGCAAGAAACCCCCAAGACTGTTTGTCAGATGCTTGCTAGTTTTTTTTTTTCTTTTTATAAATTAGAGATGAGGTCTTGATATGTTGCCCAGGCTTGCCTTGAACTCCTGGCCTCAAGTGATCCTCCCACCTTGGCCTCCCGAGTAGCTAGGACTATAGCATGCACTGCTGCACCTGGCTACATTGGTGGTCTCTTAGGCTCACAGTTTCTCAGCTGTGACTCATGCCTACTGTGGGTACGGCATGCACCTGGGCCCATCTCCGCATCAGCCCATGGGATTTGGGGAGACAGTGTTAAAGGGAATGAGTGAGAACAGGAAGCCCCTGCTGCCTCCTGTGCTGTGAGTGATAAAGTCCTTTGTTTTTGAGAAAAAGAGTGTCGTCTTATCTGTATTGGTTAGGGTTCTCCAGAGAAATAGAACCAATAGGACATAGCTAGCTAGCTGTCTGTCTGTCTGTCTGTCTGTCTGTCTATCTATCTATCTATCCATCCATCCATCCATCCATCCATCTACATATCTATCCATCCATCCATCCATCCATCCATCCATCCATGTATCTATCTATCCATCCATCCATCCTATCATCTATCTATCTATCTATCTATCTATCTATCTATCTATCTATCTATCTGTCTATCTATCCATCCATCCATCCATCCATCCATCCATCCATCTACGTATCTATCCATCCATCCATCCATCCATCCATCCATCCATCCATCTACGTATCTATCCATCCATCCATCCATCCATCCATCCATCCATGTATCTATCTATCCATCCATCCATCCTATCATCTATCTATCTATCTATCTATCTATCTATCTATCTATCTATCTGTCTATCTATCCATCCATCCATCCATCCATCCATCCATCTACGTATCTATCCATCCATCCATCCATCCATCCATCCATCCATCCATCCATCCATCCATGTATCTATCTATCCATCCATCCATCCTATCATCTATCTATCTATGTATCTATCTATCTATCTATCTATCTATCTATCTATCTATCTATCTATCTGTCCATCTATCTATCTGTCTATCCATCCATCCATCCATCTATCCATCCTGTCTATTTATCATCTTGATCATCTATTCTTTCTATCTATCTATCTATCTATCTATCTATCTATCTATCTATCTGGATATTTAGGAGGAGATTTATTATGAGTTATTGACTCATGTAATGATAGGGTCTGATTACTCTCACAGTCTGCCATTTGCAAGCTGGAGAACCAGGAAAGCCAGTAGCATTTGAAGTTCTGACAGTGAGAGAGCCAATAGTGTAGACCGCTGTCTGGGTCTGAAGGCCTGAGAACCCGAATTGCCAAGGGTAGAAGACCAGTGCCCTGGCTTAAGCAGTCAGGCAGCACCAATGTGACCTCCCTCCATCCTTCTGTTCTGTTCAGTCTTCAATGGATTAGATGAGGCCCACCCACTTTGGGAAGGCTCACCTGCTTTTCTCAAATGCTAATCTCTTCCTGAAACACACTCATAGACACTCCCAGAAATAATGTTTAGCTACCTGGGCATCCTGTGGCCCCGTGAAGTTGACACATGAAAGCAACCACCACGTTGTTTCTCTATTCTGCACCTGGGCATCCTGTGGCCCCGTGAAGTTGACACATGAAAGCAACCACCACGTTGTTTCTCTATTCTGCACCTGGGCATCCTGTGGCCCCGTGAAGTTGACACATGAAAGCAACCACCACGTTGTTTCTCTATTCTGCACCTGTAGTCACTGTAGTCACAGTGATGAATTTGGAAGTGACACCCACTTCCTTCTGTGCACCAGAAAGCATATGTTTTGCATTTGGCTTATAACAGGCGCTGTCCATGTATCTGGGTGGGGCCCCCGCCGGCCCAGCGGGAACTGGCAAAACCGAGACCACCAAGGACCTGGCGAAAGCCTTGGGCTTGCTCTGCGTTGTCACCAACTGTGGCGAAGGCATGGATTACAAGGTGAGGCCTGGCTGTCACGTTTGGTACTGGCTCATTAGGCAGAGAGCTTAAAGCAGGACATGGCATTTCACCTCCTAGTCTTTGACATGACGACAGCAGGAAGAAGCTGGTAGAAAACCTTCCACCACCACAGCCCCAGAACCTAAGTGTGTCTGCTTAAAGATCCTGCTTTGTTAGCAGGATGTAGAGCAAGAGTTCCGGATTCACTAGCCTAGTAGGGTCAGGTAGATAATGTACGTGAGTAAAGCGGCCAGCAGACAAGAGAGCGGTGGGATCTGTGGCTAACTGGAGAGCAAAACTCCATCTCAAGAGGGCGCCACTGTCCAGCTTTGGTTCATAATCACCATTTGGGAAAGTGGACCCAGCATTGCTAGATTTTCCAGCGTTTCAAGAGAAGAGAAGAGAAATGGAGTTTTACACAAAAATCGGGATTTGTAAAATCCCAAGTAGGAGCCAGCCCATGAGGGGCCTTGGAAGTCCTGCCAGAAAAATCCACTAGTCAGGTGGCTGGTCACCTGCTTCTCTGCCAATCAACGATCTCATGGTTTGCATTAATTTAGAAAATATATCCATAAATGTGTTGCTTGCAGTTTTAAAGATGAAACTTGCCCTTGTCCTGACATGTCTTTCTTCCTAGGCCGTGGGGAAGATTTTCTCTGGCCTGGCACAGTGCGGGGCTTGGGGCTGCTTTGATGAGTTTAATCGAATCGATGCTTCTGTGCTCTCCGTGATCTCCTCTCAGATCCAGACGATCCGAAATGCTCTGATCCATCAGTTAACCACATTCCAGGTGAGACACGCGAAGTCTCCGGGACCATGTCCCCAGGATGGAAGCTTGCCAAGTATGGTGAGCTTCCTCTGAAGCATCAGTTGGTGGGCCATTGTCACTCCAGACCAGGCTTCCTGTAGAAGATCTGTTGGCTTTTCCAATTGAGATGATTGGGTTTCCAAAATTATCATCATTGATGATAAGGTTTGTAATAGTCCAAGGACTTCACACTGACTCCAAACATAGAACCAATAGTTATGAATGGGTGTGGGGCAGAGTTCTCAAATAAGTGATGTGCAGGGCCCCCTAGAAAGGAAACAATATTCTTGGCAACTTCCCAAGTTTGAGAAAACCTGACTTAGAAAGCGAATGTTCCATGCAATCACATTATCACAGTGAACAAGAAATGTTGCCTTCATAGCTTGTAAAGTTGGCATCATAACAAGCAGGATTTGCAAGCTTATCAAAGTGAGAAGGCAGAATTTTAAAACAATTGTTGAGAATTCACTAATTTCTCTCTGCCAAAGAATATTTTTGCAGACTTGAGTTTGAGAAGTCTGCGTTAAATTACACCAGATTAAGCTGCATCCAAATTTGGAGAAACATGATCTTATTATGTAATCTAGGTGGCCCAGAAGGGGGTTCTCTGAAAACACAGGACCAGTGTGGGTGGGCCATTTCCCCACACCGGGGCCTTCTGGGTCCCTTGCTGTCCTTCTGCCTCTGTCCTCCCCCCTCCATGTCCTGCACACTTGTCACTAAGCCACTTGCTCCGCAGTCATACCATGCCTTGTGACACCACATGTGTCCCCATCTGAGTGGAATTGTCCCTTCTTCCCTTCACTGGAAAACTCCTATACATCCTTTAGAGCCCCATTCCAGGATGAAAATTCAGCTTGAGCTGGTGGTCCTGGCATCCCACATGCGTCCTCCTCAGATCTCGGCGGGGCTCACTGTTAAGAGATTGTGTCAACTGGAGACTGTTCAATATTTTCAGGATTCCAGTAAAGGGTCTGGATAGATTTCCCTTTGATGAGTTCTTTTGAGGGATTTTTGGGGCTGAGCTGACTGCTCCCAAGAGAGGGAATTAATCTGCAATGTATGTAGATTTCCAGAAGCTGTGTTTCTCAGAGCCAGGAGGCAGCAGCTATCTGCTCTTCCCCCGGGGCCATCTGGGCCTCTTGTGGGAAACTGAGGCAGGGTAGGGATTGTCTCAGGGCCGACCTATGAGTCAAGGCAGGGGCCTTGTTTTGGGGGAGGCTGGCTGTCTTCTGGGCTGTCCTCTTGTTGGTGGTGCAGACTGTGCCTCCTAACAACAAAAATTTCTGTCCTCTGCCTGGCTGGTGGACAATCAAAAAAAATAAAATTGAAAACTTCACCGAGAGACAACTGGACTCAACCTTTGGCTAAAGAGGCTAAGAATATAGGGATTTCCGTGGTTTGTTGGTACCTGGGGCAACCAGAGGAACGAAGACTGGTTTCTTGAGGGGTTTGAGGTGGGATTCTTTAGGGAGGAGTGACTGCAGGAAGATCCCCGCGCCCGCAGAAGGTGCAAAGCCAGCTGAGAGGAATGGAAGCCGGCACTGTGAGAGGTGGTGGGCCGGGTGCTCCCAACCTGGGCTGTCTCCTTTAATCGCCACAGCTGTGCCACGAGGTAGGTTGCATTTCTGTTGTGCAGAAAAATAAACTGAGACTCAGAGAGGTTAAGTGACCTGCTGAGGGTCACACAGCTTCTTGTATCAGCCCCAGGCTCTGTGCTTCGGCAACCTGGGCCCCCTCTCCAAGGTAGTGCCCCTGGGTTCAGGTCCGAGTTTGGGGTTCCACTGAGACCTGCCCTCCCCAAGGCCTTCAGCGAGGGGGGCCCTGCATTGAACACCGGGGAGGGAAGAAGAGACAGGTGGTGTCGTCCACCTCATACCATGAAAACAAATCGCCATGCAGCTGGCCACAGGCCTCCTTTCCAGGGGGCTGGCCGGCCGGGCCACCTAACTGCTTCTTTCTCTCTTCCTTCTTGCCCTCCAGTTTGAAGGGCAGGAGATTTCCCTGGACTCCCGCATGGGCATCTTCATCACCATGAACCCTGGCTACGCAGGCCGCACGGAGCTGCCTGAGTCGGTGAAGGCGCTGTTCAGGCCGGTGGTCGTGATTGTGCCCGACCTGCAGCAGATCTGCGAGATCATGCTCTTCTCCGAGGGCTTCCTGGAGGCCAAGGTGGGGCCTCGGCAGCGCCAGGCCGCGCTGTGCAGACTTCACCCAGGTCTGCTTCTAGACTGAGGACCTAGGACACGTTAGCTCCATGTGGCTCTTCTAGACGGGACCTAGGATGTGTTAGCTCCATGTGGCTCTTCCAGACTGGGGACCTAGGACATGTTAGCTCCGTGTGGCTCTTCCAGACTGGGGACCTAGGACATGTTAGCTCCGTGTGGCTCTTCCAGACTGGGGACCTAGGATGTGTTAGCTCCATGTGGCTCTTCCAGACTGGGGACCTAGGACGTGTTAGCTCCGTGTGGCTCTTTGATTTTTTTTTTTTTTTTTCCTGCTCTGTCTCTCTTCTTCCTCCCCCACCTCTTTTTAAATTATAACTTTTAATTTTGGAATAATTTAAGATGCACAAGAGGTTGCAACAATAGTAGCACGGAATTTCCGGGTGCCCCTTCCCCATGAGAACATCTCACATATTCACAGTCCATTGCCCAAACCAGGAAGTTGGTGTTGGCACAAGTACCATTAACTCAGGTATAGACGTTATGTGGATTTCACCAGGTTTCACATTCTCTCTCTGGCGTGTGCGTGTGGTTAGTTTCTATGATGTTTTATCACATGTGTATGGGAGTGGCCATCACCACATCAGGATACAGAACTATTCCATCACCACAACCACAAAGAAGAGAGACAGGGTCTTACTCTGTCACCCAGGCTGGAGTGCAGTAGTGGGATCACAGCTCACTGCAGCCTCAAACTCCTGGGCTCAAGTGATCGTCCTGCCTCAGCCTCCTGAGTATTTGGGACCACAGGCAGACGCCATCACGCCTGGCTAATTATGCTTATTTTTTGTAGAGACAGGGTCTCTACAGCCCAGGCTGGTCTCGAACTTCTGGGCTCAAGTAATCCTCCCACCTCAGCCTCCCGAGTAACTGGGACTACAGGTGTGTGCCACCGCACCCAGCCTCATGTTACTGCTTACTAGACACATTCTCCCCTCAATCCTAACTCCTGCAACCCCTGATCTATTCTTTAGTCAGTGTAATTTTGTCACTTTGAGAATGTTCTCTACCTGGTGACATGTAGTATGGAACCCTTTAAGACGGGCTTCTTTCACTCAGCACAATGCCTTTGAGAATATGTAGATTCAAAATCAAATTTATGGATAACTTTTATCCTCTTTTAAGCTATTATAAAATGTACATATGTAAGATCTTTCCAGAAGCTCTGGAAAAGTTAAAAAATAGAGAATACTTTTAACATAGAGGGTTGTCACATTGCGTTTCTGCAATATGTCCTTTATTGAAAGCTCTTGGTGCCTATTACTGTGTCAGGATTTTGAGTTGGCATGATGAGATCTCTTGTTCCTAGTTTTCACGACTAAAATTGCCACACTTGCCTTAGAGACCTGTGGGTTTTGAACGCTTGCTGTAGATGAGGTGGCTGACTTGTCCTCAAAGACATTTACAGCCTTTTTTTTTTCTTTGAGGTGGAATCTTGCTCTGTCACCTAGGTTGGAGTGCAGTGGTGCGATCTCAGCTCACTGCAACCTCTGTCTCCTGGGTTCAAGCGGATTCTCCTGCCTCAGCCTCCCAAGTAGCTGGGATTACAGGCATGCGCCACCACGCCTGGCTAATTTTTATATTTTTAGTAGAGACAAGGTTTCACCATGTTGGCTAGGCTGGTCTTGAACTCTTGACCTCAGGTGATCTACCCACCTTGGCCTCCCAAAGTGCTGGGATTATAGGCATGAGCAACTACGCTTGGCCCAGTTACAGCCTTAATAATAGGTTTAGGTCAAAATAAAGAAGCAATGTATTTCTGGAGTATGATTACTACAGATGGTTCTGTTCTTTAAATTAAGATGGTAAAGATTTTGGTAACACAGATGTTTCTTCAAATTAGTTCCCAATTTGCCATATTTAAAAATGAAGGACCCACCCTGGTATTTCTGAAAGTTAGAGACGGAATTTGCTTATTTGTAGAGCAGCTGCACTGGAACACCTGCCCCCGTTTTCTTGCATTTGTAGAATGATGCTCCATTGCTTTTGAATCATTTTATTTTATCTTTTTTTTGTATTATTATCTTCTATCAAAAAGACTCTGGCGAAAAAGATGACAGTTCTGTATAAGCTGGCCCGGGAGCAGCTGTCCAAGCAGTATCACTATGATTTTGGACTCAGAGCCCTGAAATCGGTGCTGGTCATGGCTGGTGAGCTGAAGAGAGGCTCCTCTGACCTTAGGGAGGTAGGGGCCATGTGCTGGAACATCCTCTGGTGTCAGCTGCTTCATGCATTTACTACGTGCTGTCGGGGAGGTGATGGGCGCAGTATGGTATCACCTGAAAGGTTTAAGTCTTAGCTGCCGCTTCACCTAGCGGTCTGGCCTGCCTTCGGCCTCTTACCTGTTATATCGTTTGCTTGTAATTACACTTAGTACCTTAAGGTCAAGTGCAATGTCCTCGCTCCAATAGCAACATTTATGATGCTTCCATAGTAATAATCAATCTGTAGTCTCAGGATGGGTGTGACAGGAGGGTGGGGACTAACAAAATTCTCATGAAAACATGAATGTGAGTTATTTTCTCTTTAAAACGAGGGGAACAGTTGTGTTTTTTTTACATGGACTTTAAAGAAAAGGTTTAGTCAATGCTGTTGTGTGGGCAACAGGCTCACCTGTTTCTCTAGTGACTGTACTCACAATATTACACGCACGCACGCATGCACGCACGCACACGCATGCACGCGCACGCACGCACACGCACACACGCACGCACACATGCACGCACACGCACACATGCACGCACACGCACACACACGCACGCACACAAGCACGCGCGCACACACACATTTGGGTAGTAAAAGAAAACAAAACAGCCGTGAGTGCAGCGATAGAAGCCTATTCATGTCCATAGGAGGAGAGTCTACCACAAATTGCTTCATTCTTTTGGGGTTTTCACACATTTGGGTTTTTTTTTTTTTTGGAGGGGTCGAAGGAAGAGTTATTTATGCTCTTACAAAAAAGGAAGCTGTAAAATGTAAAACACTATGAAGTCAGATGGAGCTGCATTCGTCATTTTTGCTTCTCTTTTCTTAGGAGAAAGGAGTTATATGGAAACTTCTTTCATTTTCTCCCCTGCTCCTCTATGTCCAAAGTTGAAGGGCGATCATACTATTGAGTGGGTCATATCTTCTGAACTGAAAAACCACCGATGCCACTTTCAGTCTTAGCAACAGGGAAAACAGTCTCAAGTGCTATCTAAGGCTCTACAAAGAAGAGTGAAGCGGTTTGCAGCAGTCTCTCCTCCTAGGGAGGTGAATATGGTCCCATCATTGCACTCACTACTGGCTTGTTTTCTTTTACTGCCTTACACTGAACCCAAGCATGCATTCATAGGCTCAACTGCTGCACTGTCTGGTACTTCCTTAGAAGAATGAAAACACATTGCAAATACCAAATATCCAAGGACTTCCGAGAAAGAGATAAAAAACAGCCTCCTTTTCTAGGAGGAAAATACCTCTTCTCATCCAGCAATGTGAACTTACACATGTAAAACTGTGTTTGTACAGAGACTGTGATGGTTTCTCACATAGGAAATTAACTTTGCTGTATTGTCTTTGGGCTTCTTTATCACATCAAAAGTTTGCAAACTAGGACCTTTGTTCTTATTCAGTAAATCTATGTCACAGGATGAGTGAGGATTTAGCATCTTTTACATCATATTAGAACCACATATTTGGAATTTACTGCTGCAGTTCTCAACTGCGCTTATCATGACAGTGGCGGAAACTGGAGGACATTAAAAAGCCCGTGAAGTCAGCTATACTTGCCATTTATTTAGCCTTGTTTGGAGTAGAAGGTGAAGAATTCACAAATACCACCACCTCAGCACCTGTTTCAAATGAAACATCAGCCTTCAGCTTTAACAATGATGTCTTTACAATTAAGCAAATAGCAGAAGCCCCAGTCAGTTGCTTCTTTCTTCTGGAGAAGGCAGGGGAACTGCAGTCCCCGGGGCTCCTGTGTTGAGTCTGAGGGGCAGAACAAAAAGAAAAGTGGCATTTTCCATTCCACATCCTGGAGGTAATGGGTAGAGAAGAGACACCCACATTTCCAGATAGTGAACACTAAGTAAAGAAGCAGGACTGCCTGCCCTAGGAGACAAACAACATAGAGACGCTTGCCAGGTCCTGAGTTCAGAATTTTGTTTTTGAGATTTATATAAAAGCACCTAAGGCTGGGCGCAGTGGCTCATGCCTGTAATCCTAGCACTTTGGGAGGCTGAGGTGGGAGGATTGCTTGAGGCCAGAAGTTTGAGACCAGGCTGGGCAACATGGCAAAACCTCATTTATTTCCAAACAAATCCCCAAAACTAAAAAATTTAGCTGGGTGTAGTGGCATGCTTCTATAGTCCTAGCTACTTAGGAGGCTGAAGTAGGAGGATTGCTTGAACATGGGAGTTGGAGGCTGCAATGAGCCGAGATGGCACTATTACACTCCAGCCTGGGTGACAGAGCGAGACCCTGTCTCAAAAAAATAAATAAATAAATAAAAAATAAATAAAAAAAATATATATATATGTGCACACCTAAAGGTCAAGGCAAATGTTCTTCCTGTAATAAGGAACCTTTGCTTTAGCATAGATGGCCATACCCCTCTGTAAGGTGGGGAGGAGGAAGGTTCTGCTCCTTCCCTCTGGCTGAGATCTGTTTTCTTCTCCTTGCACGGCCCACCAGGACACTCAGCCTCCCAGGAGCAGGCCCACCCTGGCCTCACTCCTCTGCCTGTGCTCCTGTTTTATATTTTATTTAATTTTTACATTTATATGTGATTTTATATTGTATATTTCACTTTTATATATTTTATTTTACATTTTTATTTTCATATGAAATTTTGAAAATGCATATTTATATTTATATGATTTATATGATCATTATTAAATATGAAATATGAAATTTCATGTATTTTATATTACACATAATATCTTATACATATTTTATACTATATAATACATAACATTTTATATACATTTATAAATTTATATAATTTATGAAGAATACAAAATATAATTTATTAATTTATATAAATGATATAAATATATAAATTTTATAAAATTTAATTTATGTAAAATTGTAATATATGTATATAATTTATATATAATTTTATATTTCATTTTAAATTTTATATTTCATTTAAATATATATGTATGTGTATATATATGTGTGTGTGTGTGTGTATATATATATATCTTTTTTTCGAGACAGAGTTTCACTCTTGTCACCCAGGCTGGAGTACAATGGCGCAATCTCAGCTCACTGCAACCTCCACCTCCTGGGTTCAAGCGATTCTCCTGCCTCAGCTTCCCGAGTAGCTGGGATTACAGGCACCTGCCGCCACGCCCAGCTAATTTTTGTGTTTTTAGTAGAGATGTGATTTCACCATGTCGGCCAGGCTGATCTCGAACTCCTCAGGTTATCCACCCGCCTCAGCCTCCCAAAGTGCTGGAATTACAGGCATGAGCCACTGCACCCGGCCATATATGTGTATATTATATAATATGAAGTACATATTATATGAAATATATATATTTTATATTTTATGTTTAATCTCATATAAACTTTATATAATTTATATTTATTTACATATTAATATAAAAAATTATATAATTTCTGTATATATGTATTATATATTTGTATGTACATAATTGTATGTATGTATATAATTTAAAATTATATAATTTCTGTAATTTAAAATTATGTAGTTTTAAATTATATAATTTCTGTAATTTAAAATTATGTAATTTTAAATTATATAATTTCTGTAATTTAAAATTATGTAATTTTAAATTAAATGTGTATAAAATTGTTTAAAAGTATAAAATGTTTATATAAAAATTATATTTTATATTTCATAAGAGTGTTTCTACTGGGTTGGAAACAAAGTCCAAAGCACTGGGTTCCTTTGGAAATCTCTTGGAAACATATGTTTAATTTCCTGCAGGATGTGGTGCTGATGAGGGCCTTGCGAGACATGAACTTGCCCAAATTTGTGTTTGAAGATGTTCCTCTTTTCCTTGGTTTGATTTCGGATCTGTTTCCTGGGCTGGACTGCCCTCGCGTCCGCTACCCTGACTTCAACGATGCGGTAGAGCAGGTCCTGGAGGAGAACGGCTACGCGGTCCTACCCGTCCAGGTAAAGCCAGGAAAATGACCTCACTGTGGTCGTGCATCCTTTCCATTGGCTTTTTGTTTTTGCAGTTCTTTAAAAATATATGTATAGTAAAATACGCACAAGTTTCACCATCTTAACCATTTTTCACCATTTTTAAATCACAGTAAAATACACATAACAATATTTACCATCTTACCTACTTTTAAATGTGGAGTTTGTTAGGCCGGGCACAGTGGCTCACGCCTGTAATCCCAGCACTTCGGGAGGCTGAGGCAGGCGGATCATGAGGTCAAGAGATCGAGATCATCCTGGCCAATGTGGAGAAACCCCATCTCTACTAAAAACACAAAAATTAGCTGGGCGTGGTGGCGCTTGCCTGTAGTCTCAGCTTCCTGGGAGACTGAGGCAAGAGAATTGCTTGAACACGGGAGGTGGAGGTTGCAGTGAGCCAAGATCATGCCACTGCACTCCAGCCTGGTGACAGAGCCAGACTCTGTCTCAAAAAATAAAAAAAAAAAGAAAAAATGTAGAGTTGTTGGCACTAAGTACGTTCACATTACTGTGCAGCCATCAGCATTATCCATCTCCAGAACGTTTTCATGTTGCAAAACCTAAAACCCTACACCCGTTAACAGCTTACCTTCTCCCCTCCCTCCAGCCGCTGGCAACCTCTGCTCGACTTCCTGTCTCTACAAATTTAACTACTCTAGGTACCTCCTATAAGCAGAATCATATAATTTTTGTCCTTTTGTGTCTGGCTTATTTCACTAACAGCGTTTTCAACATTTATCCATGTTGTGGCATGTGTCAGAATTTCTTCCTTTTTAAGGCTAAATTATATATATAGTTTTTTTTTCACACAATGTGATCAGGTGACTCAAATATTTTGTTTTGAGGCATCAACCATCAGAGGTTCTTTCCTCACCTCACCTTTTTTTTTCTTCTGAGTCACACTTAAAAAAAAATTAAATTAAATATTGCTGGGGTAGAATTTGGATCCTCTGAAGCCTGTAAGTTGTATATGTTGTCATTAAGCCAAACATGTATTGATTGGCAGAGTCCTGCTGAGAGTGTAAATGCCCAGAGCCTCCAGGCCTGGGGGTTGCCTCGGGTCGGGCAGCTTCAGGGCGTCAGGCTACCATGGAGGCCTCAGGCCTGGGCAGCGGGCACCAGGTACCGGCCGTGGACGAGAGCTTTCTGTGCCTTTCCTGACCCTGATTTTCTCTGGAGTTGGTTGTTTAAAAAGACGTGTTTTCTGGAAGGAATGTAAAATGGTGCAGCCACTTTGGAACACAGACTGGCAGTTCCTCAACAGGTTAAACCGAGAGTTACCATAAGACCCAGCAATTCACTACTGGGGATCTACCCAAGAGTGAGTACAAACGTCCGCTCAGAATTGTTCACGAATGTCCGGAGCAGCATTATTCATAATAGCCAAAAAGTGGGAACAACCCAACATCCATCAATTGATGGATCAACTGCTGAAACAGAATGTGGTCTGTCCATCCTATGGGATTGAGTTTGGCCATAGAAAGGAATGCAGCACTGACGCATGCTACACCATGGATGAGCTTTGAAAACACGCTAAGCGAAAGAAGCCAGATGTGAGAGATCACACATTCTAGGATCCCATTTCCGTGAAATGCCCAGAATACACAAATCCATAGACACAGAAAGTGGATGAGTGGTTGCCAGGGGCTGGCGGAAAAGGGACTGGGTGAGATGGGTACAGGCTTTTTGCGGGGAGGGGTGATAAAAATGTTCTAAAATTGCTCATGGGGATGGTTGCACAACTCTGTGAATATACTGGAAACCATTGACTTGTACCCTTTCAAAGGTAAATTGTATGGCATGTGTGTTGTATCAATAAAACTGCTTCAGAAAAAGATAATGTTTTAGCCCAGCTGCCATTGTTTGTCCCGCAGGTGGATAAAGTGGTTCAAATGTTTGAGACCATGTTAACCCGCCACACGACGATGGTCGTGGGGCCCACCAGAGGGGGCAAGTCGGTCGTCATTAACACTCTGTGTCAGGCCCAGACCAAGTGAGTATGACCTCCAATGGTGAGGGCCTGGCTGCCAGGGGGGCTCACAGTATATGTTTGGTGGCAGTATTACCAAGTCCCACTTTGCTCTCTGATTTCCTGGGAGGGTAAATTTGTAATACACACCCCTTTCCACTCGGCGTGTTTTTACTGACTTTATTGCAGACTTAGTTAAGATATTTTAGAGTGCAAAATAGCAACCCGCTTGTGCATCAGATGGTGAATAGGTTCATTTGTGAAATGAGAATTTCACAAACTATCTTATAAGGATATTTTGAAAATGAATGTAAGTCGTAGTTTCTTGGTGTCCAAATTGCTTCCTTAAAGTAAGTCAGGATTCACCTTATGCAGCAATGCTGTGGTTTCTCAGTGGCCAGAAAAAGAATGTCACCTCCCCGGGTGCCTTATAATCTCTAGCCCTTCAGGGGCAATTCTTCATGAAGGAAAAAGTGATCGTACACTCCCACGTTGAAGATCATAAAGGAGCCAGGCACGGTGGCTCACGCCTGCAATCCCAGCACTTTGGGAGGCCGGGGTTGGAGGATCGTATAGACCAGGATTTTGAGAATAGCCTGGACAACATCATGAGACTCCATCTCCACATTAAAAGACAATTAGCTGGGTGTGGTGACGTGCATCTGTAGTACAGCTACTCAGGAGGCTAAGGAGGAGGATTGCTTGAGCCCAGAAGTTTGAGGCTGCAGTGGGCTAGGATTGTGCCACTGCACACCAGGCTGGGCAACAGAGTGAGACCTTCTCTCTAAAAAAGAAAAAAAAAAAAGAGAGAGAGAGTATATCATAAAAGCCTGCAGTGAATTGAAAGCCTTCTACTGAAAGTGGATTCCTGACTCCTCACTTCTCTCATGAGCAATAACTAGATTCCAGAAAGACCTCCGTGGATGCTGATAGCCCGGCAAAAGTCTAAATCAAGCCAATAATTTTTGTGACTTAAACATTTCTAGACAGTCTATAAAATCTAAAGAGTAAGTGTCTGTCATTTGTTCCCATTATTTCTTCATATGTTTCATGTGAGAAAACCAGTCGACAGTGGCTTACTGACTCTAAGTGGGCTGTGCCGTGGCCATCTGCATTTCATTCTTTAATTCATTCATTGTTAGATAGTTTATAGAACTATCACACACGTGTGTGTATGTGTAATATAGCATGTACATTATTATGATTTACTGATTTGTTGGTTGTGAACTGTGGAGTGTGTGAAGTTTAGTTCTGTGTAGATGAATTAATCCTATAGTTAGTGCTGCAGGGATTTACAGGCACTGTGGTGAGAAACGCCCTGTCTGCTTGATTCGTGAAGTCAACAGAGCAGATGTTGTTCTGCAAATAAGAAGGATTGAACATTAGTAGTTCAAAGCCTTGTTATTATCCTGGATGACTGAGTATGGACTCCTATATGCCCTTAATTCTGAGATATTTACTTAAATGTCATATATATGAATATGTAATATGCATAAATATGAAATATACATGAAAGTTAGCTTCTTGGTGCCCTCCAGAGGCAAAGCTGTGCTTCTAGTTCAGACTTCATTTGTGCTGTGGCCACATTTTTGGTGAAATGTGGTTGCTTTATATTTAGAAGAAAGCACTAACAGTGAAGGGAAGCCCAGTGAAGAGTTTGCATGGGTTGTATTTTAAATTTGGGATTGAAGTCAAAACATCTAATTCCTCATAGAGGGAACCCAGACTGTTTTCCTCATGCATTTAGTTTGCTTGAACCATGGCTAAAGCCTCTCTTGATTTAGGCTTGGGCTGATGACAAAGTTGTACATCCTGAACCCCAAAGCCATGAGTGTCATAGAACTCTATGGCATCCTGGACCCAACCACCCGAGACTGGACAGATGGGGTGTTGTCAAACATCTTCAGGGAGATCAACAAGCCAACGGATAAGAAGGAGCGAAAGTGAGTATCTTTGTACGTAGGAAAGAGCCTGGGTTAGTTAATGTTAATTAGCTCAACATTAAAAACGGTGGCAGGACTATACATTGTAGCTTATTTCAACAGACTTAGAGTCCAGTCCTGGAGGCTGTGCTTCGGAAGTGCGCAGTCTAATCTTAATGGTTTTTATGGTGACCTCAGTCTTCTTAGTGATGCAACGTGGTAGGTACCGGGATTGTTCCCAGCTTACCACAGAGGAAACTGAGGCCTAGAAAAGGTCAGAAACGTGGCCCAAGGCCAGGGATTTGGCCCTGATCTGTGTGACTCTAAGAACTCAAACATAGCCGCCATCAAGCTGCCTGATCACCATGTTCTATGGCAAGGTAAGTCAAGGAAAGGTAGCAAAGTGCCATGGAAAGTGCAGAGATGCCCTCCTGAGCCACGGCTTTCCATCTGTAGACGTGGTTGATGGTGCCCTGATGACATCACCACATGCCATGGCGAAGGCCAAGTGAGGTCAAGTACAGAAATGCTCTGAGGGTGCGTAAGGTAAAAAGCTTTTAGTTGGTCCTATAATGTCTCTTTGCTAAACTCAGGAATGGTTCTGATTTTATGTTCTAATCAAATCCCATTAATAATAAATAAAATCCTTAAATAACAAGAGTCCAAAGTCCCAACTCATGGCTTTTAAAACAGCTTCTTAGCGCTTTTCCCCTGATTCTGGATGAACCCAGGATTCCACACTGAGTTCCGTTGTCTTGTTTTTGGCATTCTTTAATTATGAGCAATTCCTCAGGATTTCTTTATCTTTTATGACCTTCTTACTCTGGATTCTAGGCCAACTGTTTTAGAGAATGGTCTCAGTTTGGGTTTGTCAGCTGCTTCTTCATAATTAGATTCAGGCTATGGCTGTTTGACAGCAAGGCTGCGGGAGTGATGCTGTGTCCTTCTCTGCATCTCATCATGGGCACATGGTGTTGGTTGCCCTATTATGGGTGATGGTAATCTTGATTATTGGGTTAAGGTGCCATTTTCCTCTTTGCAGTTGATATGCAACTGTAGGGAGATATCTTATGACTAAGTAAATGTCCCATTTCTCATCCAACCTTCACCCATTCACCCAATGGTTTGAGCATCTGTTGATGTTTACTTGAATCTGGTTGTCCTCCTCCTCCTCCTCCTCCTCCTCCTCCTCCTTCTTCTCCTCCTCCTTCTCCTCCTCCTTCTTCTCCTCCTTCTCCTCCTCCTCCTCTTCCTCTTTTTGTTCTTCCTTCTTCTTCTTCCTTTTTTTTTGAGAGGGGTTGTGCTCTGTTGCCAAGGCTAAGTGCAGTGACATGATCACGGCTCGCTGCAGCCTCAAAGTCCTGGGCTCAAGCAATCCTCCCACCTCAGCCTTCCAGGTGGCTGGGACTGCAGGTGCATGTCACCATGCCCAGCTAATTTTTGCTTTTTTTGTAGAGACAGAGTCTCCCTGTACTGCTCAGGCTTGTCTTGAACTCCTGGGCCCAAGGAATCCTCCTGCTTCAACCAACTACAGTGCTGAGATTACAGGTGTGAGCCACCACGCCTGGCCTTTGAGTCCTTTTATAGTGAATATAAATGGAGACTTTCTATAGGGACAACTGGTGAAATTTGAATGTGTACTATACATTAGACAATAGTATTGTATCAATATTAAATTTCCTGAGTTTGATAATTCTGTTGAGGTTGTGTAAGAGAAGGTGCTTATTCTTAGGAAATACCTGCTTAAGTATTTAGGGGAAGGGGGCATTTTATCTGCAGTTGACTCTCAAATGATTCAGAGAGAGAGAGAATAAGAGAGAGTGTGAATGTGGCAAAAAAAAAAAAAAAAAAAGTAACAATTGGGGAATCTGACTGAAAGGCATATGGAAGTTCTTCATACTATTTTATTCTTGTAACTCTGTAAGTTTGAAATTATTTAAAAATAAAATCTAAAAAGAAAAAAATATGAGAAGGAAATAAACCAAAATGTTAATGCTGAAAAAAGAAAATCCAACTACTTATATCAGTGAGTTAAATGGAGGCACTATCAAACCACCATTTCAGCACAGTAGAATAGCGTCTGTCCTGTGGAGATGGGCTTTGCTGCATGAGATATCACCCATTATAGCCACAAAATGGAACCATCCTGAAGCTTGAATACCTGAGGCCTTGGAAGTAGACATGCTGCCAGGACACATGGTGTGTAAACCAGGGCTTGTGAACTCAGATGCTCCCAGGGACCCAGCAGGTAGCACAAATGAGTGAAGTGGAGCAAATTACATGGTGGTGTTAGTTTCCTAGGGCTGCCATAACAAATAACTGGGTGGCTTAAAACAATAGAGATTTATTATCTCACAGTTCTGGAGGCCAAAAGTCTAAAAAGAGGTGTGAGCAGGACTGCACTCCCTCTGAAGGCTCTAGGGCAAATCCTCGCCTCTTCTGCTTCTGGTGGTTCCAGGTGTTCCTTGGCTTGTGGCCACATCATTTCAATCTTTGCCTCTTTCTTGGCCTTCCCCTCTGCGTGTCTTAGGTCTCCTCCTGCTTTTCTCTTATAAGGACATTTGTTATTAGATTAGGACTCATCTGTATAATCCAGAATGATCGCATCTTGAGATCCTTAATTACATCTGCAAAGGCCTTTCTCCAAACAAGGTCACAGTCACAGCTTCTGGGTGAACACATCTTTTGGTGGGGGGGTGGGTACCATTCGACCCACTACACATGGATATCCAAAATGCTTTCTTTATTCTTGACTGTACCACAGGAAACCAGGGGTTAAAACCAGTGATAAATAGCAATTGATACTCAGCCTCAGATGTAAGAGAAGAATGAGGTAGGAGTTGTGGCAGGGGCAGGGACTGTGACCCTTTCTGTCTCCATGGGCAGCCACTACTCAGCATCAGCTGATTGTTCCCATGAAGGAATCCAGGTTTGTGTGCTCAGAGCTTCCAGCTTGCCCAAGAAGTGAGAAATTCAGATTTTTGTGTGGAGTTCCCTCATTCTTAAATATTGGCAACTAACTCAAACTTTTTTTTTTTTTTTTTTTGAGACAGAGTCTTGCACTGTTGCACAGGTGGGAATGCAATAGTGCTATCTTGGCTCACTGCAACCTATGCCTCCTGGGTTCATGTGATTCTCCTGCCTCAGCCTCCTGAGTAGCTGGGATTACAGGCACATGCCACTACGCCTGGCTAATTTTTTGTATTTTTAGTAGAGATGGGGTTTCACTATGTTGGCCAGACTGGTCTCGAACTCCTGACCTCGTGATCTGCCCACCTCAGCCTCCCAAAGTGCTGGGATTACAGACTCAAACAGTTTTTTATGTACCATTCAGTCAAACCTCTGGGCCAACTAGGGTGCTCTGTCTCAGATCCTGGCTAGAAAACCCTGGGAAAAAGATATTCAACATGAATGGGCAGGTTTTACCAAGTTCCATAATTGGAAGCTCTCTAGCACCCATGGCTCTCCTTTCTTTGGTTGCTGCAGGTATATTTTATTTGATGGTGATGTGGATGCTTTATGGGTGGAAAACATGAATTCTGTGATGGATGACAACAGGTTGTTGACATTGGCCAACGGGGAACGCATCCGGCTCCAAGCACATTGTGCCCTGCTCTTTGAGGCAAGTAGTGATTAAAAGTAAATTTGAACATAAGTCTTTCTTGTAATTAAAAATGTAAATGTTTGTTAAAATAGTAGTAAATGTAGATGATTATTTAAAAACAATGCATAAGGGTTTAAATGAGTACAACTCTTTGTTCTTTACTCCTCTCATCCCTCTTTATCCCAGAGGTGACTACTTTTACTCTTTATGAACTGTTTCTTCTGATGATTACCCTAGTGTCTATAAGTAACAGGCTTAGCATGATGTTCTTCCTTTATACATTTTATAGTTTATACATTATCTGTTGACTGACTGCTACAAAAGTGAGAATTCACCTCTTATACCACTAACGTCAGAATAATATATTGCTAAGTTGGTTAACAGTAGATAATGTTTACATTATAATGAAGATAGAAATATTTACTGAAGAACCAACTAATATACTGTGATTACATTTACTTTCTTTTAGAGCCATTTGCTTTGTCTGGAGTTTGTAATTGCCTTCCTTTTTTTCCCTCACACTATTTGCCTTTATCTTAACCTCATTTTTTAAAAAACTTTCTATCATATTAAGTATTCTGTCAAGCCCCTTTATTTCCTGGAGACTATTCTCCAAAGCCCTCTATCTCCTGCTTAGGATATGGACTGCTTGTTTCATAGGTGTGGCCCTGGGACTTGCTTTCACTCTAGCTTAGTATTAGTGCCATTTCTAACTGTAAAATTTGTCAGTGCATGGAATATTTGTACATATTATTATCTGATTAGCTGACTGAACTATATTTTTTTTGTAAGGAGAGCTAGGTTTGTTAATATATCTGGTTTAGCTGTGTACTTATGAAATTTTATACCGCCTGATCTCAACTATGTTAAAAAAATAATAAAGAAAAAAGATTGACTGGAAAGCACTCCAAAACAACATTTGTTTCTGGGTGGTGGGATTTGGATAACTTATTTTCTTCTTTATACTTTTCTATTTTTTGTCAGATATTCTACAGCATATTAATTTTCACATTAATTTTATAATAGAAAAACCAAAAAGATGTTACATCAGAAGTGTGTAATCTCATAAAAATCCCAGGTGTTCAGTTAAAAACCACATGAAAACTGTGTTCATTTTGGTATTATTTGGATTTCATGCAGTTGTAAAAACTTTCCGTAAGAGAAGGTCTTTAAACATCTAGTTTATCTTGTGTATAGCTGTAGCCATGATTGATTTTCTTTATTTCTCCAGGTTGGAGATTTACAGTATGCCTCCCCTGCAACTGTCTCTCGATGTGGAATGGTTTATGTGGATCCTAAAAACTTGAAATATCGACCATACTGGAAAAAATGGGTTAATCAAATACCAAACAAGGTGAATTTTTTTTCTAAAATGAACTTAAAGTTATTAGTATTGATGGCTAGTTGGATAACATAGTCCAGAGGGATGTTTGTAGTTGAAGGCGATGACCTTGTCCTTGACCTGCCCATGTCCCTGAGCACAAATTAAGTGAAAACATGGCAGACACACTTACTTGATTTCAGATAATTTATAGCCAGTGGGGTAGGTAATGATTGGATTGGTTGGTCTAGACCAGAGGTTGACAAACTTTTTCTGTAGAGGGGTAGATAGTAAATATTTGAGGCTTTGTGTGGGCAATGTGATTTCTTTCACAATTACTCAACTCTGCTGTTGTGGCATGAAGACAGCCAGAAATTTGTACACAAATGGGCATGGCTGTGTACCAATAAACCTTTATTTACAAAATGGATGACAGGCCAGAAGTGTGTGTTGTCTTAACGAAAGGCTTCTGTGAAAAGTGCAGAGATAGATGTGACAGTCACGTGCGGGTTGTGGCTCAACCACACCTAGGACGCTATGACCACCTTCTCAAAGGAACACAGGTGGTCTGGGTGTGTCTCTAGGAGGGCTACTAGGTTGGAGGTGAATGGAAACCAGGACATGATAATGCCAGAAAAGAGCAGAACAAAGGAAGAACAAAGGAAGCATGTTAGAACCATTTGAGGCACTGTCCTGTGGGAGACAGCTGTCTCAGGACCTTTGCAATCCCTGGTGGTGATTCATGCCTTGATAGGGAAGGGGACTTCGCTGCTTTACAGTCTTTGCTGGATGACTGTAGTCACTTGAACTCTAAGATGATCAGCCTCTTTCCTGTCAAATGGGACCTGTTATCTTCCCTTTTTCTTCCCCAAGGGCATGGTAGACCCTGTGGCAGTGAAATGAAACACTTCATGATGAGATGAAAGCATATTGCAAAGGACAAATCTCTCTGCAAATATAGGGCACTATTGTCAGGGTTTCCTTACCTGCCAGATGTATCATTCATCAGAAGATATTGCTCAACCCTCTTTGGGCAAGAAAAGCTTTCCACTAACTTCCTTTTAAATAAACGAACCCTTGAAATGCTTTGGAATGCTGCTTTTTTATAGGTGGAGCAATACAATTTGAATAGACTCTTTGAGAAATATGTGCCCTATCTCATGGATGTGATAGTGGAAGGGATAGTGGATGGAAGACAAGCAGAGAAGCTGAAGACAATAGTTCCTCAGACAGACCTCAATATGGTAAGAAATGATCCCTGCTGTTAGCAAAAAGAAATTCTTTCCTAAAGACAGGCTTATGGTAGGGTTTTAAGGGGAGTGAAGATGCCAGACAGGGTGAACAGTAGCATTGTTGGTCAGTGCCAAGGCGGGCGCCATGCTTGCTTTTGTGCAAGTCAAGATACTGGGTTCCATCTGTCTGAACCAACATGATGGGTCATATGCTCCCATCACTCTGGGACCTGGGATCCCAGGATTTATGACTGGAATGGACTCTGTGGGGGTGGACTATGTGGGCTGAACCAGATATTTTCCTGTGAACCAGGTAACCCAGTTAGCCAAGATGTTGGATGCGTTACTAGAAGGAGAAATAGAAGACCTCGACCTGCTGGAGTGCTACTTCCTGGAGGCTTTGTACTGCTCTCTGGGAGCCTCCCTGCTTGAGGATGGAAGGATGAAATTTGACGAATATATCAAACGCCTTGCTTCTTTGTCTACTGTTGACACAGAAGGAGTTTGGGCCAACCCTGGGGAACTGCCAGGTGGGAACCGAGTGTCGCCTGTTTCCCTGCTCTGAGTGCCTTTGGTTAAATTTCTAGAGGAAGTGAACGAGCTTTTCCATATTTCTGTCTGTATGAGTTTTCCAGATTGTTTGCTTCTTTAGAGAAACATGCAATGGTCAGAGCACATGGCAGAACCCCCAGGAGCAGTTCAAATGCATCGACTGCTGTGATAGAAGCCCAGGCCCTCTGGATGGTCTTTCTGGATGAGGGTCAACTTCTCTTGCCTCAGCTTAGGTACTTGCTTCCTTTGCTCTTTAAACTTTTCACATTCTGCATGACTTTGAGTTTCTTCTCCTGTGGGCTTCCCTATCTGTCTTTTTAATTTTTATTTTTAACCACCTCTCTCCATTTCCACCCTATCATTCATCTGCTGTATTCCTGAGTATTTGCACAGTAGACAATCAAGTGTGGATTTGTAAATCGTTCACAGGAAATCATACAATTAACATTTTATGTTTTTGCACAAAAATGTGCATCTTCAGTGAATCATACATGATGAAAAAGATGCATTCTCCAAGGTCTATATGCAGTGCTAGGACCCTTCTTTGTCCATCTCTTACTGCTATTTGAGCATGGCTTGGAATATAGATGGCTTTTGAAGTTGTATTTTATAGTCCTTACCTGGTGGTGTTTTTAAAGTTTAAAATGAAATGACCTCCGATCTTTCTAATGGACAGTCATGGAGCAAATCCAAGATGTTTTTCAAGTCCCTGCTTTATTTGGTGGGAGTCTGAGTGCACTTTTCCAGAACTGAAGTCTCCCTTGAGGGAGTGCTTTTCTGCTCCGCGGCCACGCTGGCTGTGTGTTGCTGCCGTCTGCAATTCCCTCACTTGGAGACGATGTTGGCCTGCGTCCTTGGCTTGTCTCCCTCATTTGCCCTCATCTTGGGGGCCTGAATGGCCCTGTGGGCATCCCATTTCCAGACACCTGCTCACAGCTTCAGCCCTCCAGGCCCTTGAGCACACCCTCGACGGTGACCTCTGGCACTGTCATGTCTGCGTCACGAATCCTGCTCTCCGCCTACTCTGCATCTGAGACTCGGGCCACATGTGCTTCTGTTTGGCCTCATGGGGATGGACACTGTGTCGCCCCAGTGTCTGCTGTCACCTCGAGCACCCATACTTGCCCCTTCCCTGCATCCTCACTTCCTTGGCTGGTGGCCTTCACTTCAGCCACTCTTGCCTGAGACCCTCGAATGCCTTGCCTAATTGTCCTGCTGAATCCCTCCGAGAAAACCCCAAGTCTGTCTTCTCTGCCTGTCTAGGGGCTGACAGGGAGAAGACCATGCAGCCACAAAGACAGATGTCTCCATAAATCCCGGTCCCCAGCCGGCACGCTCACTCCTGGCTCCAAAGGAGCATTGGGCCTTTTCCCCAAATCTTCACCGTGCCCTCTCCGCTCTCTCCGCGGCTGATCTTTCTTCCTGCTTCAACAGGAACAACAGAAGCTGTCTGATAGGAATCTCTCCTTCCAGCTGAAAAGCCGACAGCTCCTGTCTCTGACTTTCTCCTTTTACAGGGGAAGAGGACACCCCCACCCCACCCCAGCCAAGGCCAACCCAGCCCCTTCCTCCTTCTCAGGCTCCTCGCTCCGTCTGAGTCTCTCTCTCTCTCTCATGTTCAGTCTCCCCCTCTCTACCATCCCGTCAGCTCTTAGACGTGCTCAAATAAAGCCTTTCATGGCCTGGGTGGAGGCGATGGTGATTACCCGGGCACCTGCAGCTTCCATCGCTCCCCTGCCCCGCCTGGGTTGCTGCCTTCCTGCGTTGTCCATTGTTCCTGCACCTCTCCTGCTGCAGCACTTATGGCTCCACACTGAAATGGCCACTTCTTGCCTGTATCTGTCCCCCACCTGGCCCTCCAACAACTGCAAGGGTAGGGACCAGGGCTCTCTGCTTCACTGTTGTATTCCCCGGGAAGTGTATGTCCAGTGAAAGGGAAGCGTTAGTTGAAAATACTCAGAAAGTGCCTGACCAGTGCACAAGTCACATTAGTGACTGTCCCGTGAACAAGAAGCATAAAAAGCTCCAAATACTTGGTATCTGTCCAGTGATGAGTAGCATTAGTTCAAGGTACTTAGTATCTGTCCAGTGAAGGAGCAGCGTTGGAGTACTCACTATGGCCTCCGTGCAGTACAAGCAACATTAGTTCATTTCAAGCATGTGCCAGAACCGCTTTTGTATTTCCGTGTTTGTGATTCAAGTGAAATCAACCATTATTTCCTATAGGTCAACTTCCAACCTTGTATGACTTTCATTTTGATAACAAACGGAATCAATGGGTCCCGTGGAGTAAATTAGTTCCAGAGTATATTCATGCTCCCGAGAGGAAATTTATCGACATCCTGGGTAAGTCAGAGTCAAATCCTTGTTCCTGGGTTTAGGAGTGTGTGATCCTTGCTCTAGGAGGAGGCGAAGAAGATCCCATGGCTTCTCTGTTACTCTAAGTCCCACGCAGAGAGCTGGTAGAGAAGAATTGAAGAGGGTGAGCCGTGGGCCCTCCTGGGCATGGAGGGTGGTCCCTTTGGTATTTTTGTCAGCTGCTGGCTCTGAGCATCTTCCATGGCTCTGCCTCTCAGCTCTTTCCCCAGCAGGCCGATCCCCACAGGCGGATGAGATGCTGTTTCGCCTCCCCTGGCCTTTCCCTGGGCTCTCTTCAGTCCTCAGAGCTGGCTGGTTGGGGACTAGACAGCAATGAACGAGGCGGTGTTTTATAAAGGGCGCTGGCTTGAAAAGCTGTGTGCCATGGGAGTTTACATACTGAACCACACTTAGAATGCACCCCTCTGGCTATTCAGATAAAATATGGGCTGAACAATTTCACAAAGCACGTGTCTGACTTTGGTCCATTGAGCTTATGGAGTGAGACGTCCCTGTTTTCTCGGGAGCCCATCAGGATTGAAACCTGCCAGTGCAGGAGGGAGCCAGACCTGATGCTGTGGTTTCACTGCCTCTTCAGAAGAAGGTGTTGCTCAGGAAGTTAAATCCCGCAGGGGTCTGAGTGATGTCAGCAACAGAGAAGCTGAGTTTTTAATATCCTGAGCATAAGTCAGAATTGCATCTTAAAAACGGCTTGGGTGTTCTAAACCTGGACCGTGGTGATGATCACACTGCTGTAGAACTGTGCCGAAGTCCATAAATTATACACTTAAATGGGTGAATGTTTCTGAGGTCATGTCTTGGCCTTTGCTGCTGTTTTTTGTGGGATTTGTGGGGTTCTAGGACAACTCCACATTGCCCCCAGTGCTCACCCTATTGGAGTTGCTGAGATGCCCCTGTTCCTAATGTCTATTTTAGTTCACACGGTGGATACCACTCGGACTACCTGGATATTGGAAGAAATGGTTAAAATTAAGCAACCTGTTATTTTTGTTGGTGAATCTGGCACTTCTAAGACAGCCACTACCCAGAATTTCCTCAAAAATCTGAGTGAAGAAACTAACGTAAGTCATTATTCATATGAATTATCTATTGCTGTGTAACAGATTATTCCCGTGCATAGCAGCTTCATACCACAAGCACTGTGATCTCAGTTTCCGTGGGTCAAGAATGTGGGAGTGACTTACCTGAGGGCTTCTAGCTCAGGCTCTCGTGGGATTGCAGTCAAGCTGTTGGCCAGGGCTGTAGACATCTGGAGGCCTGGGTAGAGCTGGAGGATCCTCATCTGAGATGACGTTTCACATGGCTGGAGGCTGGAGGCCTTAGTTCCTCACCATGTGGCTCTCTCCATGGATGGCTTGGGTGTGCTCAACATGGTAGAGTGAGTGCTTAAGATAGATGGCAAAGCAGATACTATGATGTCTTTTATGACCTGGCCTTGGAAGTCACATACCCTCCCTTCTGCCCTAATCTATGGGTGAGATAGAAGCCACCCTGTATACCCTGATATAGTGTGGGAGGGGCCTGCAGCAGGGCGTGGACACCTGGAGGCGAGGATGATCTGGGGCCCTCTTGGAGGCTGGCTGTCACATTATTCACCATCATTTTTGGGTTTCTAAAACTTTGCAAGTGTTTCCTTTCCTTCCTTCAGCCAGCTACGTGTCCAATGTGTTGGGGTTTGGATATGTACCCGGCATAGAGTTCGCAGGGTGCACAGGACAAGTGATAGTGAACAAGCTGTCAAGATCTGTTCTGTAGGGATTTGCAGGCAGTGGGGTGATAAACATGGAGATGTGCACAGGGAGCATGGCAGTGTTTACAGCCAGAGGGACCTGCAGGTTTGTGGAGTCAGGCACTAGGAAGCCGCATTTGGGAGCCTCCTTCACAACACCCCTCCCCCAGGACTCTGCAGTTGGTGCTCATCAGCCCAGCCAGGTACACCTGAACACAGTGGCTTTAGCAAGGCACACATTCGGCTTCAACACGTTCAGCTCGTGTGCGCCTGCACTTTGGGTGCCCTACATGGAGAGAGTTATGGAAGTCAGAGGTTCTTTCTCAAAGTGTGGTCCCCAGACTGGCAGCCTTGGCATCACTGGAAACTTGTTAAAAAATACCCCAGACCGCCAGGAATGGTGGTTTGTGCCTAGTAGTCCCAGCTACTCAAGAGACTGAGGAAGAAGGATCACTTGAGACTGGTAATTCAAGGCTGCAGTGAGCTATGATTGCGCACCACTGCACTCCAGCCTGGGCAACAGAGCAAGACCCTATCTCCTAAAAATAGAAAAACAAAAAACACCCTGATCTACCAAATTGGAAACTCTGGGGAATGGAGCCCAGCAAGGTGTGTGGCACAAGCCCTGCAGGTGGAGCTGATGCATAATTAGTTAAGTGTGAGAACCACTAATCAAGGAGCTCTCGCCAGCCTAAGCATGGCAGGAGGGCTTAAGAACACATGCGTGAGCATCCGGGGGCTTCCCTCACCCTTCCCACCGGCAGTTAGTCCCAAAGCCTGAACCACTTGTTCATGCTCTCTTTGACCTATTTAGATACAGCCAGCATGATAGTGATTTATGTTTGAATATTGTCATATTGAAAATACTGTTGGATACCGCATCTCATACGATGCATAGCTCTATGAAGTAGTCCAAAGAGGTGCCATTATGATCATCTTACAAGTGAGAAAAACAAGGCTCTGAAAGGTTGAATGACTTTTTGGAAGTTGCCTTGCTAGAACTGTGCAGAAACAAGACCCTCAGTCTACTTTCTTCTATGCCACATTGTCCCTAAGGCTCACATGTGACAATTCGCTATTGACTCATACAATCTGCTGAAAGGAAAGAGGAACTCTTACTATAGCACTTAGAAAATAATGAAGCACAGACTCACATTGGGTTATTAAAAAGTTAGTTCAGAGGCCAATGGATTTGCAAAATAGTTGCTAGGTTATGTGCAAATGTTTGCTGCTACCCTGAAGAAAAGGCTGGCTTTTCACATCATCTCTTTCTACTTCAGATTGTGTTAATGGTCAACTTCTCCTCCCGCACCACGTCCATGGATATCCAAAGAAATTTAGAAGCAAATGTGGAAAAGCGAACCAAAGATACTTACGGCCCGCCCATGGGAAAACGCCTGCTGGTGTTCATGGATGACATGAATATGCCAAGGGTAGTTAGATGCTCAAGCAGGTGGAGGGATGGGTCAAGACAGTGCTTGTGTTTGCATGGGTGTGTGTGTGTTAGAAGTGAGTATGAGAACATTGATCTTTACCTCTGTGCGATGTCTACAGGGTACAGGCTGCGGGGAGCCAGCCTAAGGCAGAATGTGCCTGGGATGCTCTTCTTACACAAAGGGACCTTTCCCTGACTGATCATGTTCCTTAGTTTCTTAGAGGACGGAAGCAGGCAGCCAGCAGCCTTTGCACTAAATTCAGCATGTATTTGAGGAAGTGGTTTCTAAAGGAGCTCTTATTTAGATAATAATACTGTTGTTGGCCCCGTGTACATGGGAGGCATCAGGGCAGACCCTTCCCAAGAATTCTGCTGGACTTTTCAAGGAAGAGAAACTTCAGCTGCATTATGAGTATGTTTCTGGGGTCTGAGCCTGAGAAGTACAAAGTTTTCTTAGCATACTAGAATTTAAATTTATATTATTACATAGAACCATTTTTTTTCTGAAAGTCTATTTCCAGAAGGACTGTATGCAAAGCCAGAATCCATCCATCCATCCATGCATCCATCCATCCATCCATCCATATGTTCATTCATCTATCAGTCTGTTCTTCCATTCATCCATTCATGTGTCCATTTTTTTATCCACCCATCTGTTATTTACCTACCTATCTGTTCATCCATCCAACCATCCATCTGTCCATTCATTCATAGATTTATTCATCTATCCATCTATTCTGTTTGCCCATCTGTCTGTTTTTCCATCTACCTGTCCATTTATCCATCTACCCATCTGTTCATTCACCTGTCCATCCATCTACCCATTCATCCATCCATCCATCCATCCATCCATCTATCCATCCGTCCATCCATCCATCCGTCCATCCATCCATCCATCCGTCCATCCATCCATCCATCCGTCCATTCAATGGATGGTCCAATCTGTCTGTCATTATCAATGTATGAATTAATTACCCAATGTCTTTGCTTATGTTAAATGAAGAAAGGACAAATGCTTGTCTTAAAGCTTGATGCTTTGTAAGCCCCTGAGTTGAAACAGGTGAAACCAAGAGAAGCAGAAGCGTCGATGTGTGGACAGGCATATCACACCCCCTGGGTGGGACTGCATTGTTGACTTCTTGTCTGTCCATCTGTCTGTCCATCTGCCCATCCATCAATTTGTCCATTCGTCCATCTGTCCATCTATCCATTCATCCATTGATTAATTGAATTAACATATATTTATTCAGCTCTTCCTATGGGACTGGTGCTGTGTAGTCAACACCTATGCAGTTCCTGCCCTCATGAAGCTGTAGTATGGTAAGGGAGACAAACTTCAACAAACACAATCACAAATGGATATATACAGTTGCAACCTTTGAGAAGCCCCATGAAACTGAAACCGAGGTGCCCTGGAGAGTAACGGGAGAAATGAGCTTGAGTTGGGATGGTCAGCCAAGGCCTCTCTGACTCCCGCTTTGCGATACTACTGTTCTCTTTTCTTTTTTATAAAAATCAAGGTGGATGAATATGGCACACAGCAGCCAATTGCCTTGCTGAAGCTGCTGTTGGAAAAAGGCTACTTATATGACCGTGGGAAGGAGCTGAACTGTAAAAGCATTCGAGACCTTGGCTTTATTGCTGCAATGGGAAAGGCTGGAGGAGGCCGCAATGAAGTTGACCCGAGATTTATTTCACTATTTAGTGTCTTCAACGTGCCATTTCCTTCAGAGGAGTCTCTGCATTTAATTTATTCCTCCATCCTGAAAGGCCATACCTCGGTAACTTGATTTTAACTAGAAGTCTAAACCGGAAGACCTTGCATTGGGGGGAAACATAAGCAGGGCTGACTTATCCATGTAGGCACAGCAGGGTTAGGGCCCTTGATACTTTTAAGGGCCTATGAAAATGTTTTAATTTCTTTCAAAATCAGAAGAAAAAAATCACCTTTATACGATGACATTATAAAATGTAATTGTAATGTGTTTTTATGGAGGAAGGGGTCCATGGAGGTAAAAGTGCCTTGGGCCCATGGGAGTCCTGATGTGGCCCTGAGGTGCTCATGCCACATTGAGTGACAGCAAAGAATCAACTAGCAGGCTGGGGCCCTGGAGTCAGTCCCCTTCTGCTCCGGGAGCAGGTCCCTTGAACTCTCCTAACCTCATTTGGAGCCGGGGGGATCATGATGGTCCCCACCTCACTGGGTTTTGGGAGGATGAAAGGAAAGAAATGCGTGTAAAGGATGCCTAGTGCAAACTGCTTAGTGCATAGCAGCTACTCATTGGTTTCTAGTTACTGCTGTTATTATTATGGTTTACTTGGCTTCTCCAAATGGAACCCATTCATTTAAACAACGATCTTCTGATCTGGCGTTTCCCTGCTAAAGCGGACTCTGCACACTCGGAGGCTCCAGGGGCCAGGTGGGTAAGATAAAGGTGTGGAGTGGCCAGGCCTGATCAGTACGAGCTGTGAACACCTGGCCCGTTCATGCCCTACCTGAAGGCATTTGCTTTCAAAACTGGGAGGTCTGTGCTGGTCAAATAAAACTCCCACCAAGGGCTGGTTGGGGTCTTTGCTTTCACATCATGTTGACTTGACAGTTAATGTGAAAATCTAGAGCAATACAAAAAAAATCAGGCCAGGTGCAGTGGCTCATGCCTGTAATCCCAGCACTTTGGGAGGTTGAGGCAGGTGGATCACTTGAGGTCAGGAGTTCAAGACTAGCCTGGTCAACATGGCAAAACCCCATCTCTACTAAAAATACGAAAATTAGCCGGGTGTGGTGGCAGGCACCTGTAGTCCCAGCTACTTGGGAGGATGAGGCAGGAAAATTGCTTGAACCTGGGAGGTAAAGGCTTTAGTGAGCCAAGATCATGCCACTGCACTCCAGCATGGGCAACAGAGTCTCAATCTAAAATACATACATAAAAAATAAATAAATAAATAAATAAAGTAGTAAAATTCACATAATGGCTGGGCATGGTGGCTCACACCTGTATCCCAGCACTTTGGGAGGCTGAGGAGAGCGGATCACTTGAGCCCAGCAGTTCGAGACCAGCCTGGACAATGTGGTGAAACACTGTCTTTACAAAAAATATGAAACAATTAGCCAGGTATGGTGGTGTCCTGTAGTCCCAGCTACAAAGGAGGCTGAGGTGGGAGGATCACTTGAGCCCAAGAGGTCGAGGCTGCAGTAAGCCGTGATCATGCCACTGCACTCCAGTCTGGGAAACAGAGCAAGACTCCATCTCAAAAAAAATTCACATAACACAAAATTAGTTATTATAGCCATTTTAAAGCATACAATTCAGTGGCATTTAGTCCATTCACAGCATTGTGCAACCATCAGCACCGTCTAACCCCAGAACACTTTCATCACCCCGGAAGGAAACCCACACACATTAGCACTTACTTCCATCCCACCTCTCATACCCAGGAGCCGTGAATCTACCTTTTGTCTCCATGGAGTTTTCCATGTTGGGTATTTCATATAAATACAGTCATAAAGCATGTGGCTTTCTGTGCCTGGCTTGCTTCACTCCTCATCATGTTCTCAAGGGTCGTCTGTGCTGGAGCTTGTGTCTGTCAGTGCTTCAATCCTGGTTTGTTTTGTTTTGTTTTGAGATGGAGTCTCCCTCTGTCACCCAGGCTGGAGTGCAATGGCGCGATCTCAGCTCACTGCAACCTCTGCCTCCTGGGTTCAAGCGATTCTCTTTCCTCAGCCTCCCGAGTAGCAGGGATTACAGGTGCACACCACCATGCCCAGCTAATGTTTATATTTTATTTTAATAGAGATGGGGTTTCACCGTGTTGGTCAGGCTGGTCTTGAACTCCTGACCTCAGGTGATCTGCCCACCTTGGCCTCCCAAAGTGCTGGGATTACAGGCATGAGCCACTGTGACTGGCCAACTTCATTCCTTTCTATAGGTTAGTAATATTCCATTGTACAGCTCTGCCGCATTTTGTTTATTCATTCATCTACTGAAGGACATTTTTGTGTTGGGGGGGTGTCTTTGCATTTTTCAGACGTTTCATGAGAGCATGGTGGCTGTGAGTGGCAAGCTGACATTCTGCACGCTAGCACTTTACAAAAATATTGTGCAAGACCTACCTCCCACTCCGTCAAAGTTCCATTACATCTTCAACCTTCGAGATCTCTCACGGGTTTTTAATGGTCTTGTCCTCACTAACCCGGAGCGGTGAGTTTGGTTTATCTTACTACAATATGCCCCACAGGTATGATGGTTTTCTTATTCTTTTAAGACAGAGGGCTTATCAATGGATTTGATGAATCATTGTATGAATTAATTACCCAATGTCTTTGCTTATGTTGAAGAGGAGAGACCAACACTTGGCTTAAGGCTTGATGCTTTGTAAGCCTTTGAATTGAAACAGGCAAAACCAAGAGAAGCAGAAGTGTGGACAAGCCTATCACACCCCTCGGGCAGGACTGTGTTGTTGACTTCTCGTTTTCAGTTCTGAAGTTGGAATTTGCCTGCATGGAGCCTTTTGCTCATGTAACTCAATCGTTGCCAGTTGGTTATAGGATGTGTGTCTTTATGAGAAGTAAGCAGAGGACAGAAAGGATTTAAGTCACGGTATAGGGAAATTCCCCATTAAAACTAGGCTTATACCTTCACATGAACATCTACTTTAGTCTATGTGGATTTGCAAGCATAGTCCAATTATGTGGATTCATATTATGAATCCAGAAGATACTGAAAAATGAATTGAGAATTTTCCATGTATCCTGCTTTTGAGTGCCTTGAAACATATAGAATGTCAGGGGCGGTCAGGAGAGGGCAGCTCCAGGTGTTTCAGGTGGAGTGACGGTTCTTTGCTAGAATGCAGGGAAAGTTCTGGAACTGGGGCCAGATGGAGTTGGCTCTTAGAAAAAGGAGCTGTCGGCCAGGCACAGTGGCTCATGCCTATAGTCTCAGCACTTTGGGAGGCCAAGGGAGGAGGATCACTTGAGCCCAGGAGTTTTAGACCAGCCTGGGCAGCACAGTGAGACTCCATCTCTACAAAAAAATTTAAAAAATTAGCTGAGTGTGGTGGCATGTACCTGTAGTCCCAGCCACTTGGGAGGCTGAGGTGGGAGGATCACTTAAGCCCAGGAATTTGAGGTGGCAGTGAGCTATGATTGTGCCAATGCACCAGCCTGGGTAACAAAACGAGACCCCACCTCTTAAGAAAAAAGAAAGAAAAAGAAGTTGCCAGTGACCCAGGTGCTGATTTTAAATTCATGTATTCCAACAAGTAGGGATGATGTCAGGTACTTATGTCATTTATAGATGACGCTCTTTTTTTCTTTCCTACAGTAAGATAAGCTATGGATGATGACTTTAGGGGGTTTACATTACTTTCTTAGCTTCTATTGGATTCTCTGGTTAGATTTCATTAATGTGAGACTAGGGGGGCAGGACTGGAGAAATGTTGGGCCTTTATTGCGCTCTGTGCGTCTGTCTGAATGTCACAGCTGTCGGCCCTGGTATCCTTCAGGTGACTTCCTGGCTGATTTTTGTCCCTTCCACTCTGCAGATTCCAGACGGTGGCCCAGATGGTGAGAGTCTGGAGGAATGAGTGTCTGAGAGTCTTCCATGACCGGCTGATCAGTGAAACAGACAAGCAGCTGGTCAGTACATCTAATGCTTCTTCTCAGGAAATTCTTCTCAGGAAAATAAACAAGTGCCAAAAGTGTTTTTATATAGGACACGAATTGCAGAAAAACAGGCACGAAAGGGCAGTGGGGCAAAGGAGGGTGGGTGGGTTATTAAGCACCTTGCAGCAACTGAAAAAAAATAGAATGCAAATTATTTTAGATAATAATAGCGTATCCTCTGCTCCTAACAAGTTTCAGCCCGTGTACTGTTGTTGAGTTTGGGTCCTTAAGTGGGCTTCTGTTTCAAGGTACAACGGCACATAGGCAGCTTGGTTACGGAACATTTTAACGATGACGTGGAGGTGGTGATGAGGGATCCCATATTGTTTGGAGACTTCCGGATGGCTCTGCACGAAGGAGAACCACGCATTTATGAAGACATCCAGGACTACGAGGCGGCCAAAGCTCTGTTCCAGGTGGGGGTGAGCCCCACCCTGTCCGTGGGCTCCCTTTCTCCTGAGCACAGGCCAAGCGGGAGCTGAGCATCGTGCGGGTGCCCGGGAGCCTAACACCTGTGGCTCTGTCTGAGGGCTTGAAATACGGGCTTGTGTCTGGTCCGGTGGTTCCCACATCCAGCATGCTTGGGAGTGACGTTAGGAAATTGTGAGATTTGCTGTGCTGGGCCCATGGAGGGTCCCCGGATTCTGGTGCACAGCCAGGTTTGGGAACCACTTGTTTGACTCCCTAATATTCATTTTCATTTGAATTCATTAGATGAGCTTTGTTACCTGCTTTGGTTCGCTGCTGGCCAATCAAAGCCCAGCAGATGGAAATCTCGATTGTGAAAGCTAGATTAGTCCTGGAGACCCAAACAGTTTAATTATTGTAACTACTATAGATGTTCAGAAAAATCTCTCTTCCATTCTTAATCTCCTCTGGACAAAAGGAGGGAGTCTGTCTCTTAAAATCCAGTGATCCTTTAAGACATTATTTATTTATTTATTTTGAGACAGGGTCTCTCTCTCTCTGTCACCCAGGCCACAGTGCAGTGGTACGATCACGGCTCTCTGCAGCCTCAACCTCCTGGGCTCAAGTGATCTTCCTGCCTCAGCCTCCCGAGTAGCTGGGACTACGGGCACACATCACTGTGCCCAGCTAATTTTTTTGTTTTTATTTTTGTAGAGAGGTAGTCTTGCTCTGTGGCCCAGGTTGGTCTCGAACTCCTGGGCTCAAGTGATCCTCCCTCCTCAGCCTCCCAAAGTGCTGGGATGATTATAGGCGTGAGCCACCGTGCTAGATTTTAAATTCTTTTTTTTTTTTTTATACTTTAAATTCTAGGGTACATGTGCACAACATGCAGGTTTGTTACATTTGTATACATGTGCCATGTTGGTGTGGTACACCCATTAACTCGTCATTTACATTAGGTGTATCTCCTAATGCTATCCCTCCCCCCTCCCCCCACCCCACAACAGGCCCTGGTGTGTGATGTCCCCCTTCCTGTGTCCAAGTGTTCTCATTGTTCAATTCCCGCCTATGAGTGAGAACATGCGGTGTTTGGTTTTCTGTCCTTGCGATAGTTTGCTGAGAATGATGGTTTCCAGCTTCATCCATGTCCCTACAAAGGACCTGAACTCATCATTTTTAATGGCTGCATAGTATTCCATGGTGTATATGTGCCACATTTTCTTAATCCAGTCTATCATTGATGGGTATTTGGGTTGGTTCCAAGTCTTTGCTATTGTGAGTAGTGCCACGATAAACATACGTGTGCATGTGTCTTTATAGCAGCATGATTTATAATTCTTTAGGTATATGCCCAGTAATGGGATGGCTGGGTCAAATGGTATTTCTAGTTCCAGATCCTTGAGGAATCACCACACTGTCTTCCACAATGGTTGAACTAGTTTACAGTCTCACCAACAGTGTAAAAGTGTTTGTATTTCTCCACATCCTCTCCAGCACCTGTTGTTTCTTGACTTTTTAATGATCGCCATTCTAACTGGTGTGAGATGGTATCTCATTGTAGTTTTGATTTGCATTTCTCTGATGGCCAGTGATGATGGGCATTTTTTCATGTGTCTGTTGGCTGCATAAATGTCTTCTTTTGAGAAGTGTCTGTTCATATCCTTTGCCCACTTTTTGATGGGGTTGTTTGGTTTTTTCTTGTAAATTTGTTTAAGTTCTTTGTAGATTCTGGATATTAGCCCTTTGTCAGATGGGTAGATTGTAAAACCCACTGTGCTGGGTTTTAAATTCTTTTTTTTTTTTTTAATGCAGGAAATTCTTGAAGAGTATAACGAAAGCAACACCAAAATGAACTTGGTTCTCTTCGACGATGCTCTGGAGCATTTAACCCGGGTGCACCGTATCATCCGCATGGACCGCGGCCACGCCCTGCTGGTCGGGGTAGGGGGCTCAGGGAAGCAGTCTCTTTCGAGGCTGGCTGCCTTCACAGCCGGCTGTGAGGTCAGTCCACCTACCCTCCCAGAAATAGGTTTACGATGCCAGTTTCTGCAGTTGGTAGTTCATGTACATATTGGAACAATCCACAGCAGATCATAGCATGATGTTTTCATAGAGTATCGAGGTGGGTGTTTTGGTTTGTTTTATTGTTTCTTGTTTTTGGCTTGATATTACTGTATTTTAACTGAATAGCCAAAGCATCTAAGTACAGATGTTCTTTGGCTTAGAATAGGGTTACATCCTGATAAGCTAATCATAAGTCAAAAATATCGTGAGTTGAAAATGCATTTAATATCCCAATTAACCCGTCGTAAAGTTGAAAAATCCTGAGTGGAACCATCAAAGCCGGGGACCATCTGTATTGCTTTGTTTTTAGGATGGAGAATGTCAGATCAAGTTAGAAAGTCAAATACAAGCACATCCTGTGAACGGTGATGTGTGTTCATATGGGGAGGGCTTGGCCCAAACCTCAGTGCACCCATAGTATGGGGCTGGCAATTTGCTGGCTGCCATATCTGCACAGCCTGCACACACAGATCTGGGTTAATCTTAGAATCTTGTATTTTTAAACAGCTTTACTGAGAATGAATTCAAGACCATACAATCCACACATTCAAAGCATACAAGCCAGTGCTTGTTGGCATATTCACAGATCTGTGCAACCACACCACAGCCTACTTTAGAACACTTCTGTGGCTTTGGCCAGGCGTGGTGGCTCACACCTGTAATCCCAGTACTTTGGGAGGCCGAGGTGGGTGGGTCACTCGAGGTCAGGAGTTCAAGACCACCCTTGCCAACATGGTGAAACCCCGTCTCTGCTAAAAATTAAAAAATTATCCAGGCATGGTGGCACACACCTGTAATCCCAGCTACTCGGAGGCTGAGGCAGGAGAATCACTTGAACCTGGGAGGCAGAGGTTGCAATGAGCTGAGATTGTGCCACAGCACTTCAGCTTGGGAGACAGAGTAAGACTCTGTCAAAAAAAAAAACAACAAAAAAAAAACATTTTGTGGTTTCAAAAAGAAATCCCATGCCCTTTAGTGATCACCGCCCTGACCCCTGCACCCTCCCCTCATGGAGCTCTGAGCAACTAACGGACTAATCTGCTTTCTGTCTCTATAGTCTTCCTGTTCTAGACTTGCATGTCAATAGCGTGTGTGTCTGTTTTGTGTCTGGTATCTTTCTTTTAGCACAATGCTTTGAAAGTTCATGTTGTAGCATGCATCGGTACTTCATTTTTTTTTGCCAAATAGGAGTCCCTCATGTGGCTATGCCACGTTTCCTTTATCCACTGCTGGGCATGTTTGTTGTTTCCACCTGTTGGCTTTTGTGGACAGTGCTGCTGTGAGCTTTCATGCACAAGTTTCTGTGTGGATGTGTGTTTGCATTGCTTTTGAGTATGCTCCTACGAGTGGAATTGCGGGGTCCTATGATAACTCTGTGTTTAATTGTTTGAGGAACCTCCAGGGTGTGGCTGCACCGTTTTCCATTCCTACCGGCAGCGTCTGAGGGTTCCTGTTTGTCCACACCATTCTTAGAATCATACAGGTACCTCCTGCACGTTCCATAGGTAACTCTCCTGCAAGGGGCCTCTCGAAGTGGAGCAGACACTATGCATTGAGACGTAATTTGAAGAAGAGTCATCTCCCTGATTCACCCTTTTCTCCCTGACCCTTCATTAGTTCTCTGGTATCTGACTTCTTCCACTATTAGGGTCTCCCATTAGCCAAAATGCCTCTGTTTTTGCCTCTGGTTGCATGATACACATGCATGCTTTTAATATTTTCAACTTACAATGGATTCATTGAGACGTAGCCCCATCTTAAGCTGAAAAATGTACACTAAAATGCAACTAGTACCTAACAGTGGCTATCTTTAGGTGATGAAATTACAAATGATCTTTATTTTCTTTAGACGTTTCTGCGTTACTTGAATTGTTGCAATGAGGATTATTCCATTTAGAGAGAGAGAAATGAGTGAGTCCATAACAATAGTGATTCTTACTCCGTGCAATGGACTGAAGTTTTGTCCGTGCCTGTTCTGGGCGTGTGGTGCAGGACGGGATCTGTATTCAGCCTCAGTTCTTCTCAGATGCTCAGCCACCCCTCATGTCTACCTCAGAACCCTCTGATAAGTCCACCTTTCGAGAAGACACTTCTTGCAGAAGTGTCATTTTCATGACTCTTCTCCTCCTAGCAAGCAAGAGGTGTTCTTTTTTTCCCCCCCTCCGAGATGGAGTTTTGCTCTGTCGCCCAGGCTGGAATGCAATGACGCGATCTCAGCTCACTGCAACCTCCACCTCCCCGGGTTCAAGTGATTCTCCTGCCTCAGCCTCCCGAGTAGCTGGGATTACAGGCACATGCCACCATGCTCGGCTAACTTTTGTATTTTTAGTAGAGATGGGGTTTTACCATGTTGGCCAGGATGGTCTCGAACTCCTGACCTAAGAGGTGTTCTTTTGCACAGACTTTCTTGTTTGTCTTCAGTGTGTTTTCTGGAATCAGATTTAACTCAGCATCATTGCCATTACCACAGAGAGTCTTAGGCAGTTCAGGCTGTTATAACAAAGTGCAATAGACTGGCTGGCTCATGGACAGCAGGTGTTTGTTTCTCACCATTCTGGAGGCTGGGAATTCCAAGATCAGGGTGCCAGCATGGTCGGGCTCCAGAGAGGGCCCTCTCCCGGGCTGCAGATGGCTGGCTTCTCATGGTGTCCTTACATGGATGGATGAGAGCAAGAAAAGTCTTTGGGGTCCCTTTTATAAGGGCACTAATCTCATTCGCGAGGGCTCCACCCTCATCACCTAATCACCTCCTAAAAGCCCAACCTCCAAATACCATCACACTGGAGGTTATGATTTCAACAAAGGAATTTTGTGTGTGTGTGTGGGGAGAACAAACATTCAGTCCATTGCACGGAGTAAGAATCACTATTGTTATGGACTCACTCATTTCTCTCCCTCTAAATGGAATAATCCTCACTGCAGCAATTCAAATGATGCAGAAGCGTCTAAAGAAAATAAGGACCACTTGTAATTTCATCACCTAAAGATCGCCACTGTTAGGTACCAGTAGCATTTTAGTGTATACTTTTCTTTTTTTAAATTATTTTTCTGTTATTTTAATTTTTGGTCTGGGAACCAAGGGAATAATGTACACTTTTCAACTTACAATAGGGCTGTCTCAATAAACCCATCATAAGTTGAAAATATAAGCTGAAAATTCACTTTTGATTTATATATTCAACTTACAATGGGTTATCTGGATGTGACCCCATCGTTAAGTTGAGGAGTGTGCTGAAAGTGTAGCACTTTTGTGCCATGGCAAAGTCAAAAAATTCTAAGTTGAACCAGAGGAAGTCGAGGACCATATGTGCATTCGTACACAAACATATTTCCTTCTTACCAGCAATGGGTTAATGTTATATATAACTTATGTAATTTTTCCCCACTGTGTCACTGCCTCTTTCCAAGCCAATAAATATGTATTTACATTGTCTTTGGAAGCGTTGGACAGTATTCCATTGTTTGGATATGCCACACATAACCCATTTCCAATGGCGGGCATTTAGCTTTGTCCTTGTTTTCTTATTACAAACAGTGCAGTGATGAACACCTTTGTTTATATATCTTTGAATATTGTTCAGTTTTTTTCCCCATAGGATCACTTTCTTTAGGAATTGGTAAGTTGGCAGGTTAAAGGGTATATACTCTTTTACGGCTTTTGTTGCATGGCAGCAGATTTTGCACTGGGAAGGTTGGACCTAAACTCATATGGAGTTTGCCTCTTTGGAGTGGAAAGGACCTGGGGGTGCAGGGCAGAAGGAAAGGAAAAAAGTGTCCTTATTAACAACCAATCACCCCACCACAAAGGATTATGCTAATTTATGCAACTCTCAATGTCCGTTTTCACATATTCTTGCCAATACTAGATATTGTCATTCTGATATTTGTCAAGATCATAGGTGGAAAATATTGCAGTTTAATGATCCTTTCTCCAATTAATAGTAAAGTTTGAATATCCTTTTATACATTTTTTGGACATTTACCTTTTCTCTTTTGTGTGTTGCCCCTTTATATACTTATTGAGTTGTGAGAACTCTTTATATAGGAGAGCAATCACAGGTCATTCAATGAATCCAGCTTCCAAAATTTCACAAATATTGGCCTTTTGTTTGAGGTATTTGTAAAAAAGAGAAAAACTAATATGCTTGATCTAGCTTTAAATCTGATGAAATACATAATTGAAATCATTCATTGTTAAAATGTAACTGTTTTGCAATTGTTTTCCATGTTTTTCTGTAGGATAAGGCATTCCCCACTGGAAAGTTTTATTTATTTTTTTCTGTTGATTTGTCCAGGTAAATCTGAGGCATTTTCCCCTGAAGTAGCGCCTCGAGGAACAGCAGAGAGGATGTTGAGGGACAGAGATCTGGAGGAGGTTGAGAACACACAGGGCTGTGTCTGGGCCCTAGGAAGTGGAGAGGGTTGGGTAGTGGGGTCAGAACAGGTGTTCAGAGAGTAGTGCCAGGAGCTGCTGGGGAGGGGAGGTGGCTGCACTCGGGAGGGGTGAGGAAGGTTTGCAGGTGACAGGCAGAACTGGAGACCAACGTCTATTGGCCAGAAGGCATCCTGGTTGAGTTGCGTGTGTGTGTGTGTGCGTGCACGTGTGTGTGTGTGAGCGTGTGTTCTAGTGCATGCCAGGGTGCAAGTGAGTGTGTGGCTGAGTGTGAACATGTGGGAATGACCGTGTGGGTGTGACTGTGTGTGTGACAGTGTGAGTGAAGCGTGTGTGTCAATGCATAGGGTTGAGGGAGATAGGGAACAGAGAGAGATCTCTCAGTTCCTGGAAATCTGACATGTTTCTGACAGTCGCTGGTTGCAATGAAAGTTTTAATTTCTGCTTCTGATCTAAAAGAAACACTTGAGCAGAAAAAGCGTGCTTTAAACTTATGTCCTTATTCACATTTACGTTGATTTCATGTGTACATTGATTTCCTGTCAAGAAGTTAAAGTGCCTGCTTATTTCTCCCTGTGTGCATCTTCCCACAGGGTCTGGTTTTCTGTAAACTGCAGTATGTGGCTGGTGCTCACCTCGGGGTGCATTCTTCCCCCCTTTCCTCTGTTGCTGGGCTCATGGGGCTTCCCCCTCCTCTGTTCCATGACAGGGAGTCCCTTCCAGACTTTTCTTTCCTGACTTACTTCCTCGAGCTTGGACAGACCCGCGCCCTCTGCACTCTCCTCCAGTGTCCCCACCCCGGAGCCTGCAGGGAAGGGAGGCTGGTGGTGGTGACGCCCATGTGTTCTGTGTCTGCATCGCAGGTGTTTGAGATCCTGCTGAGCCGAGGCTACTCGGAGAACAATTTCCGGGAAGACCTAAAGAGCCTCTATTTGAAACTTGGGATCGAGAACAAAGCAATGATCTTTCTGTTCACGGATGCCCATGTGGCTGAGGAGGGCTTCCTGGAGCTCATCAACAACATGCTGACCTCAGGTACAGCCAAGGCTGGCACCCGCTGTGGCCAACACCCCTCTCAGCTCTTAAGGGAGGTCACTTTCTTCAGCAGTTACCACCTCCAGACACTGTGGGTAGCCCTGTGCGGGTGTCCCTGTTCCTCCCTCACAGTGGCCCCTGAGATAGGTCTCATTATCTTCCTTGGCTCCTCCTGTCCTGGAGTCTCCCGAGTGTGCCCCCTTCTCTCCGTCTGTGATGATGGCAGTGCCCTTGCAGTAAGAACTGGTGGTGTCTGGGTATCTGGCTGTGCCCCGGGCTGTGCTAAGTGTGCATCATGCATTCCCGTCTCCACAAAAACCTGATGAGAGGCCAGGTGTGGTGCCTCCCGCCTGTGAACCCAGCTCTCTGGGAGGCCAAGGAGGGAGGATAGCTTGAGCCCAGGAGTTTGAGACCCCGTCTTGACAAATATATATATATATATATATATTTTTAGATGGAGTCTTGCTCTGTCTTCCAGGCTGGAGTGCAGTGGCGCGATCTTGGCTCACTGCAAGCTCCGCCTCCCGGGTTCTCGCCATTCTCCTGCCTCAGCCTCCCGAGTAGCTGGGACTACAGGTGCCCACCACCACGCCCGGCTAATTTTTTGTATTTTCAGTAGAGACAGGGTTTCACCGTATTAGCCAAGATGGTCTCGATCTCCTGACCTCATGATCCGCCTGCCTTGGCCTCCCAAAGTGCTGGGATTACAGGCGTGAGCCACCGCGCCTGGCACAAAAATATTTTTTAAAAGTTAGCCAGGCATGATGGCATGAGCCTGTAGTTCCAGCTACTCAGGAGGCTGAGGCAGGAAGATTGCTTGAGCCTGGGAGGTTGAGGCTGCGGTAAGCCATGATCATGTTTTTGCATTCCAGCCTGGGCAACAGAGTGCGACCCTGTCTCCAAAAAGAAAAAAAAACAAAAACAACTGAAAAACAATCAAACCTAATAGGGAAGGTACCATTAACATCCTCATTTCACAGCTGAGGAAACTGAGGCCCCTGTAGAGGGCTGAATGGTGGCCCCCCAAAAGACACATCCTAAACCCCTGGATCTTGTGAATGAGACCTTTGTAAGAAAAAGAGTCTTTGCAGATGTAATTAAATTAAAGATCATGAAGTGCCTTACTGGATTTAGGGTGGGTCCTAAATCCAGTGACAGCTGTCCTTATAAGAGAAGGCAGAGGGAGATTTGAGACACAGAGAATAAGGTCCCATAAAGATTCCCACAAGCCACGGGACACCTGGAGCCACCAGAAGCCAGAGGAGGCAGAGAAGGATTTTTCCCTTGGAGCTTTTGGCAGGTTACCCTGAGACCTTGATTTCAGGCCTCCAGAACTGCAAGAGAGTCGGTGTCTGTATTTCTTGTCTTAAGCCACTTGCTTTGGGGTAATTAGTCATGGCTGCCCCAGAAATCTACTAGAGATGCCACCTACCTTATCCAAGGGCACCTTGCTGGGAAGGCACTGAGGTGAGACTCCAACCCAGGATTTTTAGCATCTTAGCCACGCTCACAACCACTTTACCGTGTTGTTATCTTGTCTACCCTGGGGCCCTGCAAAGATCCATGCTGACTTTGCCTGGCCTGATGGCTTACGGGCACCTCCTTTCTTTCCCAGGGACCTATTTCATCAATTGCTTGTTTGTTTCAGCACCTGACCATATTCGTTATTGTATTGCTGTGTTATTCATTGAGCCCCAGCCTCCCAGCATTTACTATAAAAAATTTCTAACATAACAGTGAGGCTGAAAGAATTTTTTCTGTGAACATCTGCCGGCACGCCATCTAGATCCCTCCATTCTCGTCTTGCTGCCCTTGCTTTGTCACACACGTAAACAGCTTTCCCTTCCTCCCTGCTTCCACCCTTCTCGTTTTTAGATGCGTTTCAAAGTCAACTGCAACATCACTGCTCTCCCTGCTAAATGCTTCTGCGTGCCACTATCTAGAGTTCAAGTTTTGTTTAGTGTTTTCTTTTGATGTAAAACTTATGTACAGGGAAATGCACAACATTTTAAGTGTATATTTGCTGCATTTTGATCATTGCGTTTTAAGTCGCATCTGTTTCAATGAGTTGTCCGCTCCTTGAGAGGAGGGATCGGGTCATCCACCTGGATTTATTCCACAGTGTTTATTCCAGACACTGGGTTTGGTAGGGAATAAGATGGTCATGACCTCTGCCCTCCTTGGAGCATACATTTCAGCGTGTGAGTGGGCTGGTTAACGACAACAACAAATACACAAAGAGATACAGCAATTGCAGATTGTGGTAAGTGCCATGAGTGCAAAGGGGAGGTGCTGTGAGAGAGAGTGTGGGCAGGAGCCATCTCAGGGCAGGTAGGGAAGGCATCACTGTAAAGACTTTTCAGCTGAGGCCTGAGAGGTGATGTATGATCACACTCCCTGTGGCCATTGTAGCAAATTTCCCCAAACAGCACAGATTTATTCCATTATGCGCCTGGAGGTCAGAAATCAGAAAAGGGTCTTAAGGGGTTAAAATCAGGGTGTTGGTGGGGCTGGTTCCTTCCAGAGCTTCCTGGGGACACTGTTTCCCTGTCCCTTCCAACTGCTTCAGGCCACCCGTTTCTTGGCTCGTTGGCTTGCTGGCTCTCATCCCTCCAGTCTCTGCTTCTGTCATCCTGATGCAAACTCAGCTGCTTCTCTCTTGTGAGGACCCCTATGATTGTCTCCAGCCCACCTGGATAATTGAGAGCATTCGCTCCATCTCACCATCCTTGACTGCGTCACATCCACAGAGTCCTTGTTGCAGGAAACATAAAGAAACCCATTGGCTGATTCCTGGACTTAGGATGCCATGGACACCTTTAGAGGGCTGTTGTGCAGGGATCAGGATGAGGTGGAGGGGGTCTATGACGTGGAACCTTGTGGGTCATTTATAGGAGATAAGATTTTACTCTCAGTGCAGTGATGTAGTCTAGATTTATGGGTTTTTAAATTTTTTAGATTTAATTAATTAATTATTTCAGAGACAGGGTCTTGCTCTGTTGCCCAGGCCAGAATGCGGCGGCATGATCATAGCTCATTGTAGCTTCCAGCTCCTGGGCTTACACCATCTTCCTGTCCCAGCCTCTCGAGTAGCTGAGACTACATTTGCATCTCACCACAACCAGCTGATTAAAAAAAAAAAAATTTTTTTTAAGAGATGGAGTCTTGCTGCATTGCCCAGGCTGGTCTTGAACTCCTGGGCTCTAGTGTTTTTCCTGCCTCAACTTCCCAAAGTGTTGGGATTACAGGCGTGAGCCACTGCACCCAGCCAAGATTTATGTTTTTAAAAGATCCCTCCAGTGCCCCATGGAGACTAGATTAGAGGCGAACAGGAGTGGGAGAGGGGCGTCCAGTGTGGAACTATCCCTGCAGTGTAGGCAGGAAGTGACAGTGATTGGAGGAGGGTGGGGCACTGGGGACAGAGAGAAACGGGTGGATTCATGAAGTATTCGGGAAGCAGAGCCAACAGGACTTCGATGGATTTGGATGTAGGTTGGGGGAGGGGTATCAAGGGTGACTCCCAGGTTTCTGGTGGAGCGAGCACTGATCAGTGCTTCCATTTGCTGAGATGAAGAAGACCAGGTCTGGGCTTGTGGCATTAGGAGCGTGTTGAGTGTGTTGCACTAGGTGAGAATCTGAATGTGATGTCATATAGTGTATTAGTTTGCTGGGGCTGCCGTCACAAAGTGCCACAAACTGGGTGGCTTAAAACAATAGAAATCTACTCTCATAGTTCTGGAGGCCAGGAGCCCAAGTTCACAGTGTCGGCAGAGCCCGTTCCTTCTGAGCTCTGGGTGGGGGAATCTGTGTTGCTGGTGGCTGCTGACAGTCTTTGGTGTTCCTTGGCTTGTAGGCACAGAACTCCGGTCCCTGTCTTCGTTGTCACGTGGCCTTCCCGTTGTGTGCTGTCTGTTTCTGTGTCCAAATTTCCCTCCTTTATAAGGGTACCTGTCATATTGCATTAGGGCCCATCTCAATGACCTCATTTCAACTTGATTATCTCTGTAAAGACAATTTCCTAATAAGGTCACAATCTGAGCTACTTGGGGGACTTCAGTATATCTTTTTCAGGGGGACATGCAACTTCAGCCGTAATACATAGGCAGTGTGTACAGGAGTCTGGTTCTCAGAATAGGAGCCTAGGGTGGGGACGTCAATTTCAGAGTCACTGACACGTGGTGGGACCCGAGTGAACCATCCAGGGAAAGCCCAGCACTGAGTTCAGGTGGAAGAGGAACGAGCAGAGACTGAGAGGGCAGGTGGGGCCCCGGGAGCGAGTGAGAGACTGAGAGGGCAGGCAGAGCCCCAGGAGCAAGAGACTGAGAGGGCAGGCGGAGCCCTGAGAGCAAGACTGAGAGGGCAGGCGGAGCACGGGGAGCAAGTTCCTCTTTGTCTTTTGGGAGTCTTGGGCTCCCTGCCAAGGGAGGTATCCCTCTCCCTTGTTGAATATCCCCAAGACCATCCCCGGCTCCGTGACTTGCTAGGAGGTCTTGCAGGACTCATCATGCAGTCCTTCTCATGGCTGTGAGTCATTAAAGCAAAAGGACACAGAGCAACATCAGCAGAGGGAAAAAGTGCACGGGGGACCCTAGGGAAGACCAGTCTCAAGCCTCAGAGTCCTCTCCCCGGGGAGCCACACAGGACACGCTTAATCCCCCAACATCGAGTTGTGGCAACTCGTGTGAAGTACCGCCCACCAGGGGAGCTAGGTGGAGACTCAGTGCTCCGGGATTTCCTTGGGGCTGCTCATGTAGGCACCTCTACCTGGCATATGCCAAAATCCCGGATGCCCGGAGAGAGAGCGGGTAGTCAGCATGGAATACATTGCGTACACAAGCAGTGTGGGCACAGTGTTAGGCTGTTCTTGCATTGCTATAAAGAAATACCTTAGACTGTTTTTTTTATAAAGAAAAGAGGTTCATGTGGCTCACAGTGCTGCAGGCTGTACAGGAAGCATGGTGCTGATTTCTGGGGAGGCCTCAGGAAACTTACAGTCATGGCAGAGGTGAAGGGGGAGCAGGCACGTCCCATGGCCAGAGTAGGAGCAAGGTTGGGGGAGGGGCCACACACTTTCAAACAACCAGATCTCACGAGAACTCACTCACACTCACAAGAACAGCACCAAGGGGATGGTGCTAAACCATTCATGAGAGATCTGCCCCCATGAGGCCCCACCTCTAACACTGGGGATTACAGTTCAACCTGAGATTTGGTGTGGACACAGATCCAAACCACATCCCATGTTGGGCCACTCTTATCAGTGAATCGGGGAGGAAGCCCTTAAGGAGTCTTAAGTTCCCAGGTGCCTTTCAGAGGTGAGCAGCTGTGGCCTGCCACGTTAACTCTTCCCTGCACAGGAGAACGTCAGAGATGGCATTAAAATGTATTGCATGATTTGAAACGGTGTAGATATAGGAAAAAAGAAGTCGACGTAGCCAGGGTTTCTTGACCGCGTGCCGTTGACATTTGGGTCTGGGCTGTTCTTTGTTGTGGTGGGGCTCTCCTGGGCACTGTGGGATGTTCAGCAGCATCCCTGACCTTGACCTATTAGATGCCAGTAGCAACTTCCCTGCCGAGTTGCAACAAGCAGAAATATCTCCAGACATTGCCCAGTATTTCCTGGGGGCAAATCCCAGCTGAGAATCCCCGCTTCGGAGTTACACGCAAGTGAGGCCTCCTCATGCTCTGTATGCTCCCGTGTGATGCTCATGGTCATTCTCCCAGGCGAGCTGGTGGCGTCTAGGATCCCCGTTTGACAGACAGGAGCTGGAGGCTCTAAGGGCTTCCCACGAGGTGGCAGGGAGCCTCGGGTCTCAGGTCAGGCCCACACGCTGCTCTCTGGACTTGACATCTGCTGATCTTTCCACACCTTCCATCACTTCAGTCAGCGCCTAAAGCGGTCGTGACCGTGGGACTCAGAGAGACCACCAGCATGTCTTTTCCAGGAATTGTACCTGCGCTTTTTGCTGAAGAGGAGAAGGAGTCTATCCTGAGTCAGATTGGACAGGAAGCTCTGAAGCAAGGCATGGGGCCGGCCAAGGAGTCCGTGTGGCAGTACTTCGTGAACAAAAGTGCAAATAACCTGCACATTGTCCTGGGCATGTCGCCAGCGGGGGACACCCTGAGGACCTGGTGCAGAAACTTCCCAGGTACCCGTGGTGGAGCCTGTGAACCCATTTCCCCTGCTTTGGCAGAGTGTGTGGCTGAGGGTCTGTCCACACCTCTCGAGGTTCCCCCAGCAAAGCAAAACAAGACACAGCCATCAGGTGGAAATGTGGGCTCTGCACTGTGGCTTGGGGCTCACTGCCCCTTCTAGGTGCCTGTGGGCGTGAGTGATGTCCCTCTGACAGGAGGATGTGCCCATGCTCCTCCATGCGAGGCCCACAGTGCATGGACGGTGGCTCCCCGTTCCCTTCCATTTGGGAAAATTCCACCAGCCTTATGTCAGCCTTTAGAACAGAAGTTCCTAATGGGTGGGGCAGGGGTAGGGGAGGTTGTCTTCTAGGGGTGTCTTGGCAATGCCTGGAGACATTTTTGGTCATCACACCTCCGGGGAGCGTGCGGTGTAGTACTGGCATCTAGTGGGTAGAAGCCAGGGATGCTGTGAAGCATCCTACAGTGCACAGCCAGCCGCTGCCACAAAGGATTAGAGCCCAGATGTCAATAGCACCAAGGGTGAGAAACTCTGCTTTCGATGAACTAGATTTGGACACATCTGGCTCATTCACCAACTTGTTGGCTATTGAAGATGGCATCCATTTTCTTGAGTGTCTCAGGGTTGCAGAGTGAGCATCCTTTTTTTTTTTTTTTTTTTTTTTTGAGACAGAATCTCACTCTGTCACCCAGATTAGAGTGCAGTGGCACCATCATAGGTCACTGCAGCCTCGATCTCCTGGGCTCAAATGAGCCTCTCACCTCAGCCTCCCTAGTGGCTGGGACTATAGGCGCACACCACCATGCTGCCTGGCTGATTTTTTTTTTCTTTGAGACAGGGTCTCACTCTGTTGCCCAGACTGGAGTGCAGTGGTGCGATCTTGGCTCACCACAACCTCCGCCTCTCGGGTTCAAGCGATTCTCCCGCCTCAGCCTCCTGAGTAGCTGGGATTACAGGTGCGCACCACTACTGCCCGGCTAATTTTTGTATTTTTAGTAGAGATGGAGTTTTGCCATGTTGTCCAGGCTGGTCTTGAACTCCTGACGTCAAATGATCCACCCACCTTGGCCTCCCAAAGTGCTGGGATTACAGGTGTGAGCCACCATACCCGGCCCTGATTTTTGTATTTTTTGTAGAGACAGGGTCTCGCCACATTGCCCAGGCTGGGAGCATCTTTTTAATCTCTCTTTCCTTTCAAGGTATGGTAAATAACACTGGTATCGACTGGTTCATGCCCTGGCCTCCCCAAGCCCTCCATGCAGTGGCAAAGTCCTTTCTGGGTAAGTCACAGCTGTTATGGGAACTGCATTATTGATTAAAAAAAAATTGATTATCCCTTTTCTCACTTTGAATTCTGGTCTTGTAGATTTCTTCACTGGAAAACCCTACGGTAACAAATGGCTTTCAATTTTGTTAGTATGTTTTTGGTTTATATTTGGTGTTTTAGTCCAGAGACATTTCAGGAGACTTAGCAAGGACAATTTAGGATAAAAATTGATTAGGTGTTCTCCACAGCAGCAGTTGGCAAAACCATGGTCTGCTGTCTAGTTGGCCCCTTATTTGTTTTAGTAAATAAAGTTTTATTGGTACACAGACTCACTCATTAATTAACATATTGTCTCTGGCTGCTTTTATGCTACAACTGCAAAGCTGAATAATTGCAACAGAGACCGTCTGAGTACTGTTTGGCTCTTTGTAGAAAACGTGCTGGCTTCTATCCAAAGAATGCTCCAAGGACAATTCAGCAAACGTTCTGCATTCTCATTGAATTTCTAGCGTTTCAAACACCTAAGGCCTTGGATATTAATTTTAGTGTTTGAATAAGAAAGGAAGTCTGTCTTCAGGGAACATCTTTTTCTTTCGACCTAACTTGAGCAAATTTATGATGAATGACACTGGGTAACCTTGAAAATAGTTTCAACCTTCTAAATCTGTACTCAATAATAAATAAATAAATGTTCCTATATATAAGAAGAAATCATGACTTTAATCATAATGCAGTTTTGGGGGGAAAGGGGCCAAGAAAATGACTCTTTTCTGATGATATATCTCAGGTCCAGATGGTAAATATTTACAGCTTTTTCGCAACTACTCAATTCTGCCATTTTATCATGAAAGCAGTCATAGACAATACGTAAATGAATCGCTATGGCTGTGTTTCAATAACACTTTATTTACAAAAACAGGGGGCGGGCTGGATTTGTCCTTTGGCCTGTAGTTGGCCAGGCCCAATATAGATGTCCCCTTGTTCTCAGAGGCATATTTGCTGTTTCCATGTGTGAAGTGCTTGTGTTTGCTTTCAGTATTCAGTGATTCAGCATCATAAATAATGCTGCCTAGAATTTGCTTAGAGCTTTTTTTTCCTTAGAATATACTCTCTGGAGACCGGGCACAGTGGCTCACACCTGTAATCCCAGCACTTTGGGAGGCCGAGGCGGGTGGATCACTTGAGCCCAGGAGTTCGAGACCAGCCTGGGCAAAATGGTGAAACCCCATATTTACTAAAAATACAAAAATTAGCTGGGTGTGGTGGCGGGCACCTGTAATACCAGCTACTCAGGAGGCTGAGCCATGAGAATTGCTTGAGCCCAGGAGGCAGAGGTTGCAGTGAGCCGAGTTCGTGCCACTGCTCTCTATCCTGGGAGACAGAGTAAGACCTTATCTCTCTCTCTCTCTCTCTCTCTCTCTCTCACACACACACACACACACACACACACACACACACAGAGAGAGAGAGAGAGAGAGAGAGAGAGAGAATATATTCCCTGGAATTGAGATGATTATGCCCAAAGGCACAGATATTTGTGAGGCACAGTTTTTCCTGCACACTGTAAAATAGGCCCTGGGGCTGTGTTTTGCTAACCCCAGAGTAAGTCAAGACCAGCTGTGCAGAATCTGGATTAATTGGTACTTTCAATCTGTCTTTCTTCCCTTCATTTTAATATGAGACATTCTCTGCTTTGAGCTGAATGCATTTAATAACCTATCAGATAATCCAGGTGAGGTGATCTTGACACTGGAAGCCATCATTCATTCTTTCAGCGGGTGGATAGGAAGGCCCACCTTTGCCGGTATGTGCTGGGTGTCATCCAGCGGTGGGTAACCAAATAACCCCACCCAGCCCCTGGGCGGGTGAGGGGAGCAACAGGGCAGAGTTAGACGTGGTGATCGCTTCTGAAAACCCAAGGCCCTTCTGCCATGGTGTCTTGGCCTTTAGAGAGGACAGGGCTTCCTAACAGTAGGGAAGGAATTGGGCAACAGAGTGAGACCCTGTCTCAAAAAAAAAAAAAAAAGAAGGATTGGCAGAGATCACTGCTGTGGACTGAAAAGCCACCAATAAGTGATAGCCATGCTTTTCTTGTCCTATTAAAAACTTTAACGTCATTTTTTTATTGTAGTAAAATATATGTAACATAACATTTTCCATTTTAAGCATTTTGAAATGTACACGTGGCACTAATCACATTCGTAATGTCGTGAAACCAACACCACTATCTGTCGCCAAAACTTTTTCATCATCCCAAACTGAAACTCCATACCCATTAAACACGAACTCCCATCGCCCCCTCCCTCCAGCCCCTGGCAACCTCGAATCTACGTTCTGTCTGTATGAATTTGCCTGTTCTAGAGAGGGTTCATATAAGTGGAATCATGCAGTGTTTGTCCTTTGGTGTCTGGCGTCTTTCACTTAGTATCATGTTTTTGAGGCTCATCCATGTTTCAGCATTGGAACGTCATTCCTTTTTACGAGTGAATACTATCCCCGGTATAGATAGGATACATTTTGTTCATCCATTCCTCTGTTGCTGGATGCTTGGGTCATTTCCACCTTTTGGTTATTGTGACAGTCTACAGTAAACGTTGGCATACAAGAATTCATTTGAGTCCCTGCTTTTCGGTTCTTTGGGGTGTATACCTAGGAGTGGAATTGTTGAGTCATATAATAGTTCTATATTTAACTCTTTAAAGAATCACTGTTTTCCTTTCTTAAGAAGCATGGCCGGGTGCGGTGACTCATGCCTGTAATCCCAGCACTTTGTGGTGCTGAGGTGGACCGATCGCTTTAGCTCAGGAGTTGAGACCAGCCTGGGCAACATGGGCGAAACCTCACCTCTATAAAATAATACAAAAAATTACCCAGGCATGGTGGCCCATCCTGTAGTCCCAGCTACTTGGGAGGCTGAGGTGGGAGGATCACCTGTGCCCAGGAGATGGAGGCTGCAGTGAGACATGATCACGCCACTGCACTCCAGCCTAGGCAACAGAGTGAGACCCTGTGTCGAAAAAGAAAAAGAAAGAAAAACATTTTTTATTCCTTCCTCTTCAGGGTATAATCCAATGATCCCGGCAGAAAATATAGAAAATGTGGTGAAGCATGTTGTTTTGGTTCACCAATCCGTAGGCCACTACAGCAAACAGTTTCTACAGAAACTGAGGCGCAGCAACTATGTCACTCCCAAGAACTACCTTGATTTTATTAACACCTATTCAAAATTGCTGGATGAGAAAACTCAGTATAATATAGGTAAGCCTTGGGGATGGGGTGGTTGACAAAAGTCATCATTATTTATGGGTAAGGATTCGAGCGCTGATCTTTTCTTCAGTAAGATCGGGCATCTTCAGTATTGAGGCCAAGCAGAGCACATCTCGGATTTTGCGTCTTGGAGCGATTCTTTCATGTGGGTAGGACCCTGGCATGTCCTTATTTTTGTTCTCAGTGTTGAGTCATAGACTTTGAAGCTTTACATTTTCAAAAATGCATTAGCCATTTTTTAATTTTGTTTTTTAATCTTAGAGATAGGGTCTCTGTTTCCCAGGCTGGAGTGCAGTGGTGCAATCATGGCTCACTGCAGCCTCGACCTTCTGGGCTCACGTGCTCCTCCCGCCTCAGCCTCCTGAGTAGCTGGGACCACAGGTGCAGCCCCCATACTTGGGCGCACATTAGAGATACTGTCTGCTGCAGCAGCATGCACTGCTGGACAGGGCGTTTTAAAAAGTGCTCTGGCTATTGGCCAAGGGAAGCACTGTTTTCAGAAATACATTCATTTTGGCTGATGCCGTCCTAGTATGGCAGTGGAGGTACCGAAAGACATGTGCCATCTTGTAAAAATGTTTTCTTTTGTTTTGTTTTTGATAAGCTGAAGTTAGGCAAATGCCAGTGATTGTGTTGGGAACAGTGGCCGCCTCGACGATGAACATAGGTGCCCTCTTTCCTCAGCTCAGTGCAAGCGTCTGGACGGGGGACTGGACAAGCTGAAGGAGGCCACCATCCAGCTGGATGAGCTGAACCAGAAGCTGGCCGAGCAGAAGATTGTGCTGGCGGAGAAGTCCGCCGCCTGCGAGGCCTTGCTGGAGGAGATCGCCGTCAACACCGCTGTAGGTGAGTGAGGGTGGGGGCCAGGGCAGCCCACCCCCGAGAAGGACAGGGCTCTGCTGGGACGTCCCCGTGAAACTGCTTGTAGGCACCGAACGTGCCATCTTTGACCCTGCAATTCCTCTTTTCTTTCTGAATTCGTGTCCAGCCGGTCTTGTCCCCTTTCATAAGCACTGAGACGCTACCATATGTAGGCCCCTGCGCTGGTAGCCTGAGGATGTGCCGGGGAGTGGAAAAGTCACTCGACCCTCTATGGGCTGGTGAACTAAGTCCGTGGGGTTGAAATGACCTAAGCCTCGGCACCATCGATGCAGGACTTTCCTGGTTCTCCTTGAAGCTGTTTCGAGGTTCTTTCTTGGGCCCCTTCCCTCGGTCTTCCTGGCCGAGCCCCTGTGTCACCTGCACTGTCCTGCTCTTGATGACTCTACCCTCTCACGATGCCTGGCACAGGACAGCTCCTGCAGCCCACAGCTCTGTGCCTGGCCTCTAACCCTCCTTTCTAGGTCTTTCGGCCACTGGCTTCTGATGTGTACCCTCCCCAGCTCATTCCCAGATTCCTGCAGATGCCACTCGACCTGCCTGCCTCTTCCTTCTCCTGCTGGTCTGTGTTTGTGTTGCTGCTAAGTGTCATCTTGGTTCAGTTCCTTTGTCATTGCACCCGGCCCTGTGCACAGGAGCCATTTGTCATCACTCTGGCAACAGCACCCTAACTTGGTGCTGGCAAACTGCCTCTCCCCAACTCCCAGTGCTTGCCATCAGGATGGGCTTATTCTAACCCTGACAGACCAATTACATGTTCTCTGGGACTGCACATTTTGAATCAGCCAATATAAAGACTGAAGATGATTTGTGTTCATTTATTGCATGGCAGTGCTGTGAAGAGACTGCATTCAGTGCCCGAGCCCAGATCCCTGAGGCACCTCTAGTTTATGTGTTTCAGCATCTTCCATGTCTGTGAGCTACCGTATCTTCTTACAACAATTTCACATTTTTCTTAACTCGACCATCATTAGTTTCTGTTGCTTGCAACCAAAGCAACTTAATCGATAGATATCCTTTCCCAGGAATTTGTGGCAACTCCCTGCTGCCTGTTCTGATGCTGAGTCCTCATTGTGGCCATGAAGGGTCCCATCAATCCCTCTATGTCATCTTGCCTACCCAATTTCTCATGACACTCTGTCACCTGCTCACAGCATCACTTCTTCATGCCTGTGTGAGTCCTGCAGTAACTTGCTCTTTCTCTCCCTTTGGTCTGCTAAGAATATCCATACCACTTCTCTCTTCCTATCCATGTTTCTCCTTCCAGAACTTTGATCAAATGCCTCAGTCCCACATAGCTGCACTTTGCTTTGATCTGTCTTTTAAAAACTATATATTCCTGGCCCCCTAAATGTAAAAAACTGTATATTCCTGGCCCCCTAGATGTAAAACTAGACTGGAAGTGTCTTGAAGGATGCTGTTATTCCACGTATTCATCTGTCCAATCAGCAGATACTGACTTCAGCTTCATGGCAGGCACCGTGGTAGGGAGAGTGGGAGCTAGAAACTGAATGAGACTCAACCCCTGCCTCGAAGAAGTTCACAACCAAGGGAGCCCCTCCCCCGGTGCCCAGGCCACAGTTTGTACTGAGGACCGCCTGTTTGCCACACCCATGTTTAGTGCCTCTCCTACCTGTGCTTGTTTTTCTTTCCCCATTGCCATCATCCTTGTCCAGGGTCACCTTGCTCCCACTTGGAATTTTGGAGGAAGCTTCATCTAGAATCTCTGTTTCCAGGGTTGCAAGTGGTGGAAACTGAGCTCAAAGTGGCTTAGTCTACAGTGGAAACGCATTGATTCCAGAGGCATGCTGGCTTCAGGCACAGCTGGATCTAGGACTCAAGTGTATCAGTGGGAATCTTTCCTTCCCTTTCTAGGCTCTGCTGTCTTCCGTTTGGGCTTCATCTCAGGCAGCCAGCTCTGTCCATGCTGAGAGTTCGGGAGCCTCCAGCATGAGGTTGGCATCCTATTAGCTCAGCATCCCCAGGGGAGAGAGGGCTCTTCTTTCCCATGCATTCCCACAAAGCTCCCAGAATTGGCTGTGATTGGACAGATTTGGGTCACTTGCCCGTGCCCAAACCATCCTGGTGGCCATAGGAATGGGATACATTGACAAGTCCCACAGAGGGTAGGGTGGGGTGCAAACAATCCTCTCTCCTGAGGGCAGCTCTTCAGCGCCTGCCCCAGCCTCCAGCCCGTGCTCCTGCCTGGCTGAAAGAGCCCACCATTTTGCTCCTCAACATGACTCAAGCACCTGGCTTGGCCGGCCCCCTTTGCAGGCTGCTCCCCACACTGAGGTTCCTGAGGCCTGTACCGGCCCCCTTCCTTCCCAGCCAGCTCTGGTGGTCCTGTTCCCTCTGCGCTCCGTTCCTGCTGCTCCCACCCCTGCCCCTCCCCACTTCCCCTGCCTCAGCACGCTCATAGCTTAGACAGCTTCCTTTCTGCTTTTCTGTTCTGAAGGTTCCACACTCGTGATCTTGCTACGCTTTTCTGATGCATTCATCCCCCTGCTGCCCCAGGGACAAGCAGTGCCTGGGCTGGGGACCCTTTACAGTGTCGGGGCCCGTGCATGGCTTTGCACGCTGCACGTGCCAGTGCTGGCTTGCTAGCTGTGGAGATGGGTTCCGAGAGACCTTAGCATGGGGGAGGCAGAGCCTCTGCAGCCAGCATCTGTTTGTAGAAGGCCTGCTGCATTCATCTCCTGGGGCTGCTGTAACAAAGCACCATGATCTGGGGGCTGAAAACAACAGACATTTATTTTTTTAAATTAATTAATTAATTTATTTTTTTGGGATGGAGTCTCGCTCAGTCACCTAGGCTAGAGTGCAGTGGCGCCATCTCGGCTCACTGCAACCTCCGCCTCCTGGGTTCAAGCGATTCTCCTGCCTCAGCCTCCTGAGTAGCTGGGACTGCAGGTGCCCGTCACCATGCCCAGCTAATTTTTGTATTTTTAGTAGAGACGGGGTTTCGCCATGCTGGCCAGGCTGGTCCCGAACTCCCAACCTTAGGTGATCCACCTACCTCGGCCTCCCAAAGTTCTGGGATTACAGGCGTGAGCCACCATGCCTGGCCAACAACAGAAATTTATTCTCTCACAGTTCTGGAGGCCGAAGTCTGACATCAAGGTGCCAGGATCATGCTCCCTCTGAAAGCTCTAGGGGAAGCCTCTTCCAGCTTCTTGGGGTTGTTGGCAGCCCTTGGTATTCCTTAGCTTAGCTTATACATGCACCACTCCAGTGTCTGTCTCCATTGCCACACGCCCCTCTTCCCTGTGTGTCTCCACATGGCCTTCTGATAGGGACTCCAGGCATTGGATTTAGGGCCCACCCTAACCCCAAGTGACCTAATCTTAACTAATTCCTTCTACAAAGACCCCATTTCCAAATAAGGTCACATCCTGAGGTCCCAGTGGGCACGAATCTTGGTGGGGCGACACTGTTCAAACCACCGTGAGCCAAGCCCTGCTCTAGGTTTTGGGGTTCCGGCCCTCAGGGAGGTGCTGACATCCTAGTGAGTGAGGGCACCCAGACAGTGAAGCAGCCGATGGTGAAATGAAACTTCCAGCTGCGGTCAGTGTCATGAAGCAGATCAGCCAGGAAGGGAGAGAGAGGGTGACAGAGGGGCAGGCTCCTTAGAGGGCGGCTCTGGCTGGGCCCGAATGAGCGTAGGAGGAGGCGATGAGAGGCAGAAGGAGGAGATCGCAGGGAGCCGGTAAGCAGAAGGGGGCCCACGGCATCCTCAGTGAACACCGGTGGGGCAGGGCTGGGGGCTATCAGGAGCCATGGGATTCGTCCTGGATGGAGTGGGTGGGACACAGGTGGGCCAGTTGAGGAAGGTCAGAGTCAGTGTGGCTGCCTAGTGCTGGAGGCCCCACGCATGGTGAGGTTTTCTGTCCCACCAGGATCACTGAGGCTGCCACATTGGCCAAAGCCCCTTAGATCCCCGCTAGGGCTCAAACCAACCTTTGAGGACTGCACTCTGCTCAGAGCCGGGGCTGCGAGTGCATCTCCTCTGAGCCCAAGCTTTACTCACCCCCTGCCCTACCCTGCAGCCGAGGAGAAGAAGAAACTGGCGGAGGAAAAGGCCATGGAGATAGAGGAGCAGAACAAGGTCATTGCCATGGAGAAGGCTGAGGCCGAGACGACCCTGGCAGAGGTCATGCCCATCCTGGAGGCTGCCAAGCTGGAGCTGCAGAAGCTGGACAAATCGGACGTGACTGAGATTAGGTAATGTGCCCAGGCCACCATTCTGGGCTTCCATTCCACCTCTGCAGGCCAGTAGTCTCCATGATTGTGGCAACCAGGAGCTTACAAAGGAGCCGACACCACGTGCTGCCACTGCGCCTGGCTCTCTCCACGATGGGGAGTATTGTTGCCCTCATTTTCGGATGGGGAAAGTGAGGCCCAGGGAGATGAGGTGGGCGCCCCAGGCATCCAGATGCCCCAGCTAGTAGGAAGCAGGGCCTGCTGACCTTGAACCCAGGCCAAGGGAAGGATGGAGTGGGGTAAAACAGTGCTCTTCACAGAACACGTGGGGGCAAGTGTCCGCCCTAAGCAGGGACAGGGTGCTCAACGCGGGGCTGAGCCCTGCTGAAAACAGCTCAGCAGAGACGTGCACACACCATGGCCAGCCTGCGATGCCTGAATCCATTTCCAGCCAAGGAGGCTTTCAAGGAGGCTGAGAGTAGGTCATTATTGAGGCCCCCATACATCTTGCAAATCAATCTGTAAGATGACCCTGTCCCCCACACCAGAGGGCTTGTCTGCTGTCAGCGAGGGTGACGTGGTGTGGCGTGGGCTAGTAAGCTTTCTGCCCGCATGGCTTGGCCTCCCCAGGGCACTGTTCCTGGGCTCTGATGGTCAGTTGAGTCTTGTGAGTAAAGGCCCGGGAGGGAACACTGTCCTGGTGCCAGCCTCCGCCCACTGCCTCTGCCCCGGTGCTGCCTGGCCCCGCACAGACCCCCCAGCGTGGGAGCCTCAGCTCTCTCCTTCCTCACTCTTCATCCAGAAGGAGATCAGTCTTGCTGGCCCCACACACGGGTCTCGCAGCCGAGGGGCTCCGTTCCTGGGTCGGTAGTGGGCTTCCATTCTGGGCTCCCGGTGGAGCGGTGCGTGTTCCCCGCGCTTCCTGTTTCTCTGCCTCTGTGCTGCCTGTGGAGGCTGAGCAGCACTCCTTGTCCAAGTCCGTGCCCTTGTTTTCTTGTTGGTGAAACATTTGTGAATTTGAGCACGGAATTCAGCTCATTCCAGGACAGGGGACCTGGTTCATTCTTGGGAGGTCACTTGGAGGTGCCGCTGTTGTCAGCAAGAAGTCATTAGTTCCGTGTTGAGGATGGTGTCAAGGAAGGTATAAGGATGGATGTATTAAAACTTCAGCACTAGGCATTGGAAGTTTAGGCTGAGATGCCAGGACACAGCGGAAGTGCACACCCGGTGGAGGGGTAGGAGACACGGTCAGCACACACATCCTCCAGGGAAATATCTAGCTACCGGTGATAGGATTTGGGGCACTGCTCCCAGGTCAGCAGCATAAAAACATCGTGAGAGCAGAGACTAGGAAGGATTTTTGAAGGGGATTTATTTGAAGAGAAGGAACGGTGAGTCCCTTCCATCAACCCAAGGTGCAAGGGTGGGAGGGAGCTTCCATGGGGCCAAACAGAGAGCTTGGCATGTGTCCCCTGCAGTGAGACAGGCATTGCAGACAGGTGCCCAGCTCACCCCTGAGAAAGCCAAAGTACAAAAGGATAATTTTTACACATTCATGCATAGCTCTGCCTCTTTGCTGTGTGACGTTTAGCAAGTCATCTAACCTCTGCGCTCCAGTTTCTTCATTTGTAAAATGTGGATAAGAATTGTCTCGGCTACATCAGGGTCTTCATGAGGATCATATGAGCCTATATGTGAAGAACTGGGCTGGGCACGTGGTCAGAGTCATGTAAGCATTAGCCGTGATTATGGCTCCAACATCCAAAAGGTATGCTGGGAAAAGCCCACGGCCACTGTGTCCTCTATCAGCTGTGGTCACCTTCCCACACTGCAACAGGTAGTATGGGTATATCATTTCTCGTATACACATCCTGAGGATTTTCATGCATGACCAAGGCAACCAGGTACACAAGGGTCTCCTCTGTTCCTGACTTCAAGTTCTGAGGGTTTGGAGAGCAAGGGATACCTGCAAATCCTTTTTTCCTTCTTTTATATACAAATTGTAACACCCTATGCGTATCTTTCTGCAGCTTTTCTGCTTAGCAGTATATTTTGGAGAGCTTTTGCATGTTGATACATGATGAACTTCCCTGATGTTTTAGAACATTCTTTCACATTCTATCGTGTGGCTGTGCCATAATTTATTTAACAAGCCCTTACTGATGAGTTTGTTAAATAAATTGATCGTGTCTCCGGTCTTTTGCCTTTACAAACAGCGTGGCAAAGAATAAATCTGACCATAGTTCATTGTGCACCTGGGCAAGTCCACCTGCAGGATACATTTCTGGAAGTGGAATTGCTGGGTCCCAGGGTGTAGGCATTTATAGTGTTCATAGCTGTTGCCTAATCCCTGCCATGGGGATGGAACCTATTTATCCTCATCAAAAATCCAAATGAGTAGTACCTGCTTTTTCCTAGACTTACCAACAGGGGGCACAATCACATGTTTGGATTTTTGCATATTTTGTAGTTGAAGAGTGGTATTTGTGTAGTTTTAATTTGCATTTCTCTTAGTGTGAGTGAGGCTGGCCTATTTTTTCCTATGTGAAAAATGTGTCTAAGAGTTATGTGTATTTCCTTTTCTGTGAACTTGGTTTGCTTATCTATTGGGTTGTGGTTATTGTTGCTTTTTATTTCAAAACCATTTCCAGGGGCTTTTTATATAATGGGGAGATCAGCTTTTTATCCATAAGGTGAGCTGCAAATCTTTTCCTGGTTTGTCATGGGCCATTTGACTTTGTTTATGAGGTTTGTGTGTGTGTTTGTTTTTGACATGTATGTTTAGTTTTATGTGGCAGATTTTAGCAGTATTTTATTTTGTGGCTTTTTTTTTTTGAGACGGAGTCTTGCTCAGTCACCCAGGCTGGAGTGCAATGGCAAGATCTCAGCTCACTGCAACTTCCGCCTCCCGGGTTCACACCATTCTGCTGCCTCAGCCTCCTGAGTAGCTAGGACTACAGACGCCCGCCACGACGCCTGGCTAATTTTTTTTGTGTGTTTTTAGTGGAGACGGGGTTTCACCATGTTAGCCAGGATGGTTTCGATCTCCTGACCTCGTGATCCACCTTTCTCGGCCTCCCAAAGTGCTGGGATTACAGGAGTGAGCCACCGCGCCCAGCCTTTATGGCTTTTTTTAAATTTATTTTTCGAGACAGAGTCTCATTCTGTCGCCCAGGCTGGAGTGCAGTGGCGCGATCTCGGCTCACTGCAACCCCCGCCTTCCAGGTTCAAGTGATTCTCCTGCCTCAGCCTCACAAGTAGCTGGGGTTATAGACACCCACCACCATGCTTGGCTAATTTTTGTATTTTTAGTAGAGATGGGCTTTCACCATGTTGGCCAGGCTGGTCTCGAACTCCTGACCTCAGGTGATCCACCCACCTCAGCCTCCCAAAGTGTTGGGATTACAGGCATGAGCCACCACACCTGACCTATTTTGTGGCTTTTGGATATTGTGTCGTAGTTAAAAGGCCTGATCACACTGCAAGATTGTAAAATAATTTCCCCATGATTTCTTTTTGTACTCTTATGTTTTAATTTTTTATATTTAAATCTTTTATCTATTGAGGATTTTTTCCTGGGGTTCTGTGTGAGTTTGGATCCAATTTGAGTTTTTCCAGATGGGTAAAATCTGGCTTTTCTCAGGTCATTTGGATGTTAAGCGCAATGAGCCAGCACTTACATCTTGACAATTTTATAATCTTTTAAGTCCTTAAAAAGCTCTTCCTTCTTATCATACTCAGTCCTCTTTGCAGAAATCATTAAATGTTAAGGCAGGAAGATGAAGAGTCATGAAGATTAGGAATAGATGTTTCTCTAACCATAAAACTATAAAAGCCTCCCTTTGTTGCTGGCTCTTGAGTTTCCCTTTTCTTCCTTTCATTCATTCAATAGTCATTGGGTGTCTGTCCCCCACCCCACCCCTGCCCTGAGCAGGCACTGGGGCCCATCAGCAGTGAGACAGGCAGGCAGGGTCTTCACTGCGTGGAGCTGACACTCTGTTTCCCTATAGGAACCCCGTGTGCATGGGGAAATTATGTAGGATTAGGTTAGGAAGGAAAGGCCCTTGCTGCTCTGACAGTGGATGTTGGGACCTGACCTAGTCATGGTCATGCAGGGCAGAGGGGGCACCTTCTCTGAGGCTGCAAGGAGCTTGGCTGGAGAAAAAGCAGAGACACCTGGTGTATCAGGGGTAGAGTACTGGGAGGTGGGGAGTGGGGTTATAATGATTATTTTCTTCTAGGGAGGGTAGCATATCATTCTCCCTTTCTCATTCCTGAGTTTGTTTTATGATAGAAGAAAGGAATCAAATTAAACAGACATCTCCTTTTCTCTTGACTTGCAACCTCAATATTTCACACACCTCGGTCATCCGGCATTGTGGAAAGTGGTGTGTTCTGGATAAGTGAGATCCCAGAGTGTGGCCTGTAACCCAACAGCAGAAAACTTCACTTTTGTAGACTCAGAGGATTTGGGAACTGGAAGGTTCCGGTTCTGTGTCTCTACTTTACAGATGGGAAAACTGACACCCTGGCTGGTTCCTAACTTGCCCAAGGGCTCAGGACCCCGCCTCGGGCCTGGGCTCTTTCTGTCTTGAATCCGAAAACATCTCCCCCATTCTTTCCCCATCTGCTTGTTCACAGAGCGGTGGCCGGGGCCTGGTTTCCATCCACCCTGAAGGGACCTTTTAGAGACACTTGACAGCGCCGCCACTTTCCTAAGCAGCCAACACCAGCGTAATTGAGCCTTTCCCTGGTGACTCAGGGCCTTTCTTTCATCACTGGGCTTTGTGCTGAAGTGTGGGCGCCCTCCCTCCTGGCTGTTGCCCTGGCTTGTCCATACACTATGGGGCCCTCTCTCCTCTGCTGTCTGCGTGGGAGTGTGTGAGGGTTCCGGGGTCAGGAGGGGTGGGGGATTTGCTCACTGCAGAAAGCCTCCAGGTTGCTGTCTGCTCACGCTGTCTCCTCCCTGTCTCTCTGTCTCCTCCCTGTCTCCCTGTCTCTCTGTCTCTGTCTCTGTCCTTGTGCATGTGTCTCCCCCTCTGTCCCTCCATCCCCCTCGTTCTTCTTTGGCTCACCCCAGCCTCCTACCAGAGCACAAATGCATGGGCCCCTGCCTGGCCGCCCCCACACTGCATCCATGCCCTCCAGGGCTTCTGTCTCCTGCTCTTCTCTCCTCCTTTTCCTTCCTCTCCTGCTTTGCCTTGTCTGCGCTGTTCTCTTTCCACTTCTGTCTTTCCATAGCGTGGTCTGGGAGACTCCTGTGGCTTTCACTGACCTTGCCTGGCAGCGGGATGCCCCAGTAAGATGGGTTCGGTTCCTTCTCCAGCCTTTGCACCAGCGCTGCTGTTCTGTCTCCTGTTCCATTGGCAGTTCTGGTTCTCCAGAGGACCAAGGGCAGTGGACATCTGCGTTCTGGAGGAGCAGAGTGATGATCTAGTCTTATCAAAGCCACAGAAAACAATTACAGGGCAACATAGCCTGGAAAGAGCCCAGGATGCAGAGACCCCAGGCCTCCCAGGCAGTGTCAGCACAGCCAGTCATGCAAGCTCCCAGGACCCTGTTTGTCCATCTAGTAAATGGGGAAAGATGATGGTGGTGGTGATGATGATGATGATAATGACAATAATGACGGCAGCCACCATTTAGAGTCTGAGGAATCAGCCGAGGGTGTAATTAAAACATAGGTGCTCAGGCTGCACCCTAACCACTGATCCAGACGCTCCGGGGACGGCCTGGGTTTGTATTTTAATGCTGCCCCCGCACCATGATTCAGCTGTGTTCCAGGCACCTGGTCTGGAACCTGAGAGGGGGACCCGGCCCCACCCTTAGGGATGCTCCCGCCCAGGAGTGCGGTTTGTGTTGGGACCTGGCTTCTTTCGTTTGCATGCAGCATCAGCTCCAGGGACTGTCTTTTGGTTGAGCTCCTTTTCCTGGAGCTCTCTTTCAGGCTAGATCCTGGCCACATCCCGGGGTTGTGACCCACGTGTGCCTTGGTTTCTTGCCAGGTCGTTTGCTAAGCCCCCGAAGCAGGTGCAGACGGTCTGCGAATGCATCCTCATCATGAAAGGGTACAAAGAGCTCAACTGGAAAACCGCCAAGGGCATGATGTCCGACCCGAATTTCCTGAGGTCTCTGATGGAGATTGATTTTGATTCGATTACCCAGAGCCAAGTGAAAAACATCAAAGGTGAGTGTAGCCACGTGTGGGAATCGCCAGGGTGGATCTCGGTCTGGCATCTCAGGCTCTGGGACACGGATGGAGGGCAAGGAGGCTTGTCGCAGGCAGGCCCTCCCCTTCTGGTCAGATGGTATCAGATGGAACAGGCAACTGATGGTCACCAGAGGAAAACAGCAGCCCCATGACGTGACCCAGGGAGAGTGGCTGGGGATGAGTGGCAGCAGCCGTGCCCACTGAGGGGTCGATTCAGCACTAGTCTTAGCTCTCCCTGTCAGGAAACAGGATCTTCTCATTGGAACCTAGCCCAGCCTTGTCTTCTGTGCGTCTCACCCAGTGTTGTTCTGTCTGTGCTGTTCAGTGCACATGCAGAAGCCCAGAGCTGGTCCCACCTTGACTTCCCACCTTTCTCCTCTTGTCAGTATCAAGTCTTCTGGAGGTCCCTGGGGAGTGGCATGGGGGTGGGCAGCATCGCCGATGGCCAGCCTCTCCTCCATCTTTGGTTATAGGACTGAATTCCCTTTGAGCTCAGTTGCTGGCCCTGCTCAGTGCTCAGCCAGGCGGTGGTAGTGGAATGGTGTTAGTCTTTGCAAAAAGCAATACAAGTTAACGCTGTGTTTGATGGTTTATTTAGACTCTTATCAAATACTTTTTCTTAGCCCCTTAAAAACAAAAGCAATCTCAACACAAATGACTGCAACCACTACAAAAACCCAAGGCACTCCCTCTATCTGAATCTTCACTGGATGGACTTCCGTTTATGTGAAATTACTCCTGGGGTGAGGGTGCGGGTGAAGGTAACAGGTGACCTGTAATGGCCTGTGAATTCCAGTTAGCCACCTGGGTGCCCAGTTGGGAGTCTCCGTTACGCCCTGGGTCTCCTGCGTGACACCTGCGTCCTGGGTGGCAGTAAGCCATGTCCCTTGCCCACATCTGAAACCTCCGTTTATGCAGAACCCATCCTGGTTTGACACCACGCTGTCGGCTGTAGGAGGGCTGTGTGCATCCTGCTCACAGGGCCACTAAAGAATGAGAAACTAGTTACGCTTATTGTGTCTATTTTATGTTCCCAAGATGAAGCTTGCCACTCATAAAAATTATTACATGTTTCACATTAGGCCTCTTGAAGACTCTTAATACCACAACTGAAGAAATGGAAGCTGTCAGCAAAGCCGGGCTGGGGATGCTGAAATTTGTCGAAGCTGTAATGGGCTACTGTGATGTTTTCAGAGAAATCAAGCCTAAAAGAGAGAAGGTATTGCCCGAATGTAAGACTGCCACACCACTGCCAAGGGACCCATTCGGAGTCAGAATTCACATGTACACTGTACACACCTTTGCTGAAAAACTTCTCCCGAGGTTCTGACTTCAAGCTGCATAAACTTTCCCCCCACCCCCCAGTAAATGGCAATCCTGAAACACCACTATCACTTAGGCATAGTGTGGGTGGTGGACAAGACCGAGGTCGGAAAGAGTTTCAAACTTCCTGTGAAAGTGTGGTATAAAGATGTTCAGACCAGGCGCGGTGGCTCACACCTGTAATCCAGCACTTTGGAAGGCCCAGATGGGAGGATTGCTTGAGCCCAGGAGTTTGAAACCAGCTTGGGCAACATAGTGAGACCCTGTCGCTACAAAAAAATTTTTTTTAATTAGCCGAGCATGGTGGCACACACCTGTACTGCCAGCTACTTGGGAGGCTGCAGTGAGCCATGATTGTACCACTGCACTCCAGCCTGGGTGACAGAGTGAGACCCTGTCTCAAAAAAAAAAAAAAAGATGTAAAGATGTTTGAAGTTGTTTCTCTAGGGTCAAAGCAGAGTTTCTCAGCTGCAGCTGAACGCGGCCTGGTGGTGGTGGTGGGGGGTCTGTCCTGGGGGGTCTGTCCTGGGGGGGGTCTGTCCTGGGGGGGGTCTGTCCTGGGGGGGTCTGTCCTGGGGGAGTCTGTCCTGGGGGGGGTTCTGTCCTGGGGGGTCTGTCCTGGAGGGGTCTGTCCTGGGGGAGTCTGTCCTGGGGGGGGGGGTCTGTCCTGGTGGGGGGGGTCTGTCCTGGGGGAGGGTCTAGTCCTGGGGGAGTCTGTCCTGGGGTGGGTCTGTCCTGGGGGGTCTGTTCTGGGGGGTGTCTGTCCTGGGGGGTCTGTCCTGGGGGGAGTCTGTCCTGGGGGGTCTGTCCTGGGCACTATAGGATGTTTAGCAGTATCTTTGGCCTCACCCCACTGGATGCCGGTAGCACCCTCCCTCCAAGCTGTGACATCCAGAAATGTCTCCAGACATTACCAAACGTCCCCTGGGGGACAAAACCTACCCCAGTTGAGAGCAGCGGGGCCAAAGTCACATGACGATCACAAAATACAAAGAGAATAAGGTTAATTTGATGATTTTGAGTCACATTGTGACCTTTTTATAGCTCGGAATTGTATTATTCAGAAAACTTAGAACCAATAGAAATACTGTTATTGTCTATGGTATATTCTTCTGAATTTTTGACTTAGAACCACAGTGTCATCTTACTGTGACCTCAGTACATGAAAGTAAAACCATTTGATAACTTGGGTGCTGTGTCTTCTAATGGGACATAGAGTTTTTGCAGCAAACAGTTGAAGAAGAAACTAAGAAGCCACGTGTCTCAACATAGCATATAGAGGCTCCGAAAAGCACAGACACCATTAGAGCAGTTTGGACATGTGGCCTGGTTTGAGGCCACGGGATCGCGGCCCCACCACGGTCCTTTTCCCCATCTTTTTGCAAATTGTCTTCACTTAGGTGGCCAGGCTGGAGCGGAATTTTTACCTCACTAAACGGGAACTGGAAAGGATCCAGAATGAGTTGGCAGCAATTCAGAAAGAGCTGGAAACATTGGGTGCCAAATATGAGGCCGCCATACTGGAAAAGCAGAAGCTGCAGGAAGAAGCCGAGATCATGGAGAGGCGGCTGATTGCTGCAGACAAACTCATCTCGGGTCTGGGGTCGGAAAACATCAGGTCAGCACTGCTCACGAGCCCACCTGTTGTGGTTTGTAAATGGACATCACCCACAGAGTTTCTCGCCATGTTGATTCTTTATCTCATGTTGTGTTTTTAATGTGAAAACCATGTGACCAGGTCTTATATTCCTATTATCATGTTTATGGCAGCTAATGGCTATTTTATAGGCTCTTGTTTGTATTAGGCACTGAGTGTTATTTATTAATTACTAAGGGTCAAGGAGGCAGTGCAGCTGTGGAGACGGGGGAATCCATACCATTTAGCAGGGTGCTCTAGGTTTGGGAAGTGTTCACTTCTTGGTGACCTCTAACCCCTGGGTCCTTTCTAGAAGAGTCTGTGGGAGAAGCCCATCTCTGGCACCGCACAGATGCCTTCTAAGGGTCCCAGTGGCTTGTTCAATCCCGGGCTTCAGTCTTAAGTGATGGGGCTGTTTGATATTTATGGGCAAGACCGCTTGGCCACAGCTTATTCACCGAATAGGGCAACAATTTTGAATCTGGCATCTGTAAATGTGGCGTAGAAAACACTGAAAAATGTTGTTTGCGTGTGGGAAATAATTTTCAGTATTTCTAAAACCTAAGTCTTGGGGCATTTACTGGAAGAGGACAAATGAAACAGATGCTTTCTTTTATCTTGGGTGGAATTCTGTCATTGAGTGAGACCAGAACTTGTTAGCTCTGCCGGGCTGATTTATATGTCTTTGATTAAGGCTTCGGAAACAACGTGATTACTACTTAATATGACCCACGCAATGTGATTACTACTTAATATGACCCACGCAATGTGATTACTACTTAATATGATCCACGCAATGTGATTACTACTTAATAAAGACCACAAGCCTTTACTGAGCCCCCTGCTTGATGCTGGCTCCAAACACCAGGTTCACAGGGTGGGAAGTTGCAAGATAAGCTGTTGGTCTCTGTTCCCCACAAGGAAAGAATATCTCAAAACATGTTTCCTTCTGGCTAGCCCTGTTAGCAAGGTATCAAGCTGGTCCTTCTGGAATGTTCCTTTTGGTTGTGGCCAGAAGGTAAACTGCTCATGGCAGCCTCCCTCTCCTCCTGTGCCAGGTGGCTGAACGACCTGGATGAGCTGATGCACCGGCGTGTGAAGCTGCTGGGGGACTGCCTGCTCTGTGCAGCTTTCCTGAGCTACGAGGGAGCCTTCACCTGGGAGTTCCGTGACGAGATGGTCAATCGGATTTGGCAAAACGACATCCTGGAGCGGGAGATCCCCCTGAGCCAGCCTTTCCGGCTGGAAAGCCTGCTCACAGATGATGTTGAGATCAGCAGGTGTGTGGCACCCTGAGCCAGCAGGAGGGTGGGGACACCTTAGCACAGGGGGTCTACATGGGTGTCACCCTGGGGGGCGGCAGTGGCCTGGGGGGCATCACTGGGACCACAGTTGGCTTGACTGCAAGGAAGTGGCCGGGCAAGCTGCAAACCCAGCATGGAGCCCTTCTCCCTGGCATCTGAGGAGGCTTGTGCAGCCTGGGGATGGGTAGATTGTTCTGGAAGGCCAGTCCTACCACCCTTGGCCCTTGGCTCACAAATTGGTGAGAAAAATTCGTTTCCCGATGGCTGTTTCTTCCAGATGGGGATCCCAGGGCCTTCCCCCCGATGAGCTCTCCGTTCAGAATGGCATCCTCACCACCCGGGCCAGCCGCTTCCCTCTCTGTATCGACCCCCAGCAGCAGGCCCTCAACTGGATCAAGAGAAAAGAGGAGAAGAACAGTCTGCGGGTACGGCGGCTCCTCCCAGGGCGTCTTCTGCCCCTGATTCCTGTTCTCTGGAGAATGCCCCTCCCGCCTCCTGTACCTGGCAGTCCCTAGCCTCAGCGAGGCGGGCTGAAATGTGTCCACCCTGACCCCCATGCGGAACCCTCCGCCTCCGCCTCCACCCCGTGGGTCTGCCAGGGCAGCTCAAACCACCATGAACTCTGCCTCTGCCCTCGCAGGCTAAGAGCAACCTCAGCTTCGTGGTCCTCTGCCCAGTACGGGGTTCGTGGTCTGGGTGCTCAGTCACTAGTTTTTGGAGCTGAGGTGGGGGATGGGGTGCAGGTGAGAGTAATGGCTTGATTGAGATGTAATTCACATACCACACCATTCCCCCACAGAAAACATACAATTCAGTTTGAGTTTTAGTATATTTACAGAGTTGTATACCAATCACCAGAGTCAATTTTAGAACATTTTTATTATCCCTGCAAGAAATGCTGCATCCTTTAGCCATCACCCCTCCAGTCCTTCCATTTCTCCCTCCCCGAGCCCCTGGCAGCCACTCATCTGCTTTCCGTCAGTGAATGTGCCTCCTCTGGACGTTTCTTAGGAATGGACTCAGACGCTGTGTGGCCTTTTGTGTCTGGCGCCTTTCACTCAGCCTGATGTTTTCAAGGTCTGTCCTTGCTGTGGCGCGTCAGGGCGTCATTCCTTCCTCGGGTTGAAGGATATTCTGGTGTATGAACAGACACATTGTGTTCATCCATCCATTTGCTGAGGGACAGTCGGGTTGCCCTACTTTTTGGCTATTTGAAGAACGCTGCTGTGAACGTTGGTGCACACGTTTCTATGTGGCCATGTGTTTTCAGTTCTCTTGGGGCAATACCTAGGAGGGGAATTGCCGGGGCGGCCCAATCACTTTTTGCTGAGCTAATGAACAAATTAATTATTTTCAATTTTAGCTTTTCCTTATTTTTTTCTGGTCCTTGATCCCAGGTATTTGCCTGCTGTTAGGGGAAGCCAATTTTGTACTCCAAGATCAGGGGAAGAGTCTGCCTCCAAAATGCACATGGAGCTATCATGGAGCAAATACTATGAGGGCAGGAACTTTCCTAGACTCCCTCTTCCCTCAGCCTGCCAGGGAGCACTGAAATTGTCAGCCTACCTCTAGTCCAATTCCAACATCTACCCTCTCTCTTAAAGAGGAGGGGTTCTCGCTTACGGGAGAGGGGCTGAGGAATCCCCTTCCTTTCCTCTCCACCCTGTTTGAGCAAGATCCTGCCCGGAGCCTGGACCTCATGGTGTATACGCGTTATACCCCTTGCTTCTCTCTTCTTTCCACCTCTGGCCCCCTCCAAGTTCCTGGCCCATCCACGTCCCACTTCCAAGCCATTCTCCCCTTATATTTGGCAGGGCCACAGTTAAACACATGGGCTTTCGGCGTCTGCCTCCCCTCTCTTCCAGGTCGCTTCCTTTAATGACCCGGACTTCCTCAAGCAGCTAGAGATGTCCATAAAGTACGGGACCCCTTTCCTGTTCCGCGATGTTGATGAGTACATTGATCCTGTGATTGACAACGTCTTAGAAAAAAATATAAAAGTCTCCCAAGGACGGCAGTTTATTATCCTGGGAGACAAGGAAGTGGACTATGATTCAAATTTCAGACTGTACCTGAACACCAAGCTGGCCAATCCCAGATATTCCCCATCCGTGTTTGGGAAAGCTATGGTGATCAATTACACTGGTAAGAACGTGTAGAACCTCCACTGCTAATTAAGATGGTTACGAGGGAGACCACAACCTCAGATCAAGGCATTCATGTGACGTCATTTCACTCAGTGACCCCAGATCATTCTCTCATAGGCACATCTGGACTAGTCAGCTCTTACCAATTAGGTACCACTTAGAAGGTGTGAGGCCATGAGTCACCTGTCGTGAGTCACGCTGAGACGGGGCCGTGGGCTCACATGTTCATACACGGGGTGGGATGGGACCTCTGTCTGTGGGGGCAGGAAGTTACTCTATATTCGTGTATTTAAAATACATGTTGTGATGTTGAATTTTTTTTTCTTCCTCTCAGTTGAATTCTGATAGAAATTGGACGTTATCTTTCACATTTTCTAGGGTTGTCATGCTCCTGCTTAAACAGGCTAATTTGATTTAGATGTACTTTCTTTTCTTTTTTCTTTTTCTTTTTTTGTACAGATGGGGTTTCTCTGTGTTGTCTGGGCTCAAACTTCTGGGCTCAAGTGATCCTCCCGCCTCTGCCTCCCAAAGTGCTGGGATTACAGGCATGAGCCACTGCGCCCAGTCTGGGTATACTTTAAACTATGGTACCCCAGTCCGTGGAAGCCTGGGTTTTATTTCAGTGTGTTTTTTTCTTTTTGTCTGCCACTCTGCACCACAGCATCACTATTTTGCTCTATGCCTGCCACCTTGCTGCTGTAGAGTGACTTTGGTGGGCAGTGAATCCTCGTGCCTCTGGCCTGCTGGCTGAGACCCACACTAAGCTTGTCCCGTCACAGCAGGGCAGCGGGAGAGACCATTGCTGGGGGCTGCAGGTGGTGAGGGCCTCTCACTGTCCCCCACAGTCACGCTGAAGGGCCTGGAGGACCAGCTGCTGAGCGTGCTGGTGGCTTACGAGAGGCGGGAGCTGGAGGAGCAGCGGGAGCACCTCATCCAGGAGACCAGCGAGAACAAGAACCTGCTCAAGGACCTGGAAGATTCCCTCCTTCGGGAGCTGGCCACGTCCACGGGGAACATGCTGGACAATGTGGACCTGGTGCACACCCTGGAGGAGACCAAATCCAAGGCAACAGAGGTAGCAACCACAGTGGAAGAGGCCGTGAGCCAGGCGGGGCCTGCATGCGCCGTTGGAGCATCCATTTCTCTGTCTGCTCAATGAGAAAACGGGGCTCTGTGATCTCAGGGATAAAAAGCCACCTCTTTTGGGATGTGCTGTGGGGAGGGGAGCCCTAAAGGTGTTCCTAGGGACGCTTGGGCATCAGGTCAGTCTCTTTAAATTGAGAGTGATAGAAAATCCAGCCCTGCCTGGCTTAAGTCAAAAGGGAAGTTAACAGCTGAGAAAGCAGAAAAGTCCGGAGATGGCCTCAGGTGGGGCTGGATCCAGGACTTCAAAAATACCAGGAGGACTTGGTTTCTCTTCATTTCTGGGCTGGGCCTTCTACCAGGTTGGTGTCATTCTCTGCCAGCTCCCCACATGGTCATAAGACTGGTCTGGCCTCACGTCCTCTCAGGTCCAAACCCAAAGGGATAAGTGAGAATCTTCCTGTTCCTACCGTGAAGGTCCTGAGAGTCACTTAGGTCACATTTCTACCCCAAAGCAGTCCCGGGAGCTTGGGGATGCTAGGCTCGGGTTAGCTGGGCCTGGGGCACATCTCCTGGAGTCGGGGTGGAACCCCATATGGGAAGAAAAGGCAGAGGCAGTACTGGAGACTTACAAGCAATGTTACTAGGGGAAGGGGCCATGGGTGCAGGGGCGTCAGCCACAAATATTCACCCCTTCCTACAAGAGGGTGGGTGCCCTTGGTCCCCTGCAGTCCCTGGATCCTTTCAGAGCCCTGAAGCATTGTACAAACCTCTCTGCTGTCCCCCTGCCCCTCCTGCCCTCTGCCCACATCTCAGTCTTCCTGTTTCCAGGGTCACCTGTGCTTTTCTTCAGGTCTCAGAGAAACTCAAGCTGGCGGAGAAGACAGCCTTGGACATCGACAGGCTGCGGGACGGCTACCGGCCAGCAGCCAGGAGGGGGGCCATCCTGTTCTTCGTCCTGTCTGAGATGGCCCTGGTGAACTCCATGTACCAGTACTCCCTGATTGCCTTCTTAGAGGTCTTCGGGCTGTCACTGAAGAAGTCGCTGCCTGATTCCATTCTCATGAAACGCCTGAGGAACATCATGGACACGCTGACCTTCAACATCTATAACTATGGCTGCACAGGTGAGCTCTCCCCACGGAGGAGGACACATGAGTGTAGTTTGGTGTGCCAGATGTGGCTTTAAGGAAACGTGATATGTGCAAATGGAAAGTTACCAAATGGCATTTTTTCTTTTTTCTTTTTCTTTCTTTCTTTCTTTCTTTTTTTTTTTTTTTTTGAGATAGGGTCTTGCTCCATCACCCAGGCTGGAATGCAGTGGTGCGATCATGGCTCACTGCAACCTCAACCTCCCAGGCTCAGGTGACCCTACCTCAGCCTCCAGAGTAGCTGGGACTAAAAGCACACCACCACACCCAGCTAAGTTTTTGTATATTTTGTAGAGATGGGGTTTCACTATGTTGCCCAGGCTGGTCTCGAACTCCTGAGCTCAAATAATCCACCCACCTTGGCCTCCCGAAGTGCTGGGATTACGAGGTGTGAGCCATCATGCCCAGCTCCAAATGGCATTCTTAAGTGTGGCGATTCATGTTACAAGAGGAATGTTTAAAGCGCTGAATTTTAAGATAGCAGCTTTATTGAGACACAATTTACATATCATAAATTTGCCCTTTAAAAATGTACCATTCGGTGGTGATTCATAGCATATTCGTAGAGTTGTGCAGCTATTACTACTCTCTTGCCCCGGAACGTTTCCGCCAACCCCAAAATGAAATCCCATACCCATTAGCAGTCACCCCCTGGCCCCCCACTCCTAGTCCCTGGCAGTCACCGCTCTGCCTTCCGTCTGTAAGGATTTACTTGCTCTGAACACTTCATGTCAATGGCATCATATGCTGTGTGACTTCATGACTGGTGTCTTTCACTCCACTCCATGATCTCACGGTTCATCCGTGTTGCTGCGTGTGTCAGCGCTTCATTCCTGTCTGCGGCTGAGTCACATTCCGTGTATGGACAGACCGCACTGTGTTTATCCACCCGTCACCCGATGGGCATTTGGGTTGTTTCGCTTTTTTTGCTATTAAGGCAATACTCCTGTGAACATTTGTGTGCAGGTTTTTGTGTGAATGTGTGTTTTTAATTCTCTTGGGGGCATATCTAGAAAGGGAACTGCTGGGTCATAGGGTAATTCTATGTCTAACTTTTGAGGAACTGCCAAACTGTCTTCCAAAGTGACTACAGTATATTTCAAGCCCTAAATCATTGATTTTTTAAAAAAACTTTTTATTATGGAAAACATATGCAAAAGAGAATAGTGTCATGATCGTCTGCACAACCCTCACCTGGCAATGATCAGCTCTGGATTTGTTTATATGTAACACGGTTCCCCATCAACCCAGATTATGTTGAAAATTTGCTTCATATTCAGATCACTTATCTGTAAGTATGTTAGTTTGTATCTCTAAAACAGAGGCTAGCAAACTTTTTCTGGAAAGGGTCAGATAGTAAGTATTTTAGGCTTTGAAGGCTAAGTGATTTCTGCCACAACTACTCATTTCTGCAATTGTGTGCCACAGGTCCCACTGGGCATGGTGGCAATTGTAGCACAAAAGCAGCCATTGGATGATATGGAAGTGAATGGCCATGGCTGTGTTCCAATACAACTTTATTAGCAAAAACAGGCAGCAGGCTGGATTTGGCCCCTTGCTTGTGGTTTGCCCATCCCTGCTATAAAATAGAAGGATTCTATCTCAAAACATAGATATAAGGCCATTATCATACCCCCAAATTAATAATTCCTGAATATCATCATATTCAGGTTTTCAAATGTTCCCAATTGTCTTATATGTCATATTTTCAAATGTTCCCAATTGTGTTATCTATCATATTTCACATTATTTTAAATCAGGACCTCATTAAGGTCTATACATTATAATTGGTTTTGTCACTTAATTTCTCTCTTTTCCCCCTTGCATTTATTTTTATTTTTGTTTGTTTATTTTTGGAGACAGTGTGTGGCTCTGATGCCCAGGCTAGAGTGCAGTGGCACAATCACAGCTTACTGCAACCTCCACCTCCCAGGCTCTAGTGATCCTCCCACTTCAGCCTCCTCAGTAGCTGGGACTACAGGTGCATGCCACCATGCCTGGCTAATTTTTAAAAAAATTTTGTAGAGATGGTGGTCTCGCCATGTTGCCCAGGCTGATCTTGAACTCTTGGGCTTAAAGGATCCTCCTGCCTCGGCCTCCCAAAGTGCTGGGATTAGAAGCATAAGCCACCGTGTCTGCCCCACCCCTTGCATTTATCTGTGGAAGAAACCTACCTGATTGCTGGGTTGTTTCCTGTTATCTGAATTTTGCGGGTCGCCTCTCTGTAGTGTGTCATTGGAGGAACTCTCAAATGCCAATACATGTAGTTCTTTTTTCATGAGACTTTAGGATTCCCCAGTGAAGAGTCTTCAGCCTTTTCGTAGAGTATGTAATCCTGGCTGCCAGCCTTCATGGAATCAAGTGAGAAAAGAAGGCTGTCGATTTCAGCATTCATCGTGAAAACGTTCACTGAAAGCCATATTTTCAGTACGGTTTCCCCTCAACTATGCCTGGTGTTCCCCTGTCCAGAGACCCTGCTTTATCTTTTCTAAAGTTCACTTGGGTGGGGCGGGCAGTTGCCTGGCAGCATGGAGTGAGAGGGGATCTGGGATCTGACGGCTTGTCAAACAAGCTGTCCACCCATCTTCCTGTTTTTAGCCCATATTCACCCACACTTCCAAAGGATCTGGTACTGCCAGTTCCTGAGCTTTTGATGCGTTCTGTGGTTTGCATCTCAGCTTTATCTCCTCCTCATGTGAGAGTCAACTTTCTCAGCTCTGCTAAATCAGTTATCACTTGTCCATCTGTCTGTAGCTTGCAGTTTTGTTTTTTTTTGAGACAGGCTGTCACTCTGTTGCCCAGGCTGGAGTGCAGTGGTGCGATCTTAGCTCACTGCAACCTTCGCCTCCTGGGTTCAAGTGATTCTCCTGCCTCAGCCTCCCAAGTAGCTGGGATTACAGGCACCTACCACCACACTCAGCTAATTTTTAGTATTTTTAGTAGAGACAGGATTTTGCCATGTTGGCCAGGCTGGTCTCGAACTCCTGATCTCAAGTGATCTGCCCACCCCGGCCTCCCAAAGTGCTAGGATTACAGATGTGAGCCACCACACCTGGCCTAGCTTGCAAAATTTTATTGCTATTGTCTTTTCTCCAATTTTCTGGGAGCTTATACCTTTTTAAAAAACTCACCATTAGGCCAGGTGTGGTGGCTCATGCCTGTAATCCCAGCACTTGGGCCGCCAGGGCGGGCAGATCATGAGGTCAAGAGATGGAGACCATCCTGGCCAACCTGGTGAAACCCTGTCTCTACTAAAAATACAAAAATTAGCTGGGCGTGTTGGCGGGCACCTGTAGTCCCAGCTACTGGGGAGGCTGAGGCAGGAGAATGGCTTGAACCCGGGAGGCGGAGGTTGCAGTGAGCCGAGATCACGCCACTGCACAAAAACAAAAAACAAATAAACAAAAAAACTCACCATTTCAGTTGGTTTTTGGAAAGGAGTTGGGATAAACTCAGAATGGCCATTTTTAACCAGGGGCCTGTAGAGTGACCTTTAGGAAGCAGAGGGTGGATAGGGCACACTTGTGTCCCTTTCCAGTCCTCTTCTGCTGAGACACTGTACTGACAGTGATATTTTCCATGCACCAGCATTTGGTGTATTAGTTTGCCATGCCTGCCGTAACAAAATACCACCGACTGGGTGGCTTAAGCAACAGAAATTTATTTTCTCATAGTTTTGGAGGTCAGAAGTCCAAAATCAAAGTTTTGGTAGGTTTCATTTCTCCTTAGGATGCTCCCCTTGGCTTGTAGGAGGCTGTCTTCCTGCTCTGTCCGCACAAGGTCTTTCTTCTCTGTGTGTGAATCCCTGGTGTCTCTGTGTGTCCAAATTTCCTCCTCTTATAGGGACACCAGTGAGGTTGGACTGGGCCCACCCTAATGGCCTCATTTGAACTTAATCATCTATTTAAAGACCCTGTCTCCAAATACCGTCATATTCTCAGGTACTGGAAGTTGGGGCTTCAACATAGGAAGTTTGGAGAAATATAATTTAGCCCTTAACAGTTGGGCAGAAAAGAGATTCTTTCTATAGGGCTCACTTAAGTAACCAACCCTCCTAACACATATAAAGTGAATTCAAATTACAAATTTTGACTTAAACAATTTTTTTTCCCAGGAACACATGTCTTCTGTTAAAAAGCAAAAAAGAAGAAAGCTGGTATTTTGCATCCATCAATAAAGAGTCTGTTGATGGAGTGTGTGTCCTCTGCAATAGAGGTTGGCAACCCCCTAGCCAGCATCCAAATCTGGCCCACTGCCTGCTTTTGTAAATAAAGTTTTATTGGAACAGGACCATATCCATTTGTATACATATTGTCTATGGTTGCTTTTGCACTATAATGGTGGAGTTGAATGGTTATGACAGAGACCATCTAGCTTCCAAAGCCAAAAATATTTACTATCTGGCCCTTTGTAGAAAGTTTGCCAACACCTCTTCTAGACTCGAATGGACACAAATGCCATGGAGTCAGGCAAACAACCTGCCTTCGGTGGAGAGGGCGGCCCCTGCTGTACTGCCCCTCACTGGCTTTTCCTCTTCCCAGGTTTGTGTGATTGTACCTCCTGTAGACACAGCCATTTCCGTTACATACAGGAGCATGTCACTGCAGACTGGGGCATGACCTAGGAACTGAGCTCATCTTTCTTGCACTTAGATATTCATGGACATGAGGTGCAAAGAGAGCTAAATGCAGCCATACAGTTTGAGTGTTTCATTTATCTTACATTTAAGCACAGTGTACCTAAGAAACTCAGTTTTTTAAAAATGAATTTTAAGAAATCAATACTCATCTGATGTTTCCCTCCAGGGCTGTTTGAGAGGCACAAGCTACTCTTTTCTTTTAATATGACCATCAAGATAGAACAAGCAGAAGGGAGAGTCCCTCAAGAAGAATTAGATTTCTTTTTAAAAGGTAATGAATTTGCCTAGCTTCACTCCTCCCATCTCCTTGTTCACATGATACATGTATATAAGTTTGTCTGTTGAAACAAACAATAACAAAAATTCTCCTTAAAACTTGGCTTCCAACAGCACTGCATTTTTCACTATTCCAGTTGATCATTCCAGCCTCAGAAATGGCTCTGGTTGAACTCAGAGCAGCCAGCCTCTGTCTCGGGGCCACCCTGAGGCTGGAAGCTGGATGCTGCATAAGCGCCTGGTTGGTGTCACTGGCGGTGACAAGGGCAAGCCCGGGCCACTTCCTCTTTCCGGTCTCCTCCTTGAGAAGTGGACTTTTCCCACTTCTCAAGAAGTGGGAAAAGTCGAAGCAGAGTTGCTTGCTTTGTGTTAGCAGCACAATGGCTGTTTGCTTCTCTTCTGTTGTGATTAGGAAACATTTCCCTGGAGAAAAGCAAGAGAAAAAAGCCCTGCGCTTGGTTGTCTGACCAAGGATGGGAAGATATCATTCTTTTATCAGAAATGTTTTCAGACAACTTTGGGCAACTTCCTGATGATGTTGAGAATAATCAGACTGTCTGGCAGGAGGTGAGCCCATGTTCCCTTTCTCTTCCTCTCCTTCCCCACATGTCAACAATTTCCAAACCTCAACTGTGGCCCAACCCCTTAAAAGAAGACACTCCTTTGAGTAACCCATTCAGTGTGTAATTGATGCCCTCTAACTCCCTGATTGGAATTCTCCTTTGGCTAATTCAGCTAGTTGTATGGGAGATCCAACCATCTACCTGTCCATCCATCCATCCATCCATCCATCCACCCACCCACCCATCCATCCATTTACCCACCTACCCATTCATCTACCCATCTGCCCGCCCGCCCACCCACCCACCTACTCATCCATCCATCCATCCACCCACCCACCTACCCACCCACCCATCCATTTACCCACCGACCCATTCATCTACCCATCCGCCCACCCACCCACCTACTCATCCATCCATGCACCCACCCATCCATCCACCTATGCACCCATCCATCCAAGAAATAGTTGTTGGGCATCTGCCATGTACCATGTCCCTTGATGGGCACTGGGGACTCAGTGAATAAGACTCAATTGCCCCTTTCTCAATGTCATAGCCTTTGGGGGTAGAGAATGACAGATCTGACCAGGTGGCCTTCAGTTAGTACACCTATAAATTCTCATCCCTTTCCAGTGGCTTTTGCCACCTTCACACACAAATGGGGACCTATGTCATTTCTGAGTTGATGCCACAATGAATATTCTTTGCTTTTCCCAGTGGTATGACCTGGATTCACTGGAGCAGTTTCCGTTCCCCTTGGGTTATGATAACAACATCACCCCTTTCCAGAAGTTGCTTATTTTGCGCTGTTTCCGTGTGGATCGGGTCTATCGGGCAGTGACTGACTATGTGACTGTAACAATGGGAGAGAAGTAAGTGTGTCGTTTTGTTGATTTGCCACTTTACGTGGGGTGGAATCTCTAGCGTCCTCCCACCTTGGACTGAAAGAAAGCAGAGGCTGACCAGCTCCTGAGACAGCTGTCGCCACCCTGCTGTACAATATTCGATAGCCAATAGTCTAGAATTCTTCAATATTCTAGAACAGCGCTAGTCACAAGAAATTCAATGTGAGCCGCATATGCAGTTTCAAAAGTTCTAGTAGCTACATTAGAAAAGAAATGGGCGCAATTAATTGTAATAACATATTTTATTTAAATGAATATATTAAAATTATCATTTGAATGTATAATTAATATGAACATGATTGAGACATTTTACATGCTTTTTTTTGGTATTAAGTCTTCAAAATCCTGTGTGAATTCACACATACAGCACATCTCAGTTGGGGCTAGCCACATTTTAAGTGCTGAGTAGCCGCGTGTGCCTCATGGCCATTGCACTGAACAATGTAGCTCTAGCATGGGGTATGAAGCCAGGCAGAGCGCGTGGGGCTGCAGCTCAGATATGCCCTTGTATCCAGCAGGCCATGGCAGTGAGTGATGAGGCTGGGTGGGGTCCTGGTCCCTGGGCAGCTGCCCTTAGCTCCTGCTGACTGATACCAGGTGCCATTGGGAACCCACAGTGGCTGGATCCTCTGAGTCTGAAAGAAGCTAGGACTTCAGATTTTTTCCTGAAATATCCCAATATCTTTGTGTTTGCAATGAATTTTAAAATGCACATCTGGGTCAGATGCAGTGGTTCACACTTGTAATCCCAGCACTTCAGGAAGCTGATGTGGGAGGATCACCTGAGGCCAGGAGTTTGAGACCCAGCCTGGGCAACATAGTGAGATACTGCCTCTAAAAAATAAAAAATAAAAAAAAAATAGTCAGACGTGGTGGCGCACACCTGTAGTCAAGCTACTAAGGAAGCTGAGGTGGGAGGATTGCTTGAGCCCAAGAGTTTGAGGCTGCAGTGAGCTGTGATAGTACCACTGTACTCCAGCCTGGGCAACAGAGTGAGATTATATCTTTCAATTTAAAAAAAAAAGAAAAAGAAAAAACCCACACACAAAACACAAAACTCAAAACTCAAGATGTGGACCATTCAGGACACGCCTGTGGAACCTCAGGGTTTTGTGCCATGGGCAGGCCCACCTGGAGGGCAAGCTGAGGTGCCCAGCTCAGCACAAACCAACTGAATCGAGTGTGCAGGGGGTACAGAGAAGTCCCTGTCACTCAGGAGTTCCCCATCAGGGTGGGAGATGTGCATAGAAACTAGAATCTAAAACAGGGAAGACTGCAATGAGCTATCCCAGAGGAGTGGTCAGAAGGTTCTGGACACTGGAGGAGGCAGCGCTGATCAGACAGACCAGCCCCTGGTCTGGAGCTGTCCTCGCGGGAGAGTTTTCTGACTGTGTTTTTTTCACCAGGTATGTGCAGCCCCCAATGATCAGCTTTGAAGCTATTTTTGAGCAGAGCACTCCAAATTCGCCCATTGTGTTTATCCTGAGTCCTGGCTCTGACCCTGCCAGTGATCTTATGAAATTAGCAGAGCGAAGTGGTTTTGGAGGAAATCGCCTCAAATTCCTTGCAATGGGTCAAGGTCAAGAAAAGGTAATTTGTGGCTGAAAGGAACAAGCTCTACATTTAGGGGGAGGTCCCTGGTGTCTAAGAAGGAGCTAACCTGGATTTAAGCTGAGAGTGCCACGCCATAAATAAGTGGGATGCGTTTCTGAGCTAAGAAGCAGTAATGAAACACTGGGAAGATGACAATAATAGTTATGATTTCACAACCTCGTGTTGTGATCATGGTGCTGGGCTGTTTTCTTTTTTTTTTTCCTTTTTCTTTTCTTTTTGAGACAGGGTCTTGCTCTGTCACCCAGGCTGGAGTGCAGTGGTGTGAACATAGCTCACTGCAGCCTCGACCTCCTGATTGTGAAGTGATCATCCTGCCTCAGCTTCCCCAGTAGCAGCTGGGACTACAGGCACGCGTCACCATGCCTGGCTAATGTTTTTTGTATTTTATGTAGAGAAAAATACAAACACGTCACCATGTTGCCCTGGCTGGTCTTGAACTCCTGGGCTCAAGTGATCCTCCCACTTCGGCCTCCCAAAGTGTTGGGATCACAGGCATGAACCACGACGCCCAGGCTGTGCTGTTTTCAAAGCCCTTTCACACACAGTCTTTACCTTCCTTAGTCCCTGAACAGTCTCATTGTGGATCAGGATTATTATGGCCCCAGTTGCATGGCCAAGGGAGTGGGTCGAGAGAGGCTGAGCCCAGGACCATTCAGGACAGAACTGTGGTGCAAATCCTACCTTTCTGAGCCAGTGAGCTTTCTTTGCTGAGGTCTTGCCTCTCTGCATTACAGTGCTCCCTGCTAGAACTTGCTACACAAGTTCAGTACAATGTGGGACAAAGCTTGCAGGAAAAGCCTGTGCGTCAGTAAGTGTGATGGTAGCAGGCATGCGTGTGGGGGTCAGAGGGAGCTGCCAGTCCTGACTTTGCTATGAACGGTGAGGTTTTGGATAAGCCCCTCTGCTGCTGGAAGCCCCTGGGTGAGATGAGGATGGCGATACCCATGCTGGATGGCCCAGGAGGCAAACCATGGGCACCAGCAAGGTGGGCCAGCTTTCTCAACCACAACACTGAAAGAAGCTATTGTAATGTCAGCACTCATGTGTTTTAAGCCATTTCAGAAACCAAGGCTTGATTTGGGTGTTTAGCTTGTTTGTGCTTTGAATTACATTTGGGAGGTGACATGGTGATTGTTTTCCAGGCCTAGGGCCCTGAAGATCTTACAGTGGCCAGGACAGTCCCTACTTCCTGGTGGGCTTTTAGCTGGTCTCTTGCAGCCCTGCTCAGGAGTTCTCAGGGGACAGGAGCGACTGTGTGGGAGGAGCTGGGACTTCTAGGGCCAGGGAGGCAGATGAGTGCAAAATGCTTACCCATCTTCCAGGCTGTGTGTGACCAGCTCAGTGCACCCACGGGGCTCACGGGGTTTCTCAAAGATGATTTATTTGAAGGCTCCCCCTGTAGCTCCTGGATCCTCAGCTTTCTTTTGGCTTCTGCTGGAGCTGCCATCGCCCTTCTGTGGGTGTGGAGTGGGTCTCTGGAAAGCACGGGGTTGGGTTTGGATGCCAACCCCTCTCCCCTTCCCTCTCCCCCGGGCAGGTGGCCCTGCAGCTGCTGGAGACGGCAGTGGCTCGGGGGCAGTGGCTGATGCTGCAGAACTGCCACCTCCTGGTCAAGTGGCTGAAAGATCTGGAGAAGTCCCTAGAGAGGATCACCAAGCCCCACCCAGACTTCCGCCTGTGGCTCACCACGGACCCCACCAAGGGGTTCCCCATTGGGATTCTGCAGAAGTCCCTAAAGGTCTGGCTTCAGGACGGACATCAACATGCCAGCACGCAGCTTCTCAGAACACCCGCATGCTGCTCTGGGGCCGGGGTGTGCTTGTGTCTGTGCAGAAATAAACCTTAGGCTGCAGGCAAAACCTTGCGGTTGAAACCCTTCTCAACCCCACCTCTCTTTAGAGGGAGCCGCTGTCCTGGGTTGGGTGTTTGTGACTCCCAGGCCTGTCTCTACCAATTCTGCATGTGTCCCTAACAATATCTACGCTACTTTTCATAAACTTCATGGCCCCCCCCCACAGCTTGCAGTTCTCTAGTGCTGACTGCAGAAGTTTCGGGTGGTTTACACGCCCCATTTAATTTATTCTCCAGGAAATTCTTTTGGAATGGTTTTGTCATTCTCTGTCTCTCTCTCTCTCTCTCTGGGGAGGTGGAGGGAAGATTTTACTTTCATTTTATATATAGTAAAGGATCTCATGGTTCAGAGGAAGGTCAAAGACTCTTGACCCTTGACCCTGAGAGCCAGAACATCTAGTTCTTTAACTTCTCAGCCTGGGCCCTGGACAAGAGACTCTAGCTATTGGAGGTCTCAGACAGATGGCTCCATAGAGAAGAAGGAAAGCGCAGTGCCTGCATTGTGCACACTCTTCCAAGCTTGTGGGCCTGCGGTCTCCATCACTGTGTGTTTTCTTCTCTTCTGAAGGTTGTCACCGAGCCACCCAATGGGCTGAAACTCAACATGAGGGCAACTTACTTCAAGATCTCTCACGAAATGCTGGACCAGTGCCCGCACCCTGCCTTCAAGCCTCTGGTCTACGTGCTGGCGTTCTTCCATGCTGTGGTGCAGGAAAGAAGAAAGTTTGGGAAGATTGGCTGGAACGTGTACTATGACTTCAATGAGTCTGACTTCCAGGTGACAGCGGCTGCTTCTCCTTGGAAATGGCTTCCTTAGGCGGCCCACTTCCTCCTGACTTTCCTCCAGGTTCAACCACAGCAGGATTGCACCGTTCCCAACAGCCTTTTCAGAAAAGTATCAGAATGTGAACAGCTTGGTGGGTTTCAGCATAACTGAGCGTGTTCTCTTCTTTCAAGGTCTGCATGGAAATTCTGAACACGTACTTAACGAAAGCCTTCCAGCAACGGGACCCGAGGATCCCGTGGGGCAGCCTCAAGTACCTAATTGGAGAGGTAGGGGTAACCGGGGATCCTTCTGCAGGTGTCTCTGGGGCTACAGAGCTTTGGCCTTGTGCCCCTATTTTCCTCTGAGCCCTCAGAGCCAGCCTCTTCTGCTCCTGTTCCCCTTGGGTTTCTGTGACATTCTCTCTGCTCTCACCTGGTTGTTCCTTGTCCTAAGTGAGCTCTGTTCACACAGAGGTTCCCTGAGCTGGATCCATGGCTGGGGATCCAGGTGAGGCATCCTCTAGCCCCTTGCCTTGGCTGTCGCTGTATACAGAGCTCACAGGAAGCGTCCCCAGTGGTCTGCACACAGCTCAGGCAGTGACATCAATTCCAAAGACAGAAGCAGCTGCTGGCTTCTTTGGCTGTTTGATGTGTTTGGGGGACTTTGCCTGCTGCACAGGAGCTCCCAACACTTCCTGAGGGCTTCTTATTGCTTTGGGCCCTATCCCTTGGCAAGCCAGCAAAGCCACGGATCAATTGTGTGAACAGTGGCCCGAAAGCTTATGCAAGTCAATAGGTTCGAGCCTTGCAGCAGCCAGGCTGCTGGAGTCTCTTGACCCTGGGCGAGCCTCTGGCCCCAGGCCCCCAGGGTGCACACAGTAGGTTCTGAGCTCCTGGCTGGCTCTCAGGCCCTCTAATTTCAGGTCATGTATGGAGGACGGGCCATTGACAGCTTTGATCGCCGCATCCTGACCATTTACATGGATGAGTACCTGGGGGACTTCATTTTTGATACTTTCCAGCCATTCCACTTCTTCCGGAACAAGGAAGTGGACTACAAAATCCCTGTTGGTGATGAAAAGGAGAAATTTGTTGGTGAGATTTCTCAGACATGAAAAGATATTTTCAAGGCTTTTTCTAAGGGAGACCATACATTTCAACTGGCTCCTCTCCTGGTGGGGGCTGCTCGGCTGGTCAGGTGTGGTCTGTTAAGCCTGTTAGGTGGCTCGGCAGATGCTTCCTGGCTGCAGAGCTGACTGATAGAGTTCATATTTCCCATCCTGGAATGATGGTAAATAAATCAGTTTCCACCTGGAAGGGCAGAATAGCCATAGTGAAGCTCACTGAGCCATTTTCATAAAAGATGAACATACGGCTGGACTGGGTGTGGTAGTGTAGAATTTTTACATTAAAAACATGTCATTGGCCGGTCATGGTGGCTCGCACCTGTAATCCCTTCTTTGGAAGGCCAAGAAGGGCAGATCACTTGAGCCCAGAAGTTCAAGACCAGCCTGGGCAACCAAGCAAGATCGCATCTCTACAAAAAATAAACAAAAAATCAAAACAAAAACAAAAAACAAAAAAAAAACAAAAAATAAAAATATTAGCTGAGTGTGATGGTGAACACCGGTAGTACCAGCTACTTGGGAGGCTGAGATGGGAGAAATGCTTGAGCCCAGGAGGTCGAGGCTGTAGTGATCAATGACCATGTCAGTGCACTTCAGCCTGGGTGACTAAGACCCTGTCTCAAAAAAAAAAAGTCACCCTCTAAACAATGGAAATTAGTCTTGCATGTCTGGGGATTTTGAGGCTGTGGGCCCTGAGAAAGCACAGGTGGCTGGACAGTGCCACCTCCGTTGTTCTCTGTGATTGCAGAAGCCATCGAGGCCCTCCCACTTGCCAACACGCCAGAAGTGTTTGGTCTCCACCCCAACGCTGAGATTGGCTATTACACGCAGGCAGCTCGAGACATGTGGGCTCACCTGCTGGAGCTGCAGCCTCAGACAGGTAAACTCTACTCAGGAGGACTTCATTAGTTTGATTGGGGTTTTACAATTGCTTCTTGTAGCCCTCCCACGTTGCTGATGCCTTTCCCAGAACTGGAAGGCTCAGGAGGCTCCGGTTCTGCACATAGATGCCTTGCTTTCTCTGAAAAGTGTCCTGGTTTTAGGGGAATCCAGCAGTGGTATCAGCCGCGATGATTATATTGGCCAAGTGGCCAAAGACATAGAAAACAAGATGCCCAAAGTCTTTGACTTGGACCAGGTGAGGAAGCGCCTCGGAACAGGAATCTCCCCCACTTCGGTGGTGCTCCTGCAGGAGCTGGAACGCTTCAACAAGCTTGTGGTCCGGATGACCAAGTCTTTGGCTGAACTTCAAAGGGTGAGCCTGTCTCTCATGTGCAGATTACTGCCTAGATACGTGGCACCTGGGGTTCTGACAGAGTCCTGCCCGATTGCTCTTGATTCTAAATAGGCCTTGGCTGGAGAAGTTGGAATGAGCAATGAGTTAGATGATGTGGCCAGGTCTCTTTTTATCGGGCACATCCCTAATATCTGGAGAAGGCTTGCTCCTGACACCTTAAAGTCCCTTGGAAACTGGATGGTCTACTTCCTGCGGCGGTTCAGCCAGTACGTGTTGTGGGTAAGTGGCACGTCACTACCTCCTCTCTGCCGATTCAGGTGTCAACCTAGACTTCCTCAAACCACCTCCCAATCCCCTCTTTCCATTTCCCAGCAGTAACCTCTGTTAAAGTTTATTGGGTGCTCTGGAAATGGTCTGAGATTCTTACAAGCCTATCTGTATCTTTTGTTTTTCCTTTTCTTTTGAAGACTTTGAAGCATACTATACATACCCGATTATTTTATCTAAGCATATTATCTTGGCACTTGTTCCATATTAGTACACAGCTAGCTCGTTCTTTTTTAGAGTATGCCATTGTACAAATGTTTCATATCCTTTCTCCTCCTTCTGTATCCTAAAAATATGGTAACTGCCTACATTTCGGTGGTTACCATATATATATATATATATTTTTTTGCTAATACAAATAACATTCTGGTGCACATGTCTATGAATATGCATAGGGGTATATTCCATGGGTAAATTCTGACAGTGGAAGAGGTGGATCAAAGAGCGTGTGCATTTTAAATTTTGATAGCTCTTGTTGGATGGTTCTTAGAAAGGCTGAAACCACAGTCTATGAGAGTGCTTCTTTCCTCACCCCGCTGCAACACTGCGTTCTTAACATTTTGGATCACTGTCTCCCTGATAGGTGAAAATAATATCTCATTGTTTTGCATGTCTTTAATTATGGTGAGTCTGAGCGTATTTTGCATGCTTTACAGACATTTTGTGTTTGTTTTTCTGTGAATTGTCTTTTTGTATCTGGATTTCATTTTTAGTGAGGTCTCCATCTTTCTCACTGATGTTTAAGAGCTCTTTGCAAATCAAAGAAATTAGCCCTTGGTCTGCCAGTGTTGCAGATATTTCTCCCAGCTTGTCATAAGTCTTGACTTTGCTTACAGTATTTTTTCCACAGAAAAGCTTTACATTTTTCCGTAGTCAAACCTACAAGGCTTTTCTTTTTTATCCTGGGCTTTGTAGTTCCTACTCCACGATATGAAAGCATTCATTGGAGATGTGGCCCAGTACTTTTGTGGTTTTATTTTTATATCTAAATCTTTGACCTACCTGGAATGTGGCAGTCCAGATTGTTTTTCTCAGACTGGCGGCCAGTTGTGCCAACGCCATCTTTTGCCACGTAGGTGAAATACGTCTTTTATCATAAACTAAACTTCCAGGCCAGCTTTGACCTGGCATTGGATGGCAGCCCCAGGCTCCCAGCACTTGCCCTGTCTTCTCTCCAGGTGACCGAGAGCGAGCCCAGTGTGATGTGGCTCTCGGGGCTACACATCCCTGAGTCCTACCTCACGGCGCTGGTGCAGGCCACCTGCCGGAAGAACGGCTGGCCACTGGACCGCTCCACCTTGTTCACACAAGTGACCAAGTTCCAGGATGCAGATGAAGTGAATGAGCGGGCGGGACAAGGTACCGTCAGCTCATTAGGGATCCACAGCCTCTCACTTAGGATTTCTCTCCCTGAGCCACCTCCACCTCAAAGGGACAGGCATAGCATGGGCCTGAATGGGCCAGGCCATGTTTGAAAGCCAGCCTGCTGCAAATATTTCCTGTATCTGTGCACTGCCCATGTCTTAACAACTCTGAGGGTGGATACGGAAGTTTCTCTTCCACTTTCTCCATTGAGACCTGGGGTCTATGGCAGGGGAGACCTGAACCATGTTCACTCTGCTAGCTCATGGCAAGTGGGCTCCTAGGTCAGAATTAGCTCTTGCAAAAACCATCAGGTGGCTTTCCTGTAACCTCTGACGGGGCCAGGGGCATGGGAGCCACAGAGCAGCATGGACTAACTTGGTTGGAACTCTTTGATTATGCCAGAACTTCAGGTCCCTTAGACATTGGTTACTGACTGTGCAAATGAGAGCTGGAAACTGCTGTTTTCCCGGGGCCATGTTGTCTTAGAGTTCATTTAACTGCAGGGAACAAGAGCTCTTTTGAGACGGCTTAAGGACTGGGGACTTATGGTAAAGATGCAGGGACTCTCCGGGTCTCAGTGGCAGGGGAGGTGGCAGGTGTCCAGGCCACCACTCTCTCTGGGGCCACAGGAGTGTGCTCCTCTCTTCTCTTTGCACGTCTGCTGGGTCCTCCTCCCCGGAGACCACTTTCTCTGTGAGGCTTCGACTTCCTGCTCCCCAGCCACTTTGGCTCACAGGGTAGCTGGGGTTGCCACGGTGCCCATTCTGACTCTGGGGCCATGCATCTTTCTAGCCTGGGGGCCCAGGGTGGTCTAAGTCCGTGGGCCTTGCTGCCTCATTCCTGGGGGAGAGGCCAGCACCCTGCACCCACTTCTCTGGGTCATGGAGGAGGGCCACGGGGTCTCCTGTCGGGGCTGCTCCTCCACAGAGGGAAGGTGGGCGGGACAGAAGTGCTGGAGAAGGGCCTGGGCTGTCCCCAATACGCTGGGGAGGAGGCCAGCCAGTGGCCTGTGTGTCGCTGTGTGCGCGCCTGATAGAGCCACTCCATGGCAGGCTGTGCATGCTCCGGTTGTATCCAGTCTCTGCCTTGTGTCCCTAGGATGCTTTGTCTCAGGACTGTACCTGGAAGGTGCTGACTGGGATAAAGAAAAAGGATGTCTTATCAAGAGCAAACCCAAGGTGCTGGTTGTGGACCTGCCGATCCTGAAGATCATCCCCATTGAAGCCCATCGCCTCAAGCTGCAGGTGAAGGTCCCAGCCCCTCCTGACACCAGGGCCCTTCCTCTTCTGACTGTAGTTATGGCTGAGGTGGTTTCCAACAGTCCTACTTTTTAAAACAGGGGTGCCTAAGCTTTATGGGCTGGGGAGAGTCTTGGAGCCGTGATAAAAGCTACGGATAGCTGCTTCCTGGGAAAGGCGCGGCTGCACGTGTGTGTGGATGCCGATCCCTCCAGAGGTGTCAGGCTCAAGCTGTGATCCTGTGGTCTAGACTAACCAAGGGGAGACTCCCTCCCTTGCAAAATGCTGCAGACATTGCCTGAGTCATAAAGTGGTTCCCTCTGGTGTGGACAGCAGATGCCTTCTGCTCTGCCTGGGCTGGGACCCACTTTTAACCAGTGTGTCAGTGTGAAGCCAGGTCCCCGTGAAGCTGGCGGAGGGTGGCCCTGAGCAGCCCCAGCCTCGTGTGTGTTCTAGGTGCAGTCTTGCACACGGTCCCCTGCCTGTGAAGACTTAAACTGCACCTTTGCCTTTATCCCTCTGCACCCTCTCTCCGCGGGGGCGTCTCACCTGCCTTTCCCTTGCAGAATACCTTCCGGACCCCTGTCTACACCACCTCCATGAGAAGGAACGCCATGGGAGTCGGCTTGGTTTTTGAAGCTGATCTCTTTACCACAAGGCACATTTCTCACTGGGTGCTGCAAGGAGTATGCCTCACCCTGAATTCTGATTAACCTTTGGGTGAAGAAAACTGCTTAATGAATTCGGAGCCTGGGGTTGTCAGGAAGAGTGATCGGGTCTGCTGTCATTTCTTGGGGCCTCTCAAGAGGCAGGAGGGGGACTGACACTGATTTTTCATTTGAAATCAGCCATTTAAATCTCTTTCCATACAAATTAACCTGAATGGTTTTGTTTTTAATACTACTTTTTAAAAGGAATTTATATAATCAAAAAGTAAATATTGGAGAGTATTTTAAGACGTGTGGAGTTTTCTTTTCCTTCTCAGAGAAAACACTTGATTAGGCAAAAGTGTCTGGCATACATAGATAGCACTGGCACAAGTGAGAATCCTAATGTAATTTCCAAAGGTGTGTTTTCGACGATCCAGGTCTGTTTCAGCAGATGCTCCTTTTTGGCAAGAAGGGCTGATGATGTTGGGCACAGAGCAGAAGTGGCCAGTCACCTGGAGCCACTTCTCCCCCTTCCAGAACTCTCTGGCCCTAGCTTCTTTGGCTCTGACCTGCTACGGCAACTGTGAGGTTGTTGAGCTTAGTGTTTAGTTCCTGCATGAGCTTCTACCCCCAGCCTGCCTGGGTCTGTGTGGGGTCAGGTGAGGACACAGAACCTCCAGGACCAGTGGTCACTGGGCACCCCTTCCCTCTGTGCCCCACGAGGCTGGCCTGGAGCCCTGGCTGGCCTCCTGGAGGTGAGGGGTGGCTTCACTCCACGAGGGAGGAGAGGGGCTAGCACGGGCAGCACAGTAGGCAGGGGCCATCAGAGGCAAAAGCAGCTTCCCACAGAAGCTCAGGAGCGCAGCACATTCTAAGGACTAGCTCTGGGCCAGGAGGAGGCAGGAGTTGCTTCTGGGACCTGTGATTGCTCTCCCTCCTGCAGTCTCCTAGCCCACCTTCAGGTGTTTAATAAAAGACACAAAACAGAAGGAAGGCAGGTTTAGAAAATAAAGTTTGTTGGGATCTTAAACATTTTGGATAAAACTAACAAAAAAGTATGAGCACACATTCAGGTTGTGGTGCTATGAGGAGTAGCGTCATCTTATTTAGTTCCTTGAGATACACGCACGGCTGCTCGGTGATCGGTGCCGCCCTGGGAAAGGTTGGTCAGGAGGTGACAGGGGTCTCCAGGAGGAGCTCGGGAGGTGACAGGGGTCTCCAGGAGGAGCTCGGGAGGTGACAAGGGTCTCCAGGAGGGTGCAGGGGCTGCTCGGCCAGGCTGCCCTGGAGCCTGAGGGATAAGGTCAAGGTTGGTGTGTGTTGCTCCGACTTGAGAATTAACTAGGTGTGTGACTGTGTGGCATCGTGAACATCAGTAGTGATACAGCCGTGGCCTGGGCTTTGCCCGCAGCGCACTTAGGTTACACGGAGCGGGATCCGAAGCAAGCGATTCGGCACACAGGCGTTTGGCCACAGCAGTTAGGAAATACGTATTCTGCAGCAGGGACACGATCATGTTTTGGTGTGAGGAAGGCAAGAGAAGCAGAAGGAGAACGGGCCGGTAGGTGTGAAGTGTTTGGCATGCATGGGAACTAAACAGAAAAGGTGTGGCTGAGATTTCCCAGTGGTGCTCACAGTGCATGGACAGCGCGGGGTGGGGCCCGGCGGGCTTCACACAGTTCTGTCCGTCCCTGAGTGCTTCCTCACCACCTTTCCTCCGTTCACCTGGTCGACCGCCAGCGTCTTCACCTCGGGCTGGGCCTGAGGCGGGGTGGCGTGGTGGATCCGATGCGCCACCCCGACGTGGGCCTTGTGCGGCTTTTCGCGGGCCGGGCTGTGCTGCTCGCTGCTTCGGTCGGAGGCGATGGGGGGGATGACGAGGGGCCTCTCTTTGATGAGGTGGACCTCGGTGGACTCCCTAGCCAGCAGAAATGGGGTGGGGTCGGGCATAGCATCCACTGGTTCCCGCAAAAGGAGTTTCCTGCTCTCTGCCCCGAATCTGTAGACCTCTTCAAATTCTGGGTGCAAGGGGGCTGAGAGGCTCTTTTTCATGCGGCGGCGAGGCGTTTCGGGTAGCTTGTCTTTGGGGGGCGCTGGCTTGTAGCTGGCCAGCACGGGGCTCCCTGACGGGCTGGCATCTGAGGTCCCACTGGAGCTCATGAGCTTCTTCTTGGCGGCGTGCAGCTGGGAGGTCAGGTAGGCGATGGTGCTGGCCCGCTGCTCCAGCTCGCTAGACAGCAGGGTCAGCTTGTGACTCTTGGCCTTCAGCTCCTCCAGGTACTTCTTCTCCCGCTCCTTGATGGTGTTCTCCAGCACTGTGATCATCGCGTTCTTCTGCTCCAGTTCTTTCAACAACTCAGCATTTTCGTTCTCTTTCACTTTCAGCTGGGCTTCCAGCTCTTCACATCTTTTCTTTAATTCACTGCTTCTAGAAGTCCCGTCTCCTACAAGAACCAGCCAAGGAAGCAGGTGAAGAACTCATTAGACTGAGGCCGAGTGGTGAGGCCTATGGGGCAGGCGGACCTGTCTGGTGGGGGGCCCTGTCTAGGCTGTGGGGGCCATGCAGAAGGCAGGGCTGTGGGGGCTCTGGAAAGACCCCTCCCCTCCCCGAGGTGGGGAGATCAGGGCATCTCAGAGGCCCTTTCCGGCTCTTAGTTCTCTGGCTTACTGCATAAAAGAATGTCTCTGAACCTTAAAGATGCTGAAGTTAAAACAGGCAATTGCAGAGTATTAGACCTCAGCAAACACAGGATTAAACTGGCTGCAAATCCCTCTGTCTGCTCAGATGGCACTTATGAAATGCCTGCTACATTCAAAGTACTGTTTTGAAACTCAAATGTAAAAAGAATTATCTATGTCTATTGAATTAAAATTCTGATGTTTAGAGGAGAAGAGGTGTGGGGCTGTCATCTTTGCTCTGCCGCTGTCCTCCTCTCTCACCCCCCTACCCCCGTCTCACACACACACACACACACACACACACACACACACACTCTTTCCCACTTCCTGCTCAGAGAGAGAGCTGTCTCGCCTCTGTGGATCTTGCCCTTGGTCCCTTGCTGCCCCTGCTCTAACACTTCGGGCCTCTGCCTCCTTTTGCTGTCCCTGGGTGCCTGCCCTCACCAAGTCCTTCAGCAAACACCAGTCGCCTCGTTCTCCTGCTCCTCTGGTGACCTGCAGTCCCTGGTCACCTCACATAGCACCCTTGACTCTAAACCCTGGGTCACCACCCTACTCCTCCTAACGCTGGCTGGCTGGCCATCCTCCTTGCCTGGCCCCTGGGAAGTTCTTTCTAGACTCTTCCTTGCTGGTCTGGAATTCAACTTGAGTGTCAGCTCCCGATTCAGTGTCTCCTGAGCACCACTTCTCCAAGTGAGTGTCCATCAGACACACCCTCAAAATCCAGATAGCTGCTCTGCTTCCCACATCTTGACTGTCCCAGGGAGACTGGATGCAGTCGCCATCCCTGGCCTCCCCTCCCTGACTGTGCCTTTCTGCTGGCTGCTCAGTGCTGTCCCCTCCCTGCTCCTCCAGCCGGCCTTGGTCCCGCCTCCTCTCTGGTCTTCGTTTCAGCCCATCCTGTATTTAGGAAGCTTGGTCACCCCCTAAATATCCTTGTCCTCTGTTCAAAATGCTTCCTCACTGCCTAATAAAACCCAAACTGCCAGATGCCTTCCAGTTCCTCAATCTGTCCCGAATGTTATCTGCTCCCACGTAAAGCTTCCATCACTCTCCCCAAGCTGCCACCTCTTGTTCTGTCTCTATTGTACCCTCTGTCCTTGACCTAACTCCAGACCTGCACGCCCAGTTTCCCTGTACCAACTCCACCACCCAGGGCCTGCCTAGGCACTGGACGCCACTGGACGTCTTTCCCGGGCTTCTGTCTGTCTTGCTTTGAATTTTCCCACCTGCCTGAGCTAGCAGCAGCTCTGCAGCATGTCCCGCCGCCAGACTGTGAGCTTTTGAGGGCCCACAGCTGACTGGACTGGTCTTGTGCAGGGCACTTGCATGTTACAAGCTCACTGAAGGTGATGGGTGCTCCTCGACTTAGCATGGGGTCATGTCCCAAAAAATCCAATGTAAGTTGAAAATACCGTAAGTCAAAAGTATGTTTTCGATATTTTCAGCTTACCATGGGTTTCTCTGGACATATCCATGGTAAGTCGAGGAGTGTACTGAATGCGTATTGCCCCATACAGTTGAAAAAATTTAAGTTGAACCATTGCCAGTTTCTATTTTTAAAAACCATGTGTCTGTGTGTGTATGTGCAGGTATAATATCAGCAAATGACCTCCCTAAAAAGGATGCGTGGCAGTACTACCTTTCATGAGGTTTCTTTTTTTTTGCCAAAAGGAAAATGGATCCTAAAACACAGTTTCAGAGGTAAAGAGAGGGACAGAGACACACACACATGACTCTGTAGACACTGTAAGACCCAGGAGCCCAGCCACCTGGGCTGAACCCCTGCAACCTGAAATGCTGACCTGGGCACGGCATTGGGCCTGGTACCCACCGTCCTTCCCCCAGGGCCTGTGGGACAACAACCCATGCCTGTCGCAGGGCCTTTGCTTTCAGCCCACACTCGGGTGGACAGTGGGCCTTGGGCTCCTTCCGAGGAAGGGCTGCAACCTCAGACCTTCAACCACATCCCTGGCCTGCTGTGACCATCCTGGGATTTTTCTTCCCCCAGGCAGTGCTGCAAAAGGCTGATGGACGTTTGGAACATTCGGGAACAAGGCTGTCCCTGGGCTTTGCTCATGTCCTATGAGGGGCAGCCCACAAAGGTAGAAAGGCCTGGTGGTCAGACTGGGGACTTGGATTTGTGGGGCACCTGTCACATGAAGATGCAGGTTCAGAGATAAAGAACTTGCCCAAGGCCACACAGCCCCTCCGAGTCAGAGCAGAGGCCCGAATCTGGGGCTCATTAAGCACCACTCTGGTTCTTTTGGCCACAGCATCCTGAGAGAAGCTCTTCCTGGATAGACATCCTCCTTATCATCCTTCCTTGAGAGTCATCTAGCTGTACTGCCTCCTCCTCCAGGGTGCAGCCTTGGCTCCGGGCTGATGTTTGCCGGCCCTGATTTGAGTGGGCCGTCCTGTGGGAAGGAGCTGGTGCGACTGCTCCTCCATCCCCAGCTCTGGAGAGCTGCTTCGGTGACTGTCCTTCCTGGGAATCAGCACCTCCTGTTTTGCCAATTTCTTGCTCTTTATCGAAAGCTCCACTCCACCTCCTCCTCTGTACACACCCCCTTTCTGGAAATTTCAGTCTTCCCATGAAAGCTTGGTGCACACTGAGCTGACAGCAGCAACTGCTGCTGGTCTCCAAACGCCGCACTGCTGAGCCTGCCCAAGCATCAGGGCACTGCAGCGCTTCTAAACCTGCGCACTCCCTGGGCCCGCCCAGACTTCTGGGGTCACAGCCCCCAGGGGAGGGAAGCCAAGAGTCTATGCTGTACCCTGGGTTCCGAAACTGCTTGGAATTGGGCAGTTTTGGGTGCACTAATGTAAAACAATGATTTTCACCACTGGGAGGGGTGACGCCCCGACTGGAACCACCTGAGAGGCTTTTGAAACTGCCTTCCCTAAGACACAGCCCTTGCTGTGAGGACCCTGCTGCTTGCTGCTGGGAGCACTACATCAGGTGGGTGGGCGGGTGGGCGGGTGGCCTTGGGACCCGGGGTTGAGAACCTTGACTGGAGAGGCCACAGGGCAAAAGTACGCTGCTTCAGATTAGCCTGGGCCAGGCAGGGACAGGGAGCGAGGACCCTGGCTTCCATGACACGGGTAGCTCCTTTCCCAAGGCTTCAGTGCTGACAGGTGTGGATGCTGGAGGTCCCCAGTGTCAGGTTGAAATCCTGTTCCTCTGCATTCCCACAGGCCCAGCTCCCAGTCCCAGGGCTTCGGGGGAGGTCCCTGGTGTCCCTCCACAGGGAGACTTCTGAGGACAGGCTCCCGTTCCACCACCCCAAGAAGCCCACGGCACCTTCCCTACCACATGCAGACAGAAAGATGTCTGGGCTCCCGAGTGGCGCACTCAGGAGGCTGTAATATGAGCAATGCAAATGGAAAAAAATCAGTGCTTGGTAATCTGCTAAGGCTTGGTGGAAATGGTCTGTGTCTTTTACAAGGAACTGGACACTCTCATGAATAATAACTGCCATTGTGAGGCCTGTTTAGAAAAAGGCATTGTGGGGAATGGAGAAGTTCTTCTTCAAAGTTTCTTGAAACCATAAAGAGCTTGTCATTTCCTTGCTCTATGTATATCTCTCTATATGTTCCAGTGCAGCTGCTCTGACTTGCCCCGGCATGCCTGCACATGGCTAGGTGAGCCCTGGACCATAGTGCATGCTATTCCTTATTTGGGAACTCTCCTGACCCTCTCATGACTAGCTTCCTCTTCTCTTTGCCCTCTTTCCCCTTTGCCTATTTAGGAAAGTTTCAAGCTGTTAGCCAGTCGGGTCAAGCTTAGGATGTGAGGTCCCATTCCAGTCAATGGAAACGGGACACAGTCATAGGGCAATTGCATCAGGTTATGAAGATTGTAAATGTCCTCGTCTCCTTTGTTGGAGTGTGCTCTCGTGGCGAGACTGCTGGCGAGTTGCACCCTTTCTGCAGAAAGTAAACTAGCCTTGCTGAGCCATCCATTGCCTTCCTGACGTGATAAACCCGTTTCCAACAGGTGTCTCTGCACAAACATGGATTCAGCACTTTCCAGACCCCCACCCTGTTTTAGGGAGCAGGCTCTTTGCAGCAGGCACAGAGGGCCCTGGGAAGGTCTGGGTTTCTGTCTCTTCTCTGGCGGCCAGCAGGCAGCTGCCCTTTGGGGTTTCCTGAGGTCCTGGAGGATTCTGGTTTGGGGAAGGTTCTGGGGCTGTAGTCCAGAGAAAGCCCCGGATCCTCAGGGAGCTGTCTAGTAATGTGAGCGCTCGCCCGCCAGCATTTAGCGAGCTGCTGCTCTGTGCCAGGCCCATGCTAGGCGGCAGCGACACAGAGGAGCGGGGGCGGTTCTGCCCAACGCTGCTGCTGCTGTTCCTCCTCCTTTTGGGTTTAACTCACGTCTATTTTTATGTCCTGATTACACAAGGAACACATGTTCATTGTAGGAAAATCAGAAAAACATATAATAGGCATTCCAAATATATGTGTCATTCAAAAGAAAACAAAATCACTCATCCCCTTGCCCACTAATAACCACTTGCAACACGGAGGGATCCAAACATCCTTCTCATCTTCCCTTAGAGAGCTCAGGCCACCCGCATAACTCTTCCTAGCAAGAGCATTTTCTTCTAAGTGTGTGACTAGTGAAAACGGCACCAACACGTACCACAAAGGGAAACGTACTGTCATTTACTTCTGGGGAGGAGTTCTTACCTGTCTGTTCCGAACTTTTGACCGTCAGCTCATATGTTAAATCTAAAAGGGAAATGTTACACATTAATTCTGTTACTGTACATTTCAAAATCTTCATCAGCTTTGAAAATGCAAAACCGATTCCCACGATTAGCCAGCGGGTCCTACCCAGACAGAGCAGGGTTTGGCAGCAGGAGAGGTGAGCATGAGAGCAGCAGAAAATATCAGTGGCCACTGTACTCCCCGGGGTCAGAGGGCACCCTCTGTTCCCCCAAACTCCCTTCCCCATTCCCCCACAGCATATCCCAACCATCCAAAACAATCCAGCAGCTGGCTCTATGTATCACACAGGCTATATCTTGGTTATCAGTTCCAAAACACATTGGAGATTCTAACCATTGTATTTTAATCTCTTAAATCCTCAGTATGCCAAGAAAAGGCTTTGCAGCTTTATGCTTAGTTCATCTTGATTATGCAATGAGGATGATATAAGGCATTCAGATGGACTCCTGCAATGACGATGGGAGCTGGGGGCAGGGCAGGCCTAGCACATTATGACGCTGGGCTCTGCCGTGCCCCATAGCTGCCCCCCGCCTGCCCAGGCCTGCTCCCCGATGTACCTGTGCAGTGCTGCTGCAGCCGCCTGATCTCGGAGTGCAGCCCCTTGAGTGTGCTGGCATGCTCCCGCTGAAGGAACAGGAGGTTCTTCTGTGCGCTGTGCAGCTGGTTCTCCAGGTTTGTGGCTGCCATGCTGACATCCAGGGGACCTGTGGGTAACACAGACCCTGGCTGCGGTCCCTGAAGAGGGTCCCAGGGCTGCCTGCCCTCCTTGGCTCTGGGTGCAGAGGGGTGTGCACCTCCCAGGAGAGAGCAGAAGGAAACCACGGCGCCTGGAGGGCAGGGTGTGGGGGCACCAGGGCTACATTCCCATCACTGCAGGGAGGCCCCAGGCCGGGGACGGCAGCCTCTGCTTCCCGAGCGCCTTGGGGTGTGCCCTAGCACCTAGCACAATGCCTGGCACATGAATGAGTGAGGCCCACTCCAGAGTACAAAGTCACTTCCCTTTACTCATGAGGAAACAGATCAAGAGAGGCAGATTCGCGAGCCTGGGGTCACACAGCCAGTGAGGCATGGAGCAGGGATTCTAATCCAGGGACCCCTGGTTCCAAATCCTGTCCTCTCCATGCACCACCTCACCCCAACAGACTGTGACTGACCAAATCACTCCCAAAAGATTTCCCTGACCAGGAAGCACTGACAGCTTCCTCATGGGAAAAGTTGGCACCTGGGAAATGGGCCAAACGTTTCCTCTAAATGGCATCTGGAGCCAGCCAAAGTAAGGAGGGAGAGATGGGCTGAATTCCAGAGGGAAGCCCCCCGCACCTCACAGCACAGAGAGGAGCCACAGATCCTTCTTGGGAAGGTCTGAGAATGTATCTCATGGGGCCAGAGGGTGGTGCAGGTGTCTGGAGTCTGTCCCCAGTGCTTGGCCCCTCCCAGCCCCAGCTTCCAGCATCTGATGCTCACTCAGGGCCCCAGACTCTACCTTCATCGTAACTCGAGAAATGTGGTGAAGTCATGGGTCTTTCTGGAAAAGCTACCAGAGTAATTCAAGACGCTTGAACAGCACTGAAAAATACTGAGGATGAAATGTGAGTTATTTGCTTGTAAATTATTATTGTAAATACAGAGCCTCAGAATGCATTTTCCCTAATTTGCTATTCCAGAGAACCCTCCGTAAAGGAGGTACAACTTCTCAATGGCTCCCAGGACGCAGCCCATTTGTAGGATGCCACAGTGGAACCGTTTTGGAGACACTGACACACCCAGGCTGTCACTGCTTCAGACGACACCAATTGCTCATCAATTATCTGTACGACCAGTGACGTGCATGCACACTAGCTCTGGAGCTGGGACGAGTTCATAACTAACTTCAGACATACACTTTCATCACACGAAAACACTTCCCGGGCACTGCTCAGGTAGAAAGCCACAGACTCCACTCCAAAGGCAACCTGAGAACGCAGAGAAGGAAATAAAACACGACGGAGCTCACGAAGGGGAGTGAACAAATAACACATCCTAAAAAGGACCAAGAAAAAGAGAAACAAGAGGCCCTTTCAGCTGGGGACAAAAACACTGGCAGGAGAGGGCAGTGGCCCCAGGACATGGCAAGCACAGTCTCGGGGGCACCTCACCACGGGCAGTGATTGGGCAGAGCTGATCAGAAGCCTTGGAATTGGTCATCTCTCTGAACTAGCAATTTATTTTTAGAAATCTACCAAAGGGAAATTATTACTTTTGTGTGAAAAGAGGTAGCTGTGAGAATGGTCACTACAGTGCAGTTTGCAGTTGGAAAAGACTAGAAACAAACTCAAAACCTGGCAACAGGGAGTGGGTTAAATAACTTAAGGCGACCATTTCTAGGCACGTTTCTGTAAAACAAAGCATAGCTCTCCCTGGCCTTTGACTGCCATCGCACTGGGGTGCAGATGATGGCAGAGTTGAGTTTCCATCAAGCAGGGCTTTCCTCAGTGGAGCTGTGAGCAGCCTTCCGGCAGGAGTGAGAAAGGATGTTTCTGTCCCAGAAACCGTCTCTGTGCGGTAACCGCAAACTCTCCTGTGTAGGCTGCTGGGCCAGACACTAGTTTCTAAGTGGAACCCCACAGTTCCCGAGATCCCAACACTGTCTGCACAGCACGTGGTCTTGGGGGGCGCTGACCTTAACAAAGGAGCCAGTTACGACCAAGGCAGGTTCAGCGTGTGGCACGCGTGTGCCGCGTGCTTGCTGTGGAAAGGGCGAGCACCTTCTGACCTTGCCTTTCCCTCACAAAGCAGAATGCTTGAAAGCGGAACAGCCTCAGCGTCAAAGGAAGGAAAATCCCAGGAGCGCCTGAGAGCTGTCAGTAGCGGTGCCTACGTTTTCCTTCGACTCAGCAATCCGGAGTCGTTCACTCTGGCATCAATTCCAGCACCTCACCTGGAGGCTGAATCCCGGAGAGCTGAAAGGGGTTTGGAAGTGGGAACTCTAGCAGAGGTGCTTTCAAAGGACAGACTCAAATCCAGGATTCTGTTGGCTGATGGAAGAAGCAGAGCCCATATGTTAGTGGCTTGCTGTCAAAGAGAAAGAACCATTTAAATGTGATCCAGAATTTAGTGGGTCTTGGATGACAGGAGAGCTGCCCTAGGCCTAGTGTCCTACCCCTCACAAGCACTGTCCCCAGCTGCACAACCTGGGGGTGGCCTTGACGCTGGCATCCCCCGCCATCCATTTCCAGTCCATGATGATCTTGCTGGCATCCTGCTTTGAAAGCAGTTCTCAGATCCGTTCAACTCTCCCCATTTCCGCTGCTGAGGCCGTCTTCACCCTCACCCGAATTCCTGCCAGAAAGCCTCCCTGTCCTCTCCTGCCTGCTCCATTCTGCTCTCCACGTGGCAGCAGAGTGATTTTGTTTTTAAATTGAGACTACTTAAAAACCTCCAATGGTTCCCACTGCTCTGAGAAGCGGACTGGTCTGCCTGGCCCTGCAACTGGCCCCACCACCCTCGCTGGCCCTTCTTCTACCCCCAGCACTCCTGGTGGCACGAGCTTTCCTCCAGGTGCCCTGCCGGGCTACGCTTCTCCCACCGTGGTGCCCTCTTATGGCTCCTCCTCTGCCCAGAACACTCTTCTCAGGCCTCTCTCCCGCCCACCTCTCCTGGGTCTCCACTGTCTACTTATCCTTTAGGTCTCAGTACAAGTTTACTTCCTCCCGGAAGCCCTGGCCCCCAGACTCGGGTGCATTACCACCCTGTCCCCAGTTCTAGTCTTTGTGTCTCTGTGAGGGTCTGTAAGTGTGGGTCTATTGCCCGCCTCCTCGCACAGACTCCAGGCTGTTCACTGCTGCACCCTAAGCCCTAGCACAGTGCCTGGCACCCTGGAGGCCCACGAATGGGCCTGGTGCCAGTCTGTTGAGTACAGCTGTGGTGCCAGGGGAATGTAAGGGCTTCAGGGTTGAAAAGCCTTTGTTTCCATGGGCTTCCTGTTTAGGTGCTTCCTTTACAGGCACACCTTGCTCAAAGAAAACGGGCTATACTAAAACATCCCGAAATGACACGACCACCTCACCCGCCATGATGGCACAAAATGGGATGCGCCTATATGTAGATGTCAGTATTTTCTTCTACGCTCTCCCACGGGGGGCAGAGGGGAATGCAGTACAAATGTTATCAGCAGCCATCTCTATCATAGTGTGGTATTACATTTCATTTGTAACAAATTTAAATATGATTTAGTAAGTATTCATACTCGAACTGCCTTGGTCAATTAGCAACTCTGAATTATAACAACGCTGTGTTTCATTAATCCACTCTGTTAACTGCAGAAATACAAAAGTGTCCTTAAAGCGTCCCATTATGATGGGCAGACAGCCTGGAGAAGAAATGGCAGGTGAGCAGGGAGAGTGCGATCACGTAACGTGCAGAGCTCGACAGTGAGCGCTGGTGAGCCACTCGGAGCTCTCACAGTGGGGGACAAGGGTCTTCTGGCCTGGGGCATTTCACTGACTGTCGCTCTCCCCTTCTTCCACACTCTGTGCTGACTTAAAAGGCCCTGACGTGGAGATGCCATCTGTGCAGGGCATTCTACAGCTGTTAGGATAGTCCTGAATGAGGCAGGTCCACTTGGGGCCAGGGAAACAAAGCACATCTCCAAATGGCATCCAGATTACTCAATTATTTTCTCATCAGCTCAAAAGAATAACAATATCACTGGCTTTCTGAGGGCAAAAGAGTTTTCACGGCTGAAAAGACAGTGGTGTTTTCCATTGCGATCCTTCACTACTGAAGAGAGGTAATCATTGTGATGATGTCATGCTTCCAGTACTGTGACATGACTGAAGCCACCGAGGCATCCTGTTTAGGCTAAGGAGACCCAGCCGGGAGATGCACATAATTCAGAGGGAGAAATGGAGTTGGTCCCAAGAGGCTTAATTCAGTATCAGAGACGCTTTAGAAACATGAAGGAGCATTCATGACAGATCCCTAAAAGGGTCAGCATGGCAGATGAAAGGAGAAAGGCAGGGCGTCTGCTGCAGATGAATAAGGCCGCCTGCTGAGTAAGGGCACTCACCTCATCTTAGCTGTGTGTCAGCCAGGAATGGAGGGCAGCTCATCCAGCCCATTTGGCAAAACGCTTGCACTTTCTGTGTCAAAAGGGCATACGCTACAAATTGTGTGCTCTTTTTGTACTGCAGCGGTCCGTCCTGAGGCAAATCCAATTTTGTTCCTAAGCGTTGCTGGGAGCCATCCGCAATCTTACAGTTATTTGTTCAACCAAAGGCGGCAAGGCCAGGACATTGGTCCTCTTCCCTCCTTGGAGATGCTGCCCACAGCTGCAGATAATGGGGCTCCAACTGACTATCACTTCAGGGCCTGGTAACGGCCGCCAGAGGGCCAGCCCCACCCAGGTGACTGCACAGCTCTGCTAGTTTTTCTCCCCACAGAACGCCAGCAGAAGCAATGCAAATGGGTACCTCGAGGGTCAAAGTCCTGAGGAATAGGTTACCTTGATCAGGGCTCAAAGGTTAAGCCACACGTACATTTTTTCCTATGGCAAATCCACTAGGTACTAAATTAATTTACTGTTCACTCTACATGTTCAGAAAGTTAATACTCGAAAAAGGCTTTTCATTCCAAATCCTATAGAGATAGGCTCTGAAGACGTGGCAAGACAGCTTCCTGGATGAGGAAGCGCACTGCTGTCATTTCCTAGTGTCACTGTGTCTGAGGAAGGACCGGCCTCGCCGAGTACGCTCTCCAGCAGCGTGAACACAAGGGGCCCTATCAACAGCTCAAGCCGAATTCCATCTTCATTCCAAAGTGCTGTCCCTTCCTCTCAGGGCACTAATGTAACATGACGACATAATTCTATCCATGGACCACCTGACTTGCCCAAGCACAATGTTCTTTCATGTTACTTACATCATTTGCCCTTGCAACCCGCCTCTGGGGAAAAGAGGACACTATCCCATGAAAAGAGAGAACATAAACCAATAAATGCATCTAAGCCTTGCCGCTTCTCCTAGCCTGCAGGTGATGTGGTGACAATCCTGAGGTCTGGGGCAGATTTAATTTCATGCAGAAATTCAGATGTTTTCCAAGTTGTGCACATCAAGTCTCTAATACTTTGAAACTGCAGAGGAAAAGCAAACACAGCCCAGGGAAGTAGCCTTTTGGCCCAGAAGGGAAGGCAGCGTTCCTCCAGAGTCCAGAGCACAGGGCCAGGCCATCAGAACAGCATGGCTCGCATGGAGGCTGGATCCACTGGCTCTCGAGGGTCCACATTAGAAAATCACACAGCTGTAAAGGCACTGCCGACCACCCAATACGGCAAAAAGACTCACTAATGACTCTTGCTCGTAATACCAGCAAAAGTTCCTAGGAAGCTGGGTGAGGGTGGGGCTTTCTGGGCCAGGCTAGTACCTTAACAAAGCAGCAAGGCTAGCTTAGGAAGAAAGCACAAGGTATTCCACTCTGTAGCATGTGTGTCCTGATCCCTGGGATCCCGGCAGGTGCTCGGTCCCAGGGCCAGGGGCAGACTCACTCTTCCCCTGGAAGGCCAGGCTGATAGGAGTCCTCTGGGGGCCGAGTTAGCAATAGGCTATTCCTGGGAAAAAGCAGCACTTGGCTGCCAAAAACAGCTCTGATGTTACCCGTGGGAGGAACCAAGGCCAGACTTGTCTTCCCCCTTTTAAAAATATGCCTTTTCCTTTAGTGTCTCTCCTGTGTGCACACCCTCCTTGCACAAGTTTTCATGGTCAAGCACATTTCTGATCACGTTGCATCTCTCTGACTTTCTTGGGACCAAGCCCCACTGCTCCAGAGGCCCTGCTTGGTCAGCCTGCCCTCCCCAGCGGCATCCCCCTGGGTCCCCTTGGGGCTGGTGTGCTCGTCAACACTGGTGTCCCCTAGCCCCTGGTGTGGCCCAGACCCCTCCAATACAGGGCCTTTGTACACCTTGTTCCCTCTGTCTAGAACTCCCGTGGCAAACCATCCCCTGCCCCCTGCCTCATTAACTTCCATTCTTCCCGCACATCTGAACTCACGCATTACATACCTGCTGCAGATCATTTCCTACCGCTTCATAACAGCACCGAGTGGAGATCTAAACCAGAACTACACTGCGTTCGTCAAAAAGCACCGCAGCAGCACGAATCTGAACATGACCCCACCCCATCATTTCTCAACATTCCAGAAGCAATATTCTAACGTATTCCTGAGACCAATTTCTTGGACAAAAAGACATGGAATATCTTGGGTAGGAAAGGGTCTCACCACTTAAAAATGGGAGATTGTTTCTGAGCAATCAAGAACAACTTATCTTTTAGTTGAACACAAAGCCGGTGGAAATAGGGTAATAATTTTAGAATCTAAAAAAAATAGCACACTAGCACTCAGGTGGTAGCTGTGAATGAGTTATAACAAGCTCTTTTAGATTCTAGTCATGAATAAGTTATGGCCCATTCACATTTGGTTCCTCCTGCCATGAACAACGGGAGCCCTGCCGCCCTCTCTGTGCGCTTTTGAAGGGCCCTGACCAGGCAGCACCGCCTGGCCCTTAAAAGGGCACAGTGTCTCCATGTTTGTGCACAAGGACCTCTGGGGGCTTTTCTGTGGGCACTTTCTGTACCGCTCTGGTGTCCTGTAGCTTAAGCGTTGCCATCAAGAAAATGAAGGCTGGCCAGAGAACAAAGGCAGCAATTGCAGTGATTAAATGTAACAGGAAGATAAAATGATTCCTAGCAGGGAGGTGGTTTTCTAAGTAGATTTATGGAGTCAGAAAACATTGAGGGTAGAAGAAATCTTCAACATCAGGCATCCAACACCCCTTTGTTTCAAGATTAAGAAACTAAGGCCCAAAGATCTGCTTAACACAATGGGACAAAAGAGACTGGAGTGGACAAACTGTTGAGATATTAGACCATGCTTGGGGCTGTATCTGAACCCTATCTTGTCACCTAAGTCATTGTGATGTCTGACTCATGGGGTGGCTTTAAGTGCTAAAAGCAACCAGGTCGGGCCTGGCATAGAGTAGTGCTCAATGAATGTTAGCTATATTATTTTTACGTAAACATTGGTCAATACTTCTATAAATATACCTCAAGATTATTTACTTAGCCAACTAGGGCATTTCCTGAATATTATCTAAGTACGGAAATGAGCTAGCAAAGAAATTCCAATTACTTCCAAAGAGGGAAGGATAAAAGCAAATAGAAGCATTTTCTGGGACCTCTATCCTCCATTTTCACTGGAGAAGAGCCACTGGGGGAGGCAACTAGAGAGGCAGGCAGAGCAAGGAGCCCTGAGGGACAGGAAAGCCTGCTTCTCCCTTTGAAACCATCTATAGTACTTCACGAGGCTAAAAAATGGTCCATGGCTAATTAGGCCATCAACTCTCAATCCCAAATACCTGCTTTTAAGAAAGGACACTCACCATCTCTGAAAATGAATACTGATGTTACTCTGAATTCACAATGAACTGGATAAATTGTTTTGCATGGTAGGACCCTATTATTCCTACTTGTACATGTATCTAAGAAATTCAATTAGTAAGTGAGCTGAAAATCTCTAAAAGTTAAAGTAGCAATAAAAAGGGACAACATTTCAAGGAAGGGTAAGTACTCAACAATGACTCCAGGAATATTTTGGTAAAAAGAGTAAACACGATTACAAAGTGGAAGCAAAAAGTAGAAGGCAAAGGTGCAATTATGTTTTAAAAAGATAAAACATCTTGTTGATTAGTCATTCTTAAAGAATTAGGCTTTTTTAATCTGGCAAAAACAGGTGTGGTTGAGAGCTTAGCACAAGAGTAAGAATCTTGGGTTCCAATTCTGACCCTGCCATATTTGAGTTGCAACCTCTCTGAGTCCTCACCTTTCTCTTCTATAACATGAGAAATAATCAAACCTACATGATACAGTGACTGGGAGGGTAAAATGAGATTTTTTGTATAAAACGTTTTGCAGTGTGTCTGGCTTATTGTGATAAAGTGGTAACTGAACTAAATTTGGACTTATCCAAATGCGGAAACTTTGGATGGGGATGTTTTGTGGGTTCCCCTATTCCTGGCTAAGCAGCAGACATCTTTTAATAGGCACGTCTCTAAAAGCTAGAAGAGGAAAGAAAACTCCAGTAGCAACCAAAAAAAAAAAAAGTCATTTTTTGCAAGATGATCACCACACAAAATAATCTCAATGTCTGTCAATAAGGGGCTAGCATGGCACATCTAAAGTATGCAATAATTTAAAATAGTATAGATCTATATTTACTGACAAGGTAATATGTCTATGATAGGTTAAGTTTGTAAACAGTATGTTAAAAATTGTATGTATATTATCACATTTTTGATATGTGTAGAAGGATATACACCAAAGTGTTAAAAATCATCTGTCTCAGCTGGGCATGGTGGCTCATGCCTGTAATCCCAGCACTTTGGGAGGCCAAGGCTGGTGGATCACGAGGTCAGGAGATGGAAACCATCCTGGCTAACACGGTGAAACTCTGTCTGTACTAAAAATACAAAAAATTAGCTGGGCGTGGTGGCACACGCCTGTAGTCCTAGCTACTCGGGAGGCTGAGGCAGGAGAATTGCTTGAACCTGAGAGGCGGAGGTTGCAGTGAGCTGAGATCATGCCACTGCACTCCAGCCTGGGCGACAGAGCAAAACTCCATCTCAAAAACAAAAACAAAAACAAAAATTAGCCGGGCGTCGTGGCTTCCGCCTATAATCCTAGCTACTAGGGAGACTGAGGCAGGAGAATCGCTTGAACCCAGGAGGTGGAGGTTGCAGTGAGCTGAGATCTTGCCACTGCACTCCAGCCTGGGCAACAAGAGGGAAACTCCATCTCAAACAAACAAACAAACAAACAAACAAACATTTGTCTCTAGATGGTGGACTCTGGGTGATTTTTACCTTTTAAAAGTTCTATTTTAGTACTATCTAAAGCTTCTTTAATGATGAACATATAGTCAGAAAAAATATTATAAAGTTTTCTCTTAAAAAAGATAATCACTAAATATCCACTAAAAAAGTAGTATCATATGTTTTAATAATATTGTTCCAGGGTAATTTTGGATTGCTAAAATTGTGATTGGTTTACCATCACCAAGAATAATTAAGGGGAAGGTAGTTGTTACAAATGTAACAATTTAGTGTCCCAAAGATATGCAGAAAATGACAATGATGAGAACTTAGGTGCCTCCCCCCATGCATTATACATTCCTGTCATTCTCTGACATTATCCTTCATATGTATTTTATTTTATTAAGGCTCATCGACAATTCTTTAGACACTGACAGCCATTTCTTTCTGAAAGAACGTGCAGCCTAACATTAAAGTCATAATGGATGTGATTAGAGAGCCTGACAATTAGACATGGAAAGAGGGTACACGCAGCCTGTCTGGGAAGGCTGCAGTCCCTGGAGGCCTACATGATAGATTTATTAACCGGGTTTCTGCACTCTGATTATCTCATACTTTAAGAGTTTCTATTTGGCTTCTATTTAAAAACCATGCCATGGGTCTGTACGCTGATGAGGGCTTGGCTTCTCTGTGTGAAAATGCCTCATGAAGAAAGCAAGTCTGTATTTCCGGTTGCCCACGGGTGTCTTTTAAGTGGCCTGTGCAGGCCAAGATAGGCAAATACATGTGCTCTACCATCTGTGTCGTGTGGTGCCTTCTGGGAGTGTCATGGGCCTCATGGAAGTTTGGGTTCCTAACCGCCAGGAGGCCAGCGGGTGGCAAACCCCACCCCAGGAGGAGGGAGCACCAGCATTCCATCTCCGGACCCTCAGAGCTGGAGGGGTGATGCCCATACAGTGTCAACTCTGCACTTTCTATTCCAAAGACACAGGCTCAGGGAGAAGTTGCTTCTGGGGGAGGAGGTGACCAGTGGGGCCATGGAGGTGCTGCTCAGGCCCTTCCTGCCCTCCCTGCATCCTCCTCCTGCCTTTTCTTAGCAGCCTCCAGTATGACTGCCCTCTGGGGATCACCCAAATAGCCTTGTTTCAAGAGCTAGAGCTAGTATCATTTTCAACTTAGTAGAAATGTCACTGGTGCACTTCTAACAAGCTTGTCATTTACCAAGATGATCCTGAGCCAACAATTTAAGGACACAAATATCTCATAAGTTACCACACAAACAGTTCTACATAGTGATACTTTCCTTTAATGGAAGGGGAAGTAAGCAGTTCATATCCAACTGGTCTTTCCATTTCCACCTCAGATTGAGATTACTGCCAATCTTAATTGTCTACTAGTTGATAACTAAAAGATACAGTGATCCCAAATGCCAAATCATCATTCATCCTAATGAAATAGGAAATACTTACTTAATCTTAGCACTTGATGATCACAATCTAAACCAAGTTCCTAGGCTAAGAAGATGTGTTCCCTTGCTTTAAAAATCTCAATCTCTATGGTTTGCCAAACAGATGGACCAATTCACCTGACTTAACTGATAGGGCTTCTTTTATCCATTTGTGGGTCTGCCTAATTATAGTACAGGTTTTAAGGAAAGAAAGGTATTCAGTAACTGAAGCTCTATTCACCTTTTTTTTTGGTGGGTCGGGGGACAGGGTTTCTCTATGTTGCCCAGGCTTGACTCAAACTCCTGGCCTCAAGTGATCCTCCTGCTTCAGCCTCCTATGTAGCTGGGATTATAAACGCCAGACCCCCCACCTGGCTCTATCCACTTTAATTTAGCCATATTTTTCCTTTATTACTTACAAAAAGTAAAAGAGTTCATGCTTTCATTAGCTATAACAGGCATCAGAGAAGATGACTGCCACTTATAGAGGAAAGAGACGTTATCCTTGTGATGCGGTAGAAAGAGCTCTGCCCAGTCCCAGCCATGTCATCTCGGACGGTGTAAGAATTTAGCTACCCATCAAGCAAAAGCAAGCCAACTCCTCCGACTTGCCCGTCTATGAAAGGGGCCCACACTGATTCCTTCCGATGTCTTGAGACAGGGAGGACATTAGAGATCTTTGAAATTATTAAAATAGTCCAACAATAGTCACTTCAGTAAATAAAGTCACCATGACCAGGCATTTAATTTTAGTACTTACATACCTTCTGGTGATCAATAATCAGATATTTGTTTTTATTGAACATTTATTTATTTGGAATAACACAGCTTAAGTACCAATATTTTTAAAAGATAAACTTATATTTTTAAGAAGGCATTTACCATTTTCCTAGATCATTTCCTAGAGGTTATTTTTTGTTTTGTTTTTTGTTTTTTGATGGCTTCAGCATGTCCATTTAAGGGTGTTTGACCTCTGACTTTCCATCTAGTGATCTGAGAGCTCCAGCATGGATTATTCAGTTCTTTACAAGTGTCCTTTCTGCAAACTTCCTGTGCTGTGTAGAATAGGTGAGGCACGCTTACTGACGGCATTTATGACTGACCCCCATAAAGTTCTTCCCACTCACAATCACTCTTTATTATGTCAGGGAACAAGAGAATTCCCAGAATCATATGTTTCAGCTCTCCGGGAAATCATGCATTAAGTTCCAGGGGAAGGGAAAAGCTTCCCACAAAACAGCTATCCATTAAGAATGTCTGTTGTTTAAAATGCACCAGCAATTCTAACATCCAGAGACGAGTGAGAGAACGGTACAAGGCAAATAGGTGTTACTTTAGGGCTGTCTTTGCAACCAAATTTTGATCATCGTAGATAAATGAGCCATTAGTGCATTAACCCAGTCAAAATAAATGAAAACAAATAATGACAAGTGAAATAAGGGGCAGGACAACTGTATTTCGCAGATTACATATCAGCTGTGGCAGGAGAGTGAAATAAATTGGGGAAGGTAGAAAATCACTACATCTGATATTCATTAGGATTTTTCAGAGAATGACAGGCAATCCAGTATTTTCTTATGCTTACTGTCCTTGCCTTGTTAAAGGTCATCACTTTTCATTTGCACTTTTTCCATTTGTACAACTGACTGTTTTTTCCTCTTATATTTGACCTTGTGCCCCCACAATGGGGTTAATTATAATCCTTGGTTCATGACACACTCTTTAAGGGCCCACTTTCATTTAGATACTTTTACAAATAAGCACCCAATGTATCCAACATTTTTGGAACTTAGCAATTTTGGTTTAGAGTGCCCAGATTTTCCATTTGAAGTTCGAAATTCTTAGGTTGGATGTTTCAGCTTCTTCTGGTTGATCCAGCTCTGGTGAAGCCTACTGGCCAGTCAGGAGCCTGGAGAGTTTGACTTCCCAGTTTTCAGAATGGACAGGATGGTCACCTGAGGTCATACCTGGCGGCCATTGCCCTTGCTGGTTGTGGGGGAGTGTGAGGCAGCTTCCATCTTCGCAAGCAGCTGCTATGTGCATGCCCCACGATGCCTTTCAGTTGGCTCTGCCTGGCTTCTCAAGGGTGTGATCACTGCACTGTAAAGGATGGTAACAGCAATCATGTTTGAGGATAACTGTCCTAACACAGTCCCTAGGTCTAAGGCATCTGGGCAAGAAAATACTCAAGGACATTTGTTAATGAGAAGTTGAAAATCATTAATCAAAATAGTAAGTATGACCATTATTTACCAAATTTCTATGCACCAGGCTTACAGATGATCACTTAATTCTTTTCTTTTTTTTTTTTTTTTTTTTTTTTGAGACGGGGGGGTCTCGCTTTGTCGCCCAGGCTGGAGTGCAATGGTGTGATCTTGGCTCACTGCAACCTCCACCTCCCACATTCAAGTGATTCTCGTGCCTCAGCCCCCTGAGTAGCTGGGATTACAGGCATGCACCACCACACCTGGCTAATTTTTGTATTTTTAGTAGAGACGGAGTTTCGCCATGGCTGGTCTCGAATTCCTGACCTCAAGTGATCTGCCCACCTCGGCCTCCGAAAGTGCTGGGATTACAGATGTGAACCACCACTCTCGGCCTATTACTTAATTCTTAAAACAATCATGCAAGGTAGGTATGATTATACTCAGTTTTTATTTTATTTTATTTTATTTTAGAGACAGAGTTTCACTCTTGTTGTCCAGGCTGGAGTGCAATGGCATGATCTCAGCTCACCACAACCTCCGCCTCTCGGGTTCAAGCGATTCTCCTGCTTCAGCCTCCAGAGTAGCTGGGATGACAGACATGCAACACCATGCCCTGCTAATTTTGTATTTTTAGTAGAGACGGGGTTTCTCCATGTTGGTCAGGCTGGTTTCAAACTCCCGACCTCAGGTGATCCTCCCGCCTCGGCCTCCCAAAGTGCTGGGATTACAGGCATGAGCCACCACGCCCGGCCAATTAAACCCATTTTTTAAAGAATGGAGGCTCAGACGAGTGAAGACACTTAACTTGCAAATCCTAAGTGCATGAGCCAAATGCAGATTCTTTCCAAAGGCTGCCACCTCCTCTGCCTCGTGCCTTCCTGAAGTGCTCCCCAATTCCAAACTCAGGCTGTTTGGAACCACAGGCTCTCGTGGCAGCTCTGGGAGAGAAGGACGAGCTGCCTCCTCACGTAAGTGGTCTGTTCAGCTGTTTCCTGTGCATTCTGGAACGTTCGGCCCAAGTGCGGCCGCTTGAGTGCAGTGGTAATGCTGCTGCTGACCTCCCTGGCGTCACTGACCGTGGCAGGTCCCACTGAGGCTTTCCAGGCCTTGCCTCATTACACCCTCACACCGCTCTAGGATAGGGGAACTGAGGCGTAGAGAGCTTAATCTGCTTTATTGAGATCATACATAAACTTGGTATTTTTTTGGTGCTTTGTAGTTTCCTCTGCCCTTTTCAAGGAAGGGGAAATTGTGCCTATGACAGGCCTACATTTTTCCTGATCCTCTGGTCAAAACTCATGTTAGCTGAATTTAAAAGCATTCAATGACACGATTTTCTGAAGAGGTAATGTTCTCTCCCTCGGTTGCACTCTGGTTGAAAGTGGATCACACAGATGAGCTGTACTGGATCTGCGAGCTATAGCGGCATAGCAGGGTAGGATTAACCCCCAGGCTCTGGATCCAGACCACCACGGTTTGCATTCTAGTTCTGCCCTTCGTTAACGATGCAACCTTGGGCAAGTCACATGTAACTCCCGTGCCTTACTTCCTCATCTGCAAAATGGAAAAGCAGTATCTACACCTCATTAGGATGTGGGGGAAGATTGAGTTTATCTAAACAGATGCTGTCCAATGGAACTTTCTGTGATGATGTAAATATTCTATTCTCTGTTGTCCAATAAAGCAGCCACGCCAAGTGTCTGGCTGCCAGGCTTTCTTTTTTTTTTTTTGAGATGGGAGTCTCACTTTGTTGACCAGGCTGGAGTGCAGTGGTGCAATCGCAACCTCCACCTCCTGGGTTTAAGCGATTCTCCTGCCTCAGTCTCCTGAGTAGCTGGGACTACCGGTGCGCACCACCACGCCCGGCTCATTTTTGTATTTTTAGTAGAGACAAGGTTTCACCATGTTGGCCAGGCTGGTTTCAAACTCCTGAACTCAACTGATCTGCCCGCCTCGGCCTCTCAAAGTGCTGGGGTTACAGGTGTGAGCCACCCCATGCGGCCTTAGGTGCCAGGCTTATAGATGATCACTTAATTCTTGAAACAATCAGCAAGATAGGTATGATTATGCCGTTTTTAAAGAACTGAGGCTCAGAGATGTGACCACACTCTTCTGTAGCTGTTGCAGCCACATGTAGCTATTGAACACTTGAAATGTGGCTCATGTGTCTGAGAAATTTTTTGTTTTTTGTTTGAATTAAAATGTACTGTCCCCATGAGGCTAGTGTCTACCATGTTGGGCAGCACAGATCTAAAGCATTTAGAATCATGGCTAGAGCTATGTGTTTACTATCACTGCTTCAATATGGAGAGTCATCCAAACAGGGTTCATTTGCTCCCAGATAAACTGTCATGGGACCTGCTGTGGCCAGTGCTCACTTTGTACTGCTGGAATAATTTAACAATTTTTTTCAACTGCCATCATCATTATGCCATTTTATGTTTTCGTAGTATTTATCACTATCTAAAGTTAGGTCGCTTATTTATTTCTTACCTTATTAGCATGTAAACTCCAGAACAAGGACTTTTCTGTCTTGTTCCCTGCCACCTACAATAATGGTGCCTCTAGAAACCTGGGCTGGGCCTTTAAGAAACGCTTCTTTCTAGAAGGTGCACATTAGTGGTGATCTCACTCAGCACCCTCCCCGACCCCATCATTAGGTACTATGCTGTATCTTGTATTAGTGAGCATGAGAGGGCTTAGAAAAATTTCTCTGATTGCCATAATGGGAAAGCTCGCAAATAAAAAGAGTAAAAAATTATCAAGCCACCTAAAAATGTTCATTTCATTTCTGTGGAAAGGAAAATGTGGGCTTGTTCAGGACTTCCTGGAATTTGTGACATACAGTATCTTCTCTGGTGCAGCTTACTGACACCTGGAAATTTATCTTATGAGCCAAGTATGTGAACTGTCAATGCTGAGCCTGTGACATGGCATTGAAGCTGAGATGCGGCCGTGTCGCATGTAAGCTCATGATTCAGATCATGCTTTCTGAGCTCCTCAGTGGCACTCAGCAGCTCAGAAATTCAGGAAACGCCTGTCATGAGCTTGGATGACGCTTTTCTTGGTCTGTGACACAGTGAGAAAAACGACGACAGTGCAGTGAGTTTTCCATTAAGCTAACTTTATTAGACTCAAAGGACAATTCTTTATTTTCATTTTAGAACTGCCAAATTTAAAAGTGCACTGTCCCATGAATTCCAAAGCCTAGTCACCTAGCCACTCTAATCACCAGGACGTTATGGGGATCCCCAAGAGCTTAACGTCATCATTGATTTTGTTTTTTAATTTGCTTTTTGAAGTTTACAAGGCCTTTACAATAGGGTAGGCAATCGATTCTCCTTTTAAATATGCATCTGGAGGTGAAAGATCAAGCCAGCCTATGTTTCTAAAGTGCTCACTGTGTACTCAGTCCTATGCTTACAATTTACTTGGGGATATGAGACTCAGCCACTAAAGTACAAAGAAAACAATGTATAATTAAATTCTCATGAGGCATACACCAAGTACAGGAGCCAGGGGAAGGCTGTCCATAAAGGCTGAAGGGCTGCCCATCATAGCACTGGCAGCTCTCTCTTATCTACCTGTCTCTCCTGCACCAGGCTGCGTAAATCCCTGGAAGACAGGGGCCGGCCTCAATTACTGTAGCATTCCTGGTACCTATGTGTTGCCAGACACATGGACGTATCCAATAAATGAGTGAATAAGGACTGCAGTGACAAAGGTTTTACTCTGAAGAGGTTGGAATTAAACTGAGCCTCAAAGGATGGGCAGAGTTGGGACAGGAGGAAGCATTTCTGGTGAAGTAAATATGAATTAAGTTTTAGAAGGAACATGAGACCATTAAACTATCTGATATGGAAAGAACATTCTGGGGAATGGTGGAAAATAAGGTTAGATAGAAAAGCTAGTGTCAGATTTAAGTTGTATATTAAAAGCTGCTCAGAAAAGTCGAGATGGAAAAGATAAGCAGTGGGGATAAGCTGTGTTTTTACTCAATAGAGGCAAAATCGCCACTTAAGGGAGTTTAGTCCGGCAGGCATGATGCAGGGTGAAGCAGACAGAAACTGCGGTAGCAACACAGCCTTTAGCTCCAGGGGAGAAGAATCAACATGGAATCACCTTTTACTGAGGGCTCAGTGCCAGGTACCATGCTACGTACTTGATCAACACTCTAAGGAGCAGATATTCTTATCCTCACTTCACACGTTAGCAAATAAGCTTGGAGGGTTAAATGACTTCCTTAAAGTCACACCTAGTAAGAGGCAGAGCTGGGGTTATCCCAAACCAGTCTGACTCCAAAGCCTATGCTCTCAACTAGATAATATACTGTCCCTAAATGAAGACGAAATGCTGCAACCCTCTAAAATATAAAAGTGCATATCCCACACAGCCTGAACACCGTTTGGCTAATATTCCATTTGCTAAACATTCTCTTTTGCCCTTTTCTTTCCCCATATTTTAAGCTGTAAGCTTCTCAGGTCTACTCTTTTGTGCCAGATGCTAATATAATTCCAGTGCTTATTCTTGATGCTGCTGCTTATGGAAAAAAAAATCAGAATAAGAGAAAATGCTTCTTCTCTCCTAAAGCTGCAGAAAAACAGATACTATTCTGGGTTAAAAAGCTAGTTCTCTTAAAGAGCTACAAGCTTACTCTGCTATTCTGTGTGGAAACATGTAAAAATGCACAATTCTGTTTTGTTATTATTACCAAACAAGTATTTTAAGACGCCTGGGCTTTAGAGATTGTTGCTGAATCCTTTCAAATATAGCTTTGAACTTCTAAATGTTTGCTTTTTAAATTGGTTGCCTTATTTACTAATTTATTAATAATACAATTTCATGTGATATCTTTTTTGAAGACAAACACTTTTAAGATGTACTGGTTAGCTGGATAAGGGGCTTGGGGTTTCTCTCTTGATACAGAAGACTAAAACAAATGCAGATACTGACAAATTCTTTATTCAAATGTAGTTTGAGTTTTTGCCTGCTTAAGTCAACAATTGATGCTGCGATTCAGAAGGCGGAACAGGATGGGGAGTAGAGAGAGGAAGGTGGCGACTCTGTGCTGAGACAACATAATCTGGCAGTGGCAACAGTAATCTTCATGTGGGTCTTGGAGAGGAGCTGGCCTGCTTCTGCAGTCTGACTCTAACCTGCTGAGAACACCATCTACATATGGTTTTTTGTTCCCTCAGAGAATCTACAGTCATTGTTTTATGGCTGATGCAAGATATAGTTTTTTTTTTTTTAAATCTAAAGAACAGATGGAATTAGCGTGTAAGTTTTCTGATATGAGGCAAACTGTAAGCAGTCGGAATTAATGGAAGAACACAGGGTTCTCATCCTCCTGATGAATCTTGAGTTTGATCAAGTTGGAGCAGTGGTTCTCAGCTGGGACAACTGTGCCCCCGGGGGGCATTTGGCAATGTCTGGAGATGCTTTGGGTTGTCATGAGTGTGTGGGTGGGTGCTACTACCATCTAGTGGGTAGGGGCCAGGGATGCTGCTAAACAGACCACAATGCACAGGACAGCCCCATAACAAGGATAATCTGGCCCCAAAGGTCAAAAGAGTTTTGGTTGAGAAACCCCCAGGGTTAGGGTCAATCTAATTTAAGGTAGGTCTTTTCTCCTCTTTGGACTTGAGGTTTATCCTGCTCTCTCTGGGTTTCTGGGATGGCTAGTAAACATAGCGTATGGCACTTTTGGGAGGGCAAATTCTCACCACACGCAGCATCCCTCCCGTACCAGAGACCTGCTAACCCCGGAGGAAAAGGCGACCAGCAGGTGAGGGGACAATAGGAGCCTATCTGAGTGAGTTTCTTCCTTGTATCTTACACGCTCAGCGAGGCAGGAGTGCAGAAAGGGACTACTTTACCTGTTTAGCTAAAATGACTGGAACACTGGATCAGCATTTCCTTGCTTTCTTTTGCTTGGAAGAAAAAGGATTGCAAATAAACTCCAAATTGCCTAAGAATGTAATAATTTTCTTCCCATTTCTTGATAATGTGAGATTTTGCTTTTCTTGTATGAACGCTAAAGTGACCTGAGAAGTGAAGAGGGTGAGTGCAAGATAAATCTGGAATGCAATGGGGACTCCAGTGTTATGGTTATAAAGCTGCGTATTTCCACAGAAATTAAGTGGACACATCGCAGCTGAGCTAGGTGTGCAGTTTCCACAGGAGTACTCTATCTAATGCAGGCAGGAACTCTCCAGGAAACTTTGATGTTTAAAGGCTTTAATATTTCTTCAATGCAAAGAGCTTTGTTTTTAAGGACTTCACTAAATATGTAAACCTTAAGAGAATTTTAAAGACTCCCAATAAATATATGAAATCATGTCAAAACTCCTAATATTTTATATATACTAGCACTTTAAGAAAGCTTTCCAGGCTGGGAGAAATGAAAGTACAGGTTCCATGGTCACCAGGAAACCCTGTTTACAAGAGCCATAATTTGAACTTTGTAATTTGCAGAAATATACTACAGAAATTGAAGTAATTAGTATTGCGCTGGTAAATCTTAAAATGGTTTTCTACTTGGAAAAGGTCTTTTCCAAAATAAAAACAATTGCTCAGGTTATAAAAGCAGTTTAAAAATAAAGTTTAAACATAACAGGTACAAACTGAAAAGTTATTTACCCTTTTTTTAAAAAAGTGTCTGTATTAACAACAAGGAGGCTATTCCAATATAACACAGAAGACTACATAAATTATTCAAGTTCTTGGTACTTTTAAAGAAAATCCTTTCATATCTATTTTTGTGAATTTGGGGGTGTAAGAGAAGGTTATGTCTTCTATATGGGGGGGTGATATAAATTATTACAGTTCATTCTGTCCATAAAGGAAGCATCTTTAAGCAGCTTTGAGCCAGACACTGTGGAGGACACTCAGAACACACCAACAAATAAAAGAGATAAAAATTCTGCCTTTGTGGAGCTAATATTTGGGAGTGGGGGTGAGGCACAGAATTCATACAAAAAGTAGAATTTTTTCACAAAGGCTAAATTAAATGGAACTTCCTAAATTCTTGACACTTGCCTTACAGAATAGCTCAATGACTACCTAACACCATGATTTCAGAGTAGGTGAATCTAAACCTGAGTATACAAATTACAGGGAGCTGTAATTTAAGAAACTAGTATCTTTATAAATTGCTTTTTAAAAATTCCAGACAATATTACATATTATGACAACCAAGAGTCACTCTACTTCCATTAGCTGAATAATGTTTTAAGACGCCACATTTCTGACAATTTTAACTAACAATTGCATTATTTTTTAATGTAAATTTTGTTTTCTAAAGTTCCTAATTCCCTTTGTAACAGCAGAATAGTGAGGCAATTAGTTAATAATTTTTATTTACCTAAAAACTAATAAAGAAATTAAAATTCAAATAGAAAAAACATCTCATCACCTGACAATCCCCACGCATGAGCTGCAGGGTCTTTTTTTGAATATTGGGTCTTTTATTGAATACTTGTTCTTAAAGCTCAAATTATGATGGTAAAATCAATTGATGTATTAGGACACCTGATATGTCTGATAACATTTGAAAACTACAATTTTAAATCACTATATTGCCAGTTAAATATACTGTTTGGAATGACGTGTGTGCTTGTACGTGTGCATCGAGATATAGTGAGGTAAATCAATAAACACTTGTGTATAATTGAGGAGACAAGACTAACCACTCACAGAAAAGTATATTGATCTTTGGGATGCAATCTCTTCTCAATAAAGAGGAATCTTGATTCATCTTGACATCTGTATATTCTGTCCAGAAGTCAAAGCTTATTGCTCTCACTGGAGTATGAAGTCCTGCTTTTCTTTCTCACTTTTTCCTGACTCTCTTGACTATGGACAATTGTGAAAACAGTGAGGGCTGCACGCTTTTGGAGGAGCTTACATTTCTCACAGCCCTCATGTAACCCATGTTGGGCTGTTTTGGAAATATACTTCCTTTGGTGAATAACACGGTCAAGGTTATCTATGGTCAGTCATCTTTCTCAGACTGAACAGTCCCTTATGGTGGCTCCTTCCCACACTGTCCCTGTCCTAGATCAGGCCCCACATCGTAGAAGGGAATATAAAGACTGTCAGGGTTTCAGAGAGTCCCTTGGTAGCTCCAAAGTGCCTTCATCTTGCTCCTGTGCCCCATGGCCTGGTACACACCAACAAGAAGGGATGCCAGGGAAAATCGTATGTAGGTGGCATGCTCCAAATTTACCAGTGTAGCTCAACAGCACTGTGTGAGTTGTTCGACCTGTCCATTCGTGTTGTGGGAAGTAGCCATAAAGACAAAGAGAGCAGCTTATCTATGGATGGGGCTGTGGGGTGGGAGGCAGGCATTTATAAGCATATTCAGATTAGTTTTATTCAAATGAGAAAAAATGGGTTTTCATGTGAATGCTTTAGTAATTTCACTGGGTGTAGAAGATGCATGCAAAGGCTAACACAATGACTGTCAAAAAGACTTCTGAAATATTTTATTTCCAGATTTGGTACATTAAGTGTGTCTATTTGTAATACGAGTACATAATTTCCAGATTAGATTGTAAACAAAGCTGTAAAGCCCTACATATTCATCAATGCCTTCACTGTCTTGTCCACAATCAGAAGAGTTGGTAAAATGTCCAAAAGGAACTGTGAAAAATAACCTAGCCAGGAATTTTCAGAAACTGGACTGAAGTGGCTGGATTCCCTACCTATAAATGTAACCATGAGAGTTGTGACAAAAATCTGGGATCTTCACCTAAAAAACTGAGTAGGCTTTGGAGGCTTCTGGTTACATCCCCAATGATAGGACATTCCATGCGAGAGGAAGCTGTGTTCTTTTGAGAAATAGCTAAGTCTTGCACACTGATGGAAAGCACTGATGAGGGTGTCAGTGTATCTCATTCCCAGGTTCACTCTGTGGTTCAGCAGTGCAAATATCACTTCAACTTTCCTTCAGGGACTCTACAGTTTTGCTGGCTACTAATCTGCCGAAGATTCCCAGTTTCTTCAGTAGGAATATGCTGGCCCCAACGACTTGACACCTTCTAACTAAACTCAGTTTTCCTCTAAACACAGGAATGGCTAGTTTGCTGCTTTCCACTTAAATTTCAGACTCAAGATGGTCACTGCACAGGCAGGTCCCACTGGCATCCTGAGACTACTTGGAAAGGCACTCTGCTCTAACCACAGCCTGCTAATGAGTAACATTCAGTGCAGTGTTCTAGAATTAGCCAATGGTCATCCAAAGCTCTGAGTTCCATCCTGCAAAAAGGGATGAGACACAAGAACACCTCCAAATAGACAGCTCTCAACCTATCTCCAAGGTCTCACTTCTAGCTTTGTTTCTACTTGGATATTTATTTTGTCTCTCCCCTAAAAACCTGCCTTTGCCCTCAAACAATACGGTTTGGCTTTGTTCACCTCTGAACTGGGTCCTGATACCACAGTCTTACTGTACTAATAAACTTGTCAAAAACTGACTTGACTGCTTTATTGATGGAAAGCAATTCCTCACTTGAAATCTATCACATTGCAGAGGCTGAGGAGGATTACACATCCTTCCTCCCCGGAGAGCAATAGGGAATGTCAATGAGCAAGTACCTTAATGCCAGAAAGCTGCTGCTCTATTCTACTAGAACCTTCTGGTCTTGTCACAGGGACTCAACCAGAAGATAAAGATGACTCAGTATCGGATACTGACCTTCCTTGAAAATGACAGGCCAAACCTAATAACTTCTGCTATGTTCTCATCTATGGGAACACAAAACTGAGCAAAAAACTCCAACCTTTCTCCATCTTTCTTATCAATGTGCAAGACTTGGCTATTTTTAAAAAGTGTATCTGCTCTCCCATGCTACTAGCCACCGAGGCAGAAACACTAGCAGTGCCTTTCATCTGGGTTGATGTGTGTGACAGCCGAAGAGAAAGGAGTTACAAAAAGCCTCCTTCAATGTTTAGGGTATGGCATGAGCCTAACCTCTTACATTCATTTATCATTAGAAAAATATGGAGAGCCTAAGATAATTATGCTATGTATGACACAGATGGAACTTTCTCTTGGGAACCCAGTGTTTTTACGTGTCCTCTGCATTATATCAAAGATGGTCTTTTCAGAGTATGATGCCACAGATTTCTAGGTAAAATGTGCAACTTTAAGAAAGACAGTATTGTAATAATATTGAAAATGACAATTTACATGTAGCGTTCATGCTTACACAATGTTACCTAAGAACATGGGCTTTAATGACTTCTCATAAACTCTCTTACCTGCATAGTAAATGAGAAGGGCACAGGATGCATTTAGAAATAGATTGGGGAAGAAATCTGAAGAGCAAAGGATAATGGATTTTATGCAGACCTAAATTTAGTACCTTAAGTGTTGCCAAAGAGGCAACAAAAAGAAAATTTGTAGAAGCAGAGTATTATGTGCCTTATATTCCATTTATTAAAAGTTTTCTTCTGTCGTTTTTTCCCCTTTTTGTAAGCAGCTTACTCAGGCTTGCTCTATTTGGTGCTAACCAATGGAAGTTCACTGCTCAGTCTTGAGAATTCAGCTAGAATAAAGAATTTCAGAAACAAGGACAAAACTTACTCCTTTACAGAAGAGTAGACACTTCTTGCTTTGTAGTAAAGTTCTTTCTGATAAAGCAGTAAGTTGGGAATAATCATGAAAGTATTGATCTTGGTCGGCTCTCCAGTGTGGAAATTTGCATGTAAACTGTTTTCTGATTAACAAAGAAGTCTTTTAAGATGTTTGTGCGATCCCTTCAGAAGTCATGGCTAAAAGCTTTAAAATGCAACCTTTAACCTTGAAAATGCTGCTTTCTAACTGGTTGCCTTATTTGCTAATTTGTTGTCCTGGTAATAATATTTAAGTAGTATCTGTGATTTTTTTTCCAGAAAGAATAAACACTTTTAAGGTTTTATTTCTTGGTTGGCCAGAAAAACTTGATATTCATCTCTTTTCCCTTCATGCATACAGCATAAATAAATGGTATATTCCTTGTTCAAAGTTTGAGGAGTCTTAGTCACTTATCACACCCAAAGTCAGCTAATGGGTAAGAGACACAAAAGCATGACATAAACTCATCTGCTACAGAATGAGAGAGAGTAACTATTTTAAAAGACATTTAAAAAGTTAAAAGCATGAGACAAACTCATCTGCTAGAGAACAAGAGAGAGTAAACTATTTTAAAAGACGTTTAAAAAGTTAAAAGCATGAAACAAACTCATCTGCTAGAGAACGAGAGAGTAACTACTTTAAAAGACATTTAAAAAGTTAAGTCCATGCAGACATTAATTCAGAATTGTTTTTTCCTCTTCTTCCTAAACTGGAGAGGTCAGATCTTGGTTTACCTCAATGGGCCTCATTACTGTCTTGCTGCACTTCAATCCTTGTGTATTGGGCACTCTGGTGTTCACAGGCAACTCTGCTCTGCTTCTTACCCACAGACTGGAGTCCCCGCCTCATTGACCCACTTAATACATGTATTAGATTGACACTCAGTAGCCGAATCTTTGTTATAATAGATAAATCATTATTCCCATTGTTGATAAAACCGTCATTCTCAAGATTGGTTTCATACAAATAGGGCACATGTTTTTCTTCTTCAAACACAAAGCTCCAATTCCCCTAAGCTTTTCGGCTTGCTGTAATTCTACTTCTTGGCTTTGTTTTACCTTCAGCTGCCAGCATATTTTAAAAACCATGCAGACATACTGAAAAAACATCCAATGCAACTTAATGTAGGTGGATATGACTGGACTTTTTGCTGTGAAACTTGAGTCATGTTTGAGTAATGAAATAAACAAACTAAAATGCGGAGCAAGCACAAGAATCATCTCATATCATCTCTTATCCAGTCTTTTTTTTTTTTTTTGAGACGGAGTCTCCATCTGTTGCCAGGCTGGAGTGCAGTGGCGTGATGTCGGCTCACTGCAACCTCTGCTTCCTGGGTTCAAGCGATTCTCCTGTCTCAGCCTCCCAAGTAGCTGGGACTACTGCGCCACCACGACCAGCTAATTTTTGTATTTTTAGTAGAGATGGGGTTTCACCATGTTGGTCAGGATGGTCTCGATCTCTTGACCTCGTGATCTGCCCGTCTCGGCCTCAGGAGTGAGCCACTGCCTCTGGCCTTATTCAGTATCTTTTAAAAAATGTTTTCAGCCAAGTAAAAGAATGATTCACCTTCACAACTTGCTGGCTCTCCGAAGAATGACTGGCACCATCCCATTTTTTAAAAACAGCTTTTAAAAAAGACTTTTCTGCTTGCCTTCCTAGAAAAGGGTAATTTTCCTCTTGATTCAATGTTTATTGTAGAAAATAAAGTCAAAGAAAGAAATACAAATCATGTATAATTAAAAAGAGTCTTTTAAAACACATTGAATTCGAGAGTGCTTTATTCCCTGTCATGTGCCATACAAATGCAAAGCACGACTAAGAATCATCTTTGATAGCAGGTGGGTCTTTAATCTACTAAAAAATCTTCCTAGGGTTCATGTAGGTGTCTGCGGATGTTGCTACGTCCACAACTGTAGAAGCCAGCGTAAGAAAACAAAAAACAAAAGCCACAGTGCTAAAAGGGAAGTACAGAAGTCCTCAAATACAGTTGCCATCGGAATACCCAGGAGTCCCTCTCAGAAAGACCCTCCTATACCTCTGTGATACCTCCTAATAGCCATTCACGCCAAGTGGGGAACCAGCTGATCCCAAAAGCCCCTAGGGAAGGAGCAGCCCCTTCTTTCCACCGCTAGTTCTCACCATAAACAAGTTTTGCGTTCATATAGAAGTGAAATCTGTTTTTCTGTACTCAATAATTACTCAAAATAAATGAAATCCCTTGCTGCATGACAGACCTTCAAATATTTGAAGACAATTAGGACACAGCCACTTCCGTGCCCAAATCCTTCTGCAGGTTGAAACATCAAAGCTGAAGATGTGGAAACGGGTGTCATTAAGTTATCACCTACCTAGCCGGGATGAAACTTCAATCTGACTCAAACATTTACTGCAACATTGGTGTGTGAAGATACAAAGTCACCTAGTCACTGCCCTTGAAGGATATGGAATTCAGTAAATTCAGTAGATATAATTAATCTTAGTTACCAAATGTGTGCCCACTACGTATTAGAAACTATTTATGGCTGACCTTGTTCCAGACAGAAGGAAAAAAGTTCCATGACTTTTCTTGCCAGAAATACGAGAAAATGCTTTTTAAAGTATTTTTTAAAAGCATCAACACTTTATTAAGGTCAGTATCGTTGCAAAGGCATCCTACCAATTAGGTAATTATGTGGAGATCAGTTTATCCAAAGACAATTGGATAAGTTGAGATCAATTTATCCAATTTGGCAATTTATCCAACATGGCAGATGAAAGAGTTATAAACCCAAGATGAATGATTCGTTTTTCAAAGAGTTAACAAAAATATCTAATTTCCAAAAAAACCTATTTGTTAAACTGATGTATTTAAAATGTGTTACAATAAAAATCTCACACAAATAATTGTCCTGTACTTTAGATCTTAAATGTACCTAAACTAAATTTACTGAATAATTATAATACGCAGAGGAGTAACAAAACTATTTTAAGATTTTTCAGTGGTGTGTATGTATATGTACGCATACTCGTATATATAATCACGAGTTTTAAAGCCTTCTTCCAAGCATATTTCACATAAGATGAACAGTTAGCCAAAACAGTTACATACATTTCAAAACATCTTTGGAGGTAAAAGGCACTTTAAACGTTAGCATCTTTTTCCTTACAATGCAATGGCGAGAAAATGCATGGGAATTCTTGATGAACAACCAAAAAAAGAAAAGTTTTATCAATACCAATGCTCTTTAAATAAATTTCAAACGTAAAAGTTTTAAAATGGCAATCCTAGTTTTAATACTCTTACAGGTTTCTGGAAATGCGTAATATGTTAAAGTATTACAGCCTGGTAGCTTGTATTTTGTTATAAAACCGACTACTGCAACCTAAGCTACAGAGCACGGTTATATTTTCTCTCTGGCCGCCTAATTTTCCTTAGTGGACTAGATCGTACTGCTAAATACCAAAACTTGAAATGAAACAATACAGATCAGCATGAAAACCTAAGTTAGAGAAACTCACTCGCCGTAGCAGACGGCAGCCCAGTAGCCAAGCCTGGAGCTCTGCTGCGTTTGTGCATTCTGCTCCGTTTCACGAATCACAGGCAAATCGTTACTCAGAGTAAACTAAAGCCGCATCAAAGCTTTAGGAAGGGGCTGGCAGGTAGTGTACTTACGGAAAGGCTACCAGGACGGGAGGCGATATAACTTGTCAGGGAGGGTCTCTAAGGTTCCCCGGGTGGTAACAAGCATTTAAAAAGGCGATGTGGATTCAGACGGCCTCCTCCCCACAGCATCCCAGACAAAGCCGGGCTAGGCCCCGGGGCGCTCCTGGTGCACCTGCAATGCGGATCCCTCGCCCTGCGATCCCACCCCGGGGCAGCCAGGAGCGCCCCGGGACCGGCCTCTCCTCCCCCTTGGCACTGGGGTGGGCGCGCGCCGCGGCCGGTCCACACCCTGGACTGGAGCCCGGGCCGGGGAGCCCCCTCCCCACAAAGGGCCGGCGGACCCCCGCGGAGGCGGGCGCGGGGGTCGCCGAGCCTCAGGGACCCTCTTTCCCCCACTCCGCCGTCCCCCGAGTTGCCTTCGCCCGGGGCCACCCCTGCCCCTGGGGGAGCTAACGCGGCTCCCAAGCCCCGGAGGTGGGGCAGGAGGACCCCGTCCCCCGTCTCCCGGCGGGGAGGGTTTTTAAAGTCTTCGCCACGAACTCCGAAGTCCCTGCCCGGCCCCTCCGCCCCCGCTGGCGCTGCCAGGTGAGCGGGGCCGGACTCGACACACCCCGGGCCCCGCCTCACCTGCGGGCGCCGCCGTCGCGTTCCTTCAGGCGGCTGCCCTCTTAGGCTCGGTCCTCCCGGCGGGCGGCGGCGGGGACCCGTGGCCCATGGGCTGGGCGGGGCGCGGCGGGCGGGGCTGCCTGGGCTCGGGCGCTGCCCGGGCCGGGCCGCCGAGGGAGGTCAGTGGGCACCGCCCGCCCGGCGCATCTCGCCCGCTCCCACCCGAGCGCTAGCCGCGGTGCACCCTGGGAACGGGGCCGGCGGCTAGGCCTGCCCGCGCTGACCCGGCGGGCTAAGCGCCGGCGCGGCGGCGGGTCTGTGTCTGCCGGACTGGGCGGGGGCGGCGGGCCGATATTCACTTGGCGAGGAGGGGCGACGCCCCCTTCCGCCCGGCTGCGGCGGGGCAGGGGCGAGGGCCGAGGGGAAGGGAGGGTCGGGCCCGCGGGACGCAGGCGCACAGCTCAGGTGCGGCCGCACTGCGGTTGCCCTGGGTAACGCGGCCCGGGCGGGGGCGCGGGGAGGAGTGAGGGAGGCGAGCGGGAGCGCGCGCGCCGGGCGCGGGGGTGGGGGATGGCCGGGCCCGGCCCGGCCAGGGCTGGGGGGCGGGGGCGGAGGCGGGCGGTGGGGGCGCGGGCCGGGTGGCCGCGCATGCGTGCGGCCCCCGCTCCCCCGGGGCTCCCCGGCCTCGTGCGTGCGCACGCGCGCTGTCCCCCGGAGGCGTCTGGGTGTGCGGAGCGCGCGCGCGCGCGGCTCGGAGGCGCACCTGTGAGGTGTCCCTAAGGAGAGGGAGGTGGGTGCGCGGCGCCCGCGGCCTGGGGCGCTGACTCCCCTCACTTGGAGTGAGTTCTCGGCGGCCGGGCTGCAGTCTTTCTTTCTTTCCCGGAGGGAGGCGGGGGCCGGGGGCCAGGGAGCGGGCTGGGGGTGGGAAGGAGGTGGAGTGGATTAAAGAAAAGAAAAACAACCCATCCCGGAGGATGGGCCTCGGGCCGGCCCGGCCCTTGGGGATGGCGGGGAAGGTCAGAGCGGCTCCGCGCAGCCGGGCGGGCCCCGGGCTGAGAAGCCGCCCTTCGGGCCTCGGGTGGTCGGCCGCGGGCCCGCAGTGCGGGGGAGCGGGGCCGGGGGGCGCAGATGGCGGCCGGCGCGAGCGAGGGCTGGGCGGCGGGCAGGGCGAGGCCGGGCGAGGCCCCTCGGGAGCCGGACTCCCGAGCCAGGCTCCATTGTTGTTGGAGCCGAGGGAAGGGGGAGCGCGGCCGCCCTCGTCGCCCGTGGAGCCGCTCCTTGGAGCCCTTCCAGGCGGGTCCCGGGAGAGGCGGTCATGGCCGCGCCAGGGGACCGGGGAGCCGGGCGGCTGCGGAGGAGCCGGCTGCATGGGGTGCTGTGTGTTTTTCAGGGCGCCCTGCGTCCGGCAGAGGAGGCGAGCATCCCGCTCAGGTGATGAGGAACTTCTCGCGTAACCAGTGCAGAAGGCTGCTGCCGCCGGACGCCTCCATTGTTTGACCACAACAAGGGCCGGATTCTCACCCAGGTAAACTGGCTGCCGGCGCTGTCCACTTCCCTCTGACTCCCGCCTCCGCAGGCGTTCTCACCCCTTCCAGGACTCGACTGCAGTTTTCTCACTGTCCCCGGCTTCTCATGAACTCCGTATACCCCCCTCCCAGACATTTTCCCATCCGGATCCATCTCTCCGCCACATCACCGCTCATTTCCCCTAGAACTCAGCTCCTTTGTGAAACCTTTCTTGCCGAACTCTAACAACTAAATCTCCCCGGGAGCCTGCTCCGAACTGAACTGTTCTGGTTGCTAGATTGCTTATGGGCTGTCTTATTGCAACAAAGGAGACCAGATACTGAAAACAGATTTCCGAGCTATTGCCTTCTTCAAGGAACGTTTTCTGATATTTACAGTTTATTGTTTTCACAAGATGAAACGGTTTTTAGGCATGTTGTCTTCTTATTTAGAGAGGGCTCCTATTTCCTTCATAGACGCATAGTTTTTTAGAGCAGGAAATTGACCTTGTTCAACTCGCAGGTTAATTAAAAATTTAAAAATTAATTTTAAATTAGCAGAGTAGTACATTTTCTTTGTAAAAACAGCTTATCACAGAGATGGCATTTTGTCTTTGACTATCAACCTCTGTCTCCAGGGATGCCGACTATTATGTGTGTGGTGTCTATCCTTCTAGATCTTTTGGAGTACTTTTACGTGTGTGCACTTAACATCATTTTTGACTGCTTTAACAAGGACTGTTGCACCCTAACTTTCAATTTTAGCATATAATGCTTCAAGTCATTTTTTAACAACTGCTGCACCATGTTCCATAGTTTCAGTATATCATGGTTTAGCCATTTCCCAAATTGATAGCAGTTTAAGTTTTAACTTTGAAACAGCTTTTTCGCTGGTGGTGGTTCTCTGATGAGATGAAATTTCGGTGATAGGAGCATACATCTACGCTAATTATCGAGATTCGGCATTTATGATGAAGTTCTCTTTTGGTTAAGAAATTTACATGTGGAAGCAGCCACCCCTCCCCTATGGTAGTTCTGACTCTAGCACTTAGAAGTTGTGTGACCTTGGGAGGACATTGAATCACACCAAACCTCGGTTTTCTTTTCTGTAAATGGCCTGCTCTGTCTTCTCCATAGAGTTCAGTGATACAGTGCGTATATTTTGTAGAATGTAAAGTAGTATATAAAGGTTGGTTTTATTAGCCTTTGTTATCCAAAAATTATTTGCAGTATCATTTATATTTTTTGACCAGATGTGTGTGTATCATATCATATCACAGAGCACTACAGATAGTCAACTTTGAATGCTTTTTAATTTGTGATTTTTTAAATTAATTTTTATCAAGTCCTGACGATACATTAGTCTTCTTAAACAATATTTTGCAAAGCATTTTTTCCTAGGGCTTTCTTTTCTTCCTCTTCTTCTTTTAAAAAAAAAAAAAGAGAGAGAGAGAGATAGGGTCTCTTTCTGTTGCCCAGGCTGGAGTGTAGTGGCATGATTCTAGTTCACTGCCGCCTCGGACTCCTGGCCTCAAGTGATCCTCGTGCCTCAACCTCCCCAGTAGTTAGGAATGACTACAACCATGTGCCACCACACCTGGCTGATTTATTTTATTTTATTTTTGTAAAGACAGGGTCTTACTATCTTGCCCTAACTGGTCTCAAACTCCTGGCCTCAAGCAGTCCTCCCAAAGTGTTGGGATTACAGGTGTGAGCCACTGTGCCCAGCCCCTAGTGCTTTTACATACCTTAAAAAATAAGGCGTATAAATTAGTTGACTGTGATTAAACATATTAGCAAACTGAACACTAGACAATACTCTCACTACAATATTTAAGCTTATTTCCTTAGAGTTGTAAGTTGTACGTATATTTTTCTGTGGCAGCAGCAGATTCAGATTAGCTTTTATGTCCTTCAGGGAAAAGGGATTGTTACTAAATTTGCAGGCTGTATCAGAAAGAGTTTTAATATTGAGATTTAATATTTCAGTCATTTAAATAATGATTGAATGATGTGATGGGTAACATTTTAAGATGTACGAGATACGATTACGGGCTTTGTACGTATTTTTCTTTCTTTCAGATATGTATGAGTGCCTGTAGTGTGGCCAGCAAAATCAACTTATTCTTGTTCTCTTGAAGCTTATGATCTGTGAGGGGGAGGGGATCGGAATTTAAACACAATCACACAACTACACCTGTGATCACACACTGGTATCTGCTGTGGAAGTTAAGAAGCACCTGCTATGAGGGAGTATAAAAAAGGGGAGACCAAATTTTAGAGTGGAGAGAAGGGGCCTAGGAAAGGCTTTTCTGTATAAATAAGATTTAAGCTGAGATTTGAAGAGTGCGTAGGTGTTAGTGTGGAGGGAAGTGGGGGATAATTTTCCAGGCAGAGGAACAGCATGTGGGAAGGCCTCAAAGTGGGGAAAAAGCTTTGCCCATTCCAGGAACTGAAAGAATGAATATGGATAGACTATGGAGGTGAAGGGGAAGAGTGGCTAGGCCAGGGGCCAGATAAAGTAGGGTCATGTAGGGCAGGTTAAAGTGGTTGTATTTTATCCCGAGTGAAATGGGAAACCATGATATGGGTTGGGATTTACGAAGAGGAGTGACGTAATCAGATTTGTATCTTTAAACAGCCACTCTAGTCGCTGCATGCAAGATGTGGGGGCGTGTTGGGCGTGGAGAGTAGAAGTGGGGAGACCGGGTTGGCCGTCTCAGAGGGCTGTCTGAAAGAGACGTGAGCTTTCCCTTGGAATTCACATTGACTTCACGTTACCAGCTACACTAAGGTCAAATCAATGTTTGATTAAAAAAAAAAAGATCCTGGCCGTGCACAGTGGCTCACACCTGTAATCCCAGCACTTTGGGAGGCAGGTGGATCATGAGGTCAGGAGATCGAGACCATCCTGGCTAACATGGTGAAACCCTGTCTCTACTAAAAATACAAAAAATTAGCCGGGCGTGGTGGCAGGCACCTGTATTCCCAGCTACTTGGGAGGCTGAGGTAGGAGAATGACGTGAACCCGGGAGGCGGAGCTTGCAGTGAGCGGAGATCATGCCACTGCACTCCAGCCTGGGCAACAGAGGGAGACTCTGTCTCACAAAAAAAGAAAAACCCCACAAATCCTTGTTTCTAATTTTTAAGAAGTGGGGATAAATAAAAGTAGCAATAAAAAGGTACTTTGTATGCAAAAAGTACACATAAATGTTAAACTAGTTGTCTACTTAAAAGTATCAGCGAGTCAAATTAAAAATTGGGACATTATTTAACAAGGTTTGTATGTTTTGACAAAGCAGTAATACATGAGGTAGGAGTGAAGTGAGGCTCTAAAATGAAGGGAAATATTTGTAGATGCTATTGACTAGGAAAACAATAACAAAAATTATTAGACAAAAAAATTGATGGGGTGACCATGTATTAGTATATGTATAAAATTAGTAGCTTTCTGAATACCAGAAATAACCTACTAGAACCTAAAATGGCCAAAAAAAAAAAAAAAAACCCCTAAACAAGAAACTGCCTCTGACCAGGTTGCAGCAAAACAAGTGAACCGTGTAGGCACAACCTTAGAGAGTCAAGTGTGCACTCTGTGGAGGAGACCATAAAGTATCCTGAAAGGTCTGAAGGGGTACCTTGAACGGAAAGAGAGGCCATCTTCCGGGCTGTGATGTCTGCATGTTATGGAGATGTTCATTTTGGGGTGAACTTAGTAGAATAATTATGAGTAATGAGGTGAGACAAATATATTTAAACATATTATAGAGCCACATTCATTCAAACAGTATCATTCTGGCTGTAAAATATCCATACAGGTCACTGGAACTTATTCAGCACCCCAGAAATATACTTTTTTATATGGAAATGTAGTAAATAATAATGAAATCATTACAAATGCCCCCTGAGTCTAAAGAAAATGTAAGTAAATATTAAACATCTGGAAAGAGGAGTTTTACATGCTAAGGTGGATGGAGCACATGCTTTAGACTCAGATGTATCTAAACTGGAATCTTTTAAGTGAGGAAAATAATCCCCACTTTGCAGGTGTTATGAGAGTAAGAGATAAAGGGCCAGGCACCTACAGGGCACTCAAATCTGTAAGTAGCTGCTGCTATTAGAAACAATAGAGAAAATAATAATTAAAAATTAGTGTATTAGACTACATAAAAATTTATTCTTTAGGAAGAGAAGGGAAAAAAAACCCCAAGTCATAAGGTGGAAAATATTTGTGGCAAATGATAAGCTAAGAGTTAGTATTTTCAATATGTAAAGAACTCATCCAAATTGGTGAAGAAAATAATGAAGAGCCACACACAGGTGGTTTATAGGATGTGAATAGACGGTTCACTGGATAGAAATATAACTTGTGAAACACTGGAAAAGCTGTGTAATTCATTAATAATCAAATGACTAATTACTGTATAGAAAAGTTAGATTCTGTTCTGAATAGCAGCAAAACTAGAAAACGTTTACAAGTAAGACATAAATGTACCAAAGCTTTATGAAGAGAAGTAAAAACTTTTACCTAAATGATTTAAAAGCTAACCTAAATAAATGGGCAGACTTGTTCCTGGAGGGGAAGTCATCATTGTAAAGATTGCAGTACTCTCCAAATTAAACTATGATTTCAATGTAATTACAGTTGAAATCCCAGTGGGAATTATTTTTGGATGCTTGATAAATTGCTTCTAAAACTCTTTTATAGGAGTAAATGTCCTAGAATGGCCAAAAAAATGACAAATGTTTTTAATGGAAAAGTAGTGTTGGGGGATTTGCTATATGAGATGTCAAAGCATACTGAAATGCTGCGGTAATATAAATGGTGAACACAAGAATAGACAGATTGACGCCTGGAGCAAAGTAGAATCCAGTAACAGAGCCATTTTTATATCGGAATTTAGGATATGATAAAGTTGGTATTTTGCAACAGTTGGGAAATTATAATTCAGTATGTTGTATAGGGATAAATGACTATTTAGAAAGAAAGATCCTACTTCATCACATTCAAAATAACTTAGATGGATTAAGGCACTAACTAAAAAAACCTATCAAAGTATTAGAAGGAAATATAAGAGAATTTGTTATGTAGAAGGATACACTGGAAATTATGTGTTTTAGGCAGGCCATTTAGGTAAGACCAAGACCTGAAATCATAAATGAAAGGATTGATAAATTTGACTATAATCACAGTTGATAATTCTGTGACAAAAAGCATTACAGAGTGATGGACTGGGAAAACAACCTGTAGCATGTATAAAGAATAAACAGAATTAACAAATTAGGTAATGAATTGAGGATATGAATAGTTCTTAAATAAAAGTGTTCAAACAGTGAAGAGAAATTCAACCTCATTGTGATTAGGAGAATGGAAATTTAAAAACTAGATTTTTTAGTTGGGAGGAGGGCATCAGGCAAAAAAGAGACACCTAATACATTGTTGGGACATAAAATTGTTCCACGTTTTTAGGTGGCAATTTTGGCAGAATTTTATCAAAATAAAAGTACACGTTGATTTAGCAGCTACACTTCAAGGAATCTGTGCTATTTTCATAGGAGGACATACGTTAATATAAACAACGTGTATTGCAGCATCATTTATAATGAGGAAAAATGGAAGATAATCACAATAAATTTTGGTACCCCTATACTGTGGAATATCAAGTAGTGTTTTGTTTTTCGTGGGGTTTTTTGTTTGTTTTGTCTTGAGACAGGGTCTTGCTCTGTTGCCTAGGCTGGAGTGCAGTGGTACGGAATGTGGTTCAGTGTAGCCTCAGCCTCCTAGGCTCAAGTGATCCTCCTGCCTCAGCCTGCCAAGTAGCTGGGACCACACACACACACACCACTACACCTGGCTGATTTTTAAATTTTTTTGTAGAGACGGAGTCTCACCACGTTACCCAGGCCAGTCTTGAACTCCTGGCCTCAAGTGATCATCCCGCCTTGGCCTCCCAAAGTGTTGGGATTACAGGCATGAGCCACCATGTCTAGCCTATTAGTTTTTTATATAGAGAGGTAGATTTGTATGTACTGACATAGCCTGTATGGATGTCTAGAATATACTGTTGAGCCAAAAAAGCAAGCTTAATCTCATTTTTTGTAAGATACAAAACAAAATAATGAAGGGTGAGTGTGTGTATATGTAGATATTCTGAATAAGAATTAGAAAAAGACTAGAATACCTGAAAACATTTAATTCTGATTACTTCATGGGAAAAGGCTAGGGGACACTGGTTTTTCATATCACACATGTTTGCATTGCTTCAGTTTTTTTTTACAATGGGCATTTACTTTTGTAATGAAGATGTTACAATTTATCACCAATTTCATAAAGGTCTAAATTTAGACAAAAATATTCAGTACCTAGTACCTAAGAGGCTGTGGTAAAAATGACACACTCTTACGTTACACTGGCCATATGTGTCAAGAGTCTTAAAGTCATTTACATTTCTTGATGGTCTAGGAACCATCAAAAGAATATTTTTAAATACAGAGAAAAGCTTTCTGCACAAAATATGTATATTGTAGAATTATATTTACGGGCACAGTTGGCAGAATGGTTATGATACATCCCCTATATCATGTATTTAGTGGCAAATAACATTGCCATTAAAAATGTTTATGAAGAAAATATATTAAAATGCTTATGATAGTGTTAAGTGGAAGGAAATCAGGATGCACAGTTGTATACATGATATGATTAAAACGCCCCAAAAAAAGTCCCAGCAGCCTTCCAGTAAAACCTATGAATGGCAAAAATATGTAGAAGAAATTAGATGGAAATCTTAAGAATTGTGGACTTCAGTAGGATGTCGGGTGATTTAAATAATCTTTTTTGTATTTGCCAAGATTACATGTACCTGTATTACATGTATGATGGAACATTTGATTTAACAAAGTATATTATATCTGGGACATGATAGCTACATGGCAAATAGACTTGAGCACTTTTTTTTTGGTTAAAGCCATATGAATAAATTTGGAAATTACACTGAAAATGATTGGGACCCATTGAAAACTTGTGAGTAGGGTAAGAACAATCCATTTTGCGTTTTAGAAGGTTACATTAGAGTAGATAATGGATTAGAGGGAAGCAAGACTGGAGGCTTTTGTAGAATTCCAGGGAAGATGACGGTGGCTTGAGTTAAGTTGAGACAATGCAGGTAGACAGTGGAGAGTTTCCAGAGGTATTTGGAAGACAGTGGCTAGACCTTTGTGATGGGGGGGAGTGAGTGATGTTGACTTGGGCAATTGAGGGGAGAGTGGACTCATTTACTATAGTTGGGAATTGGCTATGGTTTGAATATTTGTCCCCTCCAAAACTCATGTTGAAACTTAATCCCCAATGTGACAGTGTTGAGAGGTGGGGCCTTTCAGAGGTTTGGCTCATGAGGGCAGAGCCATTCATGATTAATGGGTGGTCATGGGAGGGGACCTGGGGGCTTTATAAAAAGAAAAGAGACCTGAGACAGCATGTTAACATGCTCGGCCCCCTCTCATTGTGGGATGCCCTGTGCTGGCTCAGGGCTCTTTGGAGAGTCCTCACCAGCAGGAGAGCTGTCACCAGATGTGGCCCTGGGCTTTCTCAGCCTCCATAACTGTAAGAGATAAATTTCTTCATAAATTATCCAATTTCAGGTATTCTCTTGTAAGCAATAGAAAACAGATTAAGACAGGAGTATAGTAGGCTTTGGTGAGGAAGTGACTGATTCAGTTTTGGATATACTTGAGTTTGAAGGTCTTACAGGACACATAGGTGTCTCATGAAGAGGATTTACAAAGAATAATTTTACAGTACACATGTTTTGCTGTAAGAATGACCAGATACTATACATAGCTATGGTATTAAAATCAATATTTCTACATGGTAAATTTTTCTTGCAATATAGTTGTACGTCTGTAAATTGGGGCATATCTGTCTAGATAGACTGGACCGTTGATGTTTTTCACATAGAATTATTTGAGACTGCATGACCTTGACTTCAGGTAATACTATGATTGTCTTTGGGTTCATTGGGTAGATTCTTGCCTTGCTGAGTGGGTGGTGGAGGTTCCTCTGCGCATTAGTGGTCCTTTTGTTAGTCATCCTGTTGTCAGAGTACACCTGACTTCTTGGAGTGATTTCTCTTCATCTTGGTAAACTGGTCCCTTCCACATAGGGGCAGGCCAGGAAATAGGCAGAGTGGTGCCCTTTCATCCATGTGTGAGTGCCCACCTGGCTGTTAGTAGTATGGCTGGAGCATGGGTACCTTGAAGGACAAGTGGGGATAAGGTAGCGGAGAAAGTGCCTGCCAAGGTAACAGAAGTCATTAGAGAGGAAGGTAGATGTCTTCATTAGAGGTTGGGGCCCAGTCACTGGGAAGTTGGCGGCAGTCAGTGTGGCTGTGCTCTTTGCCTTCATCTCCTTGGCTTCTCCTGCTCACTGTGTGTCTGCCCTATGCTTCTATGTGTGCCCACCCTCCCCCTAATCTCTTATCTTGCTTGGCAGTAAATAACACATGTGACCCCAGGTGGTCACTCTGGAAGGCGATTCTGAAACTATAACTTCTGCCAGCTGACATCACAGACCCAGTCTTTCCACTTCCCACTTCCCAATTCCAAATTCTCCAGAAAGACAATCTGATTGGCTTAGCTTGGATTCCACGCTCACTGTATTGGTTTTACTGTTGCGGAGCTTACAGGAGCAGATTCATTTAGTGTGAGCCTGGTGGACTGGCTAGAAGGGAGTGCAGATGAGGACACTGAGGAGAGACGTCCTGGAAGTTAGAAAGTTTCAAGAATGGACAGGAGCAGTAGTTTCAAACGGCCTAGAGATGTAATAAAGGGATCAGGAGTGAATCTTAGATTTAGCAAATTGAACTCTTTCAGCCCAGGTTGAAAGTTGTGTCTGCTGGGCATGGTGGCTCACGCCTGTAATCCCAGCACTTTGAGAGGCCAAGGCAGGCAGATGACTTGAGGCTGGGAGTTTGAGACCAGCCTGGGCAACATGGCAAAACTCCGTCTCTACCAGAAATACAAAAATTAGCCAGGCATGGTGGCACACACCTGTGGTTCCAGCTACTTAAGAGGCTGAGGTGGGAGCATCACTGGAAGGCAGGGCTGTAGTGAGCCATGATCATGCCACTGTACTCCAGCCTGGGTGACAGAGCGAGACCCTGTCTCAAAAAAATAAAAAAAGAAAGCAAGCAAGTTGTGCTACAGCTAATCCATGTGGGAGAGTCACAAGGTGGAACCAATGGCTATGATTACTCATTTGTAAGACACTGAAAGAAGAGAATTTTTTAAATACAATTTAATTTTGAAGATGTAGTAGAAGCATTCGAAATGTAATTTAAAAAATATAATTCGTATTGCTTTTTAATACTAAAACATTTCTACACCTTTATTCTAATTCTGAAATACACAGTGTCTCTTGTGTCACCTGATACAATATAAGAAATTCAGTAAAGCTATTCTAGAACTCATTTATTTTTCATACCCCTGAAAGTTCATAAAATAATCATAGCTTATTTCCGTATCTTATTTTGCAGTGTGTTCTATGATATTGTGACAGAGCTTGTGAGGAAGCCTTTGTAGCCAGAGCAGACCCCTGTCCCAAAGATGATGAACCCTGCCACTTAGGTTAACAATACATCAGTTCATAGAAATAATTGGAACCATTTTTCTTCTGCAGAGTAAATTCTGTATGACCCTCTGGCTTTCAAAATATCACTTTTGGATGTGTAGTTCAAATATGTTTAGGATTGAGCTTGATGGGGGTTTAAGAATATTTCATTGATTCAAAGTACTCTGTGTTGGCTAGAAAACATGTCAAGTTTCTCAGTTAACCGATATTCAATAAATTACTTTTAATACTATAACTTTACATTGTGATAGGACTAGGACCTTGTGGTAAGCCTCCAGACTCACAGAATCAGAGAACCTGCACAAAGCAGGTTGCATGTATTTTCATGATGCTTGGCAACTAGAGGTAGTAACCCATTGTGACATTGATTTCAAGTCCTAACACCTTAGTGTGAAGAGCCGAGAAGGTTTCTGAGCAGGTGTTTGAGTGCCCTCTGGAGGCCTTGTGAACAGTTGAAATGTGGACTCCTAGCAAAGCTTTCTTTCACAGCCAGAGTTGAGAACCAGTGGGCGAGATGGTTGAAACTGGTGTAGATGTTAGGAGCAGAGGAGAGGGGAGATGGAACTCACGGGAATGTACTAGTGTTTACAAGAGCTTGCCCCGCCAACTGATAATACCGGGTTTATGCAGTGAGTGTAGAACACAGAGGCCGTAGGGTCACAGAAGGAGCCAAGGGAGTGTGGCCAGTAATGTCCAGTGGGATAAAGAACAAAAAGTGCCCTTGGATTGGCCAAGAGAAGGCCGACAATGAGAGGAACCTCGGTGGGTGTGGTGTTGAATTGAGGCATGAGTGGGAAGCGAAGCAATAGAAATCCGGAAAAATCAGTCTTTAAGAGGTGGATGGGGAAATGGAGGGTGGGTCCAGGGAGACAGGGTAGCTAGAGAAGGCCTAAGATTAAATGCTGTTTTTCCTTAAGGTCGGGGGAGACTTCTGCATTGTGTTTAAATGCCAAAGGGAAGAAACAAGCACAGGAAGAAAACAGTTGAAAGGGGTTTGGGGGCTGAGGGAGGAGGAGAGAGTTGGTTTCAAAGTTCTTTGCCTGGGAGATTTGTTGAGGGAAGAAGTTGCCTTTTATAGGGACTTTGAGTTTGGCAAAGTAGTGATTTTCAGTTTATCGTGGAATGATGGGGAAATAATTCTAGTAGGCAGTTGGAGATACAGGTAAGAAGAAAAAACTGTGTTAAGAAACTGGATCATCATCATGGAAATGGTCATCATTCCAGCCAAGCAGGTAGTCGAGCTAAAAAATGGAGACAGGACATACTGTATGGAGGACTCCTGTATTTAGGCGTAGGCATCTGAGATGGCAGACACAAACAGCAAGGCCAGAGGAAAAATGAGAATGTGCAGGGAACTGGGAGCTGAGGAGACCGTAGACTAGGATTCAGGGTGAGGCAGGAGGAACGGCCCCGAGATTTGACTTTGAGAGCAGTTTTGTAGTGGGGGTGGGGGTGCAGAATGGTGTGTAGGAGGCACACACAGAAGGTATTATAGATGCTGTGGAGGAGCTCAGTGGTGAAAGTGAAAAGAGTGAATTGGTCTTAGTCGGGGGATGGCTCCAGAGAACACATGTCGCTTATCTGTGCATATGAAATTAGAGCTGTAATCAACAATGACTCTAGAAAGGATTATATTTGCTTTTTTGTTTTTAACACCATCGTCTCAGAATATAAGATCTAAGTTTCATGTAACTTGTGCCACTTCCTACTCTTCTCAGATTGAAAATCTGACCAGAAGGAAGAAAACGTCTAGGTCTATTCATGACATTTGAGGGAGTTCTTGCAGGAGAGAGTAAATGTGACTGATTTTTGATTTACTATTCTGACACATGTCAAATGTTAAATCCTTTAAATCTATGAGACCATTTGCTATTATAAATGACATTTAAAAAAACTTCTTGGTAAAACTAATAGTATGGCTAATAGAAGTTATTTGGCTTCACTTATTTAAAATATTTCATTAAGAAAAGATAACAGATTCCTAATATCAGAAGTGGTAAAATAACTGTGTTTAAATCTGGGAGGTGGGATTTGACCCCTCACTTTAGACTGAGTGCCCAGTTTGAGTGGCCAGGCATACTGTTTAAGCATACACTTATCCAAGGGGTGGAATGGCAGGTTCCAGCTTAGGCCCAAACACGTCCGCTGCTGTGGGACTGGTGTGAAGACCTGTGAAGGCCTTAAGCCATTAAACTTTTGGAGGCGTTTACTATGTCATATCAAACATTAAATCACCCATGTCCCACATAAAATTAGCTTGTACAAAACCATATGAGTTAAGCTTTGATTGGCTGTAGACATTTAACATTTATTAACTTTAATTTTGCAATTTTCATGTTTTGCATCTAGTAATGTTTTTTTTCAGATCTCAAACATTTACATAGGTCCTCGAGATGCTCATGAGCCTTAGGGACTGCGCCTATATACCTAGAGATAAGACATCCCTGTTCTGCTGGGAAGTGGACATTGGGTATGTCTAGGCATGTCTGGCGGGGGGCGGGAGGGGGTGGGCTTGCCCGGAATCTGTTTGTGGCACTGAGGCACCTCCTGGGAAAACTTCGTCTTAAGGGGGAGTTGAAGGAAGTGTTTTAGTTAGGGATTTTTTGTGGCAAAGAACAGAGGTTCATTCAGACCACTTTCTGTACAAGGGGCTGTATTGGAGGATGCATGTGGATCAGACTCATGAGGAACTCAGGCTGTCCAGAGACAAGCCACAGTCTTCCCATGGACAGTGGGGTCTCTCACGGCATCGCTCATTTCTTTGTGTCTTTCTCCTCTTGCTGCCATCTGGCTTGTTTTTCCCTCCTCTGCATGTCTTTTCCAACCTTTTAGCTCCTCCTTGCTTCTAGATTCTATTTCCTCATGACTTTGGTTTGCTGTGATTTCATGACCTCCGCAGTCATTTTGCGGATCATAACCTCTCAGCTTCATCTCTCACAGCTGATAACCTCATTCTCTCAGTATTGCTTAGATTCCTGAGAGAGAGGGAATCTGATTTTGTTTTGCTTTTATTGTTGTTCCAAGCCACATCATATGTCAGAGTTAAGCTCTTGGGTCAGATGTCTGCACTTGGTCTCAGAAGTGGTCATGTGGCCGATGGCTGCCTGGGCCTACCCTTAAAGCTGAAGCAGTTCCTATTAGTAGGATTTGTAGGCTAGCAGGCACCATGATTGGCATGTATAGTTCAGTAAGGGAGGAAAAAACCTGGCCCAATATCAAGACCACTTGAAATTCCTCCAAATGTATTCCTGCCCTTTAAAATATTATCCTCCTAACAGCTTTCATTCTAAGTTGAACCTTTATTCCCACAGAGAAACTAAAATAGCTAAATGTGTTGAAAGCATTTTCACTTTTCCATTTTCTTCCCGTTTTATTCAGTCTCTGACAGTGCAGGGCCACTCAGCATAGTCTACAGGACTCTATTTCTAATGTTAGTGATTTCTGCTGAAAATGATATAGCAACTTCAGGTAGCTATTAGCAAGTTGGATCATTCTAACCACATGCCTTTCTCATAATCCTTTCCCCCAAAGCTCTGGGGAGCTGTAGAGGCATACTGTAATTCAGCACTGTCCCCAGATTGACAACAGCTAGAAAAACATGTGAATGTCCCATCCACGTGTAGATACGGCAGCAGTGTGAACCTAAGTTCCTTAATATAACTCCCAGGGGAAAGTGAAGTTCCCCAAACTTAAAGCTAGATCTTGAGATCTATACCTAAACTTTTCTGAATAATTATAGAATATAGCAGAAGCGGGGGGGTAGTAGATGGAATAAATAAAATAATGATAATGATAGCTTTGTCGAGCCCTTAAAATTTGCCAGGCAGTGTTTCAAGTACTTCTCATGGATTAATTGATTTAATCCTTAAATTACCTTATAAGATCAGCTGCGTTTATTATCTCCATTAACTCATTCTTAACCTCTTAGGTGAAGGTTACACAGCAGGTATGCAGTAGGGCCAGGACATGAACTCACCCAGTCTGACTCCAGTTTGTGCTTCTTCAGCACCCTGAGAGACTGGAAAATCCATGAAAAAACACTATTGATTGTTTACTCCCTGGCATTTTAGCCAGTCTGAGTCAGTTATCTTATACCTATGAACCTTAAACTCATTTTGGATCAGGTTCCCATCACGAGGCTAATTGTGATACTGGGATACCTATATCTTGGAGGAAAGTTGTGCAGAGTGCCTGGATTTTCCTTTCTGTGGTTTCTCGGATTTGCTCATCCCTTCTTTGGACTTCCATGCCTTGAATCCCATATATTTATATAAATCCCAGATGTAAATGGGTCTGTCCTATCTTCTGAGCTGGAACCCCCACATTTATAATAGCTAGTTCATGAAAACATTTTGTGATCCTAAATTCTCTATAAATAAACCCATTTTTCTCTCTGCATTTTTCCCATCCAGCAGGATCCTAAGGCCTTTGTAGTCCTTCAGCCACTGTGGGCCCTGCCTCTGCCTGTTCTTCTGGAATGTCTTGGGGGTTTTGATCCTGTCACTGTGGTAAGTTTTCCCCTTGTTTCACCATTTGTCCTAGATGGAGAATCCCCCTTGAGTATTTTAAGCCAAAGCTGTCTCTAGAATTTTTTCTGAGCATGTGCCCTTTGGGGCTCAGTGAGGAAGCAGCTCTCCGTGTCTCACGCTCTTCCTGACCTCTCGCCTTTATCTGGCATTGGATTCCCCAGATCTTGGACCACCTTCCTTACTCTAAAGATGTCAGAAACATTTTTGTCCAACTCTTTCTGTTCCCTGGGATCTTCATTTTCTTCTTTCCATGTGAACCATTGGTTATTAAAACTTTGTTTCAGTTGTCCCATTTTCTTCTGCCATCTTGGAGGCCTTGCATGGATTCTAGATCTCATGCTACCCTTTGTCTTTTTCTTCTGTTGTTCCTATCCTCACCAAGCTATCAAAACTTTTTAAAAGCTCAGTTGCTTTATAAATTTCTGGGTTTTTTTCCCCAACGCCTGAATAATAGCTTTTTCCTTAAATATGAGTTCCTGAAAATCTTCTTACCTGAGGATTATGGTTTCACATCAATCTGTGCAGACTTGATTCTGAGTGTCATTGTGTTCCCAGCACAACTTTTTTTTTCTTTTTTTTCTCTTTGGATTTGTTCTTTTTTAAAGATTTTTCCCTTCTTTGGGTCAACTCAAGAAGGCAACATATATAGGACAGATATTTGTTTATCTTTATTTGGTCATTGCTGAAATCCAGAATACTCCAGTTGAACATACAGTCTAGATCTCTGTGATTCACAGACATCATGAAATTGTACATTATTTCCGTGTATAGCTGGGCAGCAAGAGAAAGGAAAGCCCTTGTCTTGATAGCTGCTGGCTTCTGGGGGCATGAGCTTCTTGTCATTTCCCCTGCTGCCAGAGGCTGGTTTCTCAGGCCCTGGGCTTCTGCCTTCCCAGACTTACTTTCCCATGCAACAAGGAGGATTGGCTGTGGGAGGTAAAGCACATTTTGTTGGCCTCTGTCCTAGTGGGTCTAGTGACTGTGCGTTGTTAGAAGGCTAAGCCTATGTGGATGTGTGATGTCTTTTCTTTTTCCTGTCTGTATGTGGCTAGAGTGGTAAGGCTGGGGCTGCCCCTGCACAGAAAGGTCTTGACCACCTCTCTTCCTTTTCTCTCTTTTCCCATGTGCTGGATTGGTTTCCAAGTGACTGACCTATTTAGAAGCGGGGGCAAGTGGACCCTGGCACAAGGGCAAATGTTCTCTCTTCTCTGTCTCTTTCTGGCTGCATTCTCTCCTGTGCTGATTTGGGTAACCTCGGCCAGTCTTTATCATGAGTGTTAAGACCAAAGAGTCATGTCTAATATTTTATGAATTCCTTTTCATTCCCGTGTGCGCTTTGGTCTCAGTTTAAAATTGCCACTAATGTAGGGAAAAGGAGTTCTCCACGTGATCCAGCTTACCTTATGGAATGCTGCATTGGGAATTGGATTCACAGGCCCAGCTAATAATAAAGTGTTCTGTATTTTCAGTTCAGTCCTGTGTACATGTCCATCTAGGGTACCTAGAAGTTAGGGGTGTTTGCTGAGCCCTCTGGCCAGACTTGATATTAACCATTAATAACATACATTTTCAGAATAGCACTGGATCAACCTCCAGTGCCAGTCCTACAAGATCAAAAGCCTGAAGGCCAGAGTTCTGCATAATTTGTTGTGACCATTCCCTGGCCCTCTCTGAGAGTGGAGTGGCAATAAATTTCTGTCCATCCATGCAGATACTGAATTCTAATGACCAAATCCTATCTATTCTTAGGATTCTCATCATCTCTGTTGATTTTTGGCTATAAGAGGTCACCTGCTCTTGCACATTGTGCTTCCTGAGTGAGCCTACTCAAAAATCTTTCTCCCTTGCTTGCTTTGGTTTGCCAGACAATACATGTTACGAATTGTGACCCAGGTATAAAAATAGCCAGACTCTTGAGGTACTTAAGAATAGTCACATTCATGGAGTCAAGAAAGTAGAATGGTGGTTACTGGGGCTCGGGGAGAGGGAAAAGGGGAGTTGTTGTTGAATGGGGACAGAGTTTGTGTTGCAAGATGAGAAAGCTCTGGAGATCTGTTTCACAACAGTGTGTATATATGTAACACTACTGAACTGTGCACTTAAAATGGTTAAGATGGTAGATTTTACGTTATGTGTTTTTTTACCACAATTTTTAAAAATGCATACAAATCTAGTCAGAATCACAAATCCATAACTTTTGACCCCCTAACTACTGTTGCTACTCCTACTGCCAGCATCATTGAGGGCGGTCTTGCTAATTACCCACTTTTCATTTTACCTGTTCTCCAGGGCCCAACCTGTCTTCCTTCTTTTAGTTGGCTAGGCTGGGGCCCCTGTGACCTTCAGGTGTTCCTTATGCCTCTTCCTGAGGGTGCCTTGAGCTTTCCGGTCTGTTCTTTTCTTCTGGGCCTGAGCATGAATTTTGTCTCTTTAGGTCTTACTACCACAGTGGAAGGAGGAAGCAAGTTTAGTAAATGAGCACTAGAGCTAATCTGAACTAAACCTCTGTGCTTCCTTTTGTGTTCCCTCCCCCAGCTAGTTCCTGCCTGACCTCAGATCAGAAAGAACCCCTGGCCAGTTGTGAAAGACTGGTCCCTTGAGGGAGACAAATCCAGTAGTCAGCCAAAGGGAAGGATAAGGAAAAGGCAGAGTGTGCAGGAAAGTGGGTTTTCTCATGTTGTTGTTCTTTCTGTGCATTGACTCTCTCTAGGTATCCTAATTGTATCCTGAGGAAATCGTATTTTTTTCTGTTACTTCATCAGTGTTCCTTGTTCCTGAGGAGGCATGAGTAGAGGGTGAGAGTGAGCATCTCCATGACTCACAGTGGAACTTCTGTTTCATAGCTGAGTAAACTGAGGCTGGTGAGAATCAGTGACTACAGTCAGACAGCTATTTAGTATTAGGTGAAGATTTTGAACTTAGGCCTTTTGGGCTGCAAGTCCAGTGTTCTACCCAGCAAATTATTATGGTTCCTAGTGCATGTGTATGTTACACATTTACTAGTTAGATAAGATAAACTTAGGCCTTGTATTTGGGTTCACGTAGGGGCTATCACTGAAGCTAATCATTGTGTCCCATTACTCAGGTGTTTCTGTATATGGGGTTGAAGAGCAGGAAAAAAAAGTAGTGGGGTGCAAACCAGGGGGAAATCTCACTAAAGTAATATTTTTAAAAAAGCAATCCTGTGACTAGATGGTCAAGAAGGGAAAAGTTATGGGTAGGAACAGGGAGCAGCAGACACATAGGTATAAAGGCAGGGTTTCACCTTGAATGGAGGAAGAACCCTAATTACAGGGAGATTACATCATCAGGTGTTTGGAAGCCTCTGCCTGTGAAATGACATTCTTGGCAAATGAATGAATGTGTCATGCACTAATTAAAATAAAGGAAATAAGGAAACTAACATTCATTTAGCCTCAGCTATGCTGTGGGCACTCTGATAGGTACTTTCATGTTTATTATCTTTAATTACCGCAGCAAAGTGTTGTAGACATTATTATCCACACGTTTGCAGCTCGGTCAGATCAGCCACAGTCACAAAGCAGGTGGCAGAGCAGAGGCGTACACCCAGTGATGTCATTCCAGAGGTCATTTTGTGAAAGGACTTGGCTGAAGGAAAGCTACAGAATGGACGCCTGTGTCATCCTTGATCACCCTGATAACACATGCACTTAGCCTTCTCAGACTTTCTTCTCAGACTCAGGAGAAAACTTGGCATCATTCCCTCGATAACTTTTGTTGCCCTTCTCTGGACCTAATTTCATAGTCTTTGTGGTAATTTCTTGTTAAAGAAAAATCAGACACAGCTTCTTTTGTCTTTTATCTTTTCTCCATTAGGAGTCATTAGGCTAAGTCATGCAAAGACGAATTTCTGCAGGACAAAATGAAGCATATCTTCTCTATAGCTCATTAAAACCCAGAGCCCAAATCATTAGCCATTGAACTTTGTCTGTTGTGAGAGAAATCAGGGAACCTAGAACTTTGGTGTGTAGGGTATAAGGAAGTATGGGGGGCAGTAAGGACAGGGGAGAAGGAGGCGAGGGGCCCAAACACCTGGGGACCAAGTAGGAAAGTGGTCTAAGGGTGGAGATGAGGTACTGGGAGTGTCTGGAAGGACTGTTGTCAGTTTCTCTCCTAGTGCTCAGGAGTCAAGCTGAGTCACAGGCTTTTCTAGCTAGCTGGGTGGCAGGGCTGTGCACAGGAAGGCATCAGAAGTGATGTAAAATCCTCTCTTTTCAATCTGTAGCAGATTTGTAAGTTTGCCCTCATTCTAGAAAGGAGAGGAGTATACCCTGGCTGATATACTAAATTCAGTTGGAGAATCCTGCTCAGAGTCAGAACTTCTTTTGACCAAACTCAAAAGTTGTCTTCAGAACCCTTGGGGAAGTTGTTCCTATTATCACAGAGGCTGTAGTTATTAACAGCATGTTTGGGAAATGCTGGCTGCTACTTGAGCCACAGGTAAGGGAGCGTTTGGATTCCTGTCAGGGCGTGTTTCCAGGATGCTGCATGAATGACAGCCAATGGGCAGAGACTGATGTTCTTTTGAGGAGCCCACTTTTAGAGGTCATTTCACTTTTTAGAAGTGCGTGTACTCCAGTGACTACAGCAGAATTCCTTGGTGCCTGAACTGACAGGGCTTTGAGTCAACAGAACCTGGAATGTCTTCCGAGGCTGGGCTTTATGGTGTGGAGGATTTGACCACAGAGGTTTAGACCTGGAAATTATGGCTGTGCTTGGGCTACTCTGAGTGAAACTCTTCTCCTCAGTTCTGACCACTTCCAACCTCCAGTAACTGAAGTCGGCCCAGAAAGACAAAGAAACCCAGGTTCACTTCTGTGAGTGATAAGCGCACCTGAGAAAAAAGGCCTGGCAGTTGGACCTTCCGAGGTGCTGTCGGCTGGAGGAGATAAAGTGTGAGAAGTTGAGTAGCTACAGGCCTTAGTGGCCACTTAAGAGGGTTTGGCGAAGTCAGAGAAGGACCCTCTTTCAGTGACTCTGAAAGTCCATTGCCAAGGAGAGAGGTCTAGGACCCTACAAGGTGGGGCTTCACTGTGACCTGTTATCATTGAAGTGGCCAAGGGCACATGCAGGCACTGTAATGGGGAAAAGGGCCCTGGCTTCTTCAAGAGTGGGGAATGTGAAGGGCCTCTTTGGGACATGAATCTACCTCGGGCAGCCAGAATCTTCATTTTCAGAACTATTGATGATGGTGGAAGCAAAATAGAAGGGATCTGACATTCCACAGTCCTAATCAGTGAGTTACCAGTGACTGCCATAATTAAGTTATTCTAAGGCAAATAGTTAAGCAAAGATTAAGTGGACGAGACCTCTGTAACTTGAGTATCTAAGTCTTCCTACACCAAGTTATATGTATTTTAGACTACACTTTTCTAAAGGTGTAGTAGAGACTAGTGAGGAGGTAGATACAATATCTGCTGTGTTCCCATATACCTGAGGCTCATGGAGAGTGGTGGCCTTGAATAGAACAAATGCCCTCTTAACCCGGTTCCTTTGGTGGTATGTATATCCTGATACCTAAACAGCGTTTCTTTTTATTTATTTTTTGGGTGTGTGCCAAGGCCTGTAGAAAAAGGCTGAGCAGAGGTTCCCTTGGAGTTGTTTTATCTGCTGAGACTTGCCAAATTAGAATTTGATGGCTTTGATTTCTGGGACATCCTGATCATTTTTGAGGAGGAGGAGTTCCTAACTAAGCTGGAGGGAACATACTCTCTCCACATGAATGGGGCACCCATGATGTCAGCGAGGACAGTGTCAGATAGATGCACAGCCCACCACCCAGAAACCAAGGTCTTGTAAGAATACCTTAGTGAATTATGCCAGATGGAATAAATTCTGAATCCTTTATAAAGAATCTCTTTGGGAGAGTTCTTTCTTGTAGTGTTTAGCTCTCAATCCTCTCATGCACAAAACTTTAGAATTATTTTGGAGGACTTTGGGGGGCGTTTTTCTTATATCTAGAAGAGGAATGTTTGATGATGGAAATTACTGACTGCACGTAAGTGGTCATCTTACAGTTTGCATACTTTCAGTCTTCAAAAAAAGTGAGTTTAAGATGGATTCTCAACCCCTTTTTGTTTCTGGCCTTCCTTACACTTTAAAAACCATTTTTAAGGACTCCAGAGAACTTTAAGTTTATGTGGGTTGCAGGCTTTGGTACTTATTGTAATAGAAATGAAGACGAAAATTTTACGAAGATACTTACTAACTCATTTATTTAAAAATGATAAACTCATTACATGCTAACATAAATGACATTTTTATGAAAAATAGCTATTTTCTGAAACAGAAAACATTTAGTAGGAAGAGTGGCAATATTTACATTTTGGCAACTCTTTAAATGTATGGAGTTTAAATAAAAGACATCTGCTTCTATATTCAGTCTCTTGCAATATGTTGTTTTGGTTGAAGTAGATGAAGAAATCCGGCCTTGCATAGATAATGTAGTTGGAAAAGGGATTTTAGTAGCCTTTTCAGATAATTGTGGCTTTATCTGTGACATGACACCAAAACTTGACAAGTGGTAGATGCCTACAGGTTAGTTGCAATGTACAATCTGAAACTGTGTTCATGAACTTTTCCTACTCTGGCATGTTAAAATCCGTTGGTCTCTCTTACACTTTGAATAGATCTTTTACAAACCGTGTGACCACATGTTGGTCATTTGGAGCCTTCATGGAGTGCCTACCTAGATGAACATTAATCAGTGGGAATTGTACTATAAATTGTGAGAACATGTTGAGAAGGAGGATCTAGATCAGTGGGTGCTTAGCTAGTTTATTCAGGAAGGGTTTCAGCTGGGGCATAACTAGGGGGCAAAGAACATCTGTTACGGTAAAGGCAATGATGAAAATGTACTATTTGCATACTCAGTAATCTGAGGAGGTTGGGATTACAAGCCCATTTTACAGACAGGAAGCTGGTGCTTAGACAGTTCAGAGCATGATCTGAGGGTGGTAGGGAGAGGTGTGGAGCATAGAGCCGTGGCCCATTGTGTGTTTCATCATGGTGTTGTGCAGCTAAGCCCCATCCTCTGCTGGGTAGAGCTATGAGTCAAGTAGGCTTTAAAAAAGTAGTTTGCAGACAAAGAACATTTTCATATTAAGTGTGAAACTGATCAGGCACTTGCCAAGAACCACATTTAGCCTCTGAGTCAGTGCTTCACAGACTATTGTGTGACCTGGGGATCCTGCTAAAATGCAATTCTGATTTGGTAGGTCTAAGGTGGGACTGAGGTTTTGCATGTCTGACAAGCTCCCGGGTGAGGCTGATAACGCTGCTTTGTGGCTCAGTTTTGGGAATCAAATTTCCAGAGCCAATTTTCCATTTGTTCCTTAATACATGATATGAATGTTAATCCCAGTCACTCAGGCTTTGGAGAAGGAAAATGGAGGTGGGCGGAGATGGGTGGTAACTATCTAAAATTCTTTGTCAGTTAGGGCTGCCTGGTAATCAGCAACAGAAATGGACTCTGGCTAATTTAAGGTAAAAATGAATTTTAGAATGGAAGGGGACATGGAGGAACCCAGTAGCGCTGGAGGTTCATAGTTGTAGGAACTGCTTAAATGTCTGTCCTGGGTGCTGTCACTAGCACATGTGAATGAACTCTAATTTTTAATGTCATCTTTGACTCTTCACAATTCAGAGTACCTGGAGAGAAGACTGGCTGGCTGAACTGAGGTCTGTTTCTTACCCCCTGACCAGACCAGGCACTGTAGTGAGAGGGAAGATCTGGGGATCTTGGTCTTCACAAGGGAGGATAGAAGAGCACCCTGATTTATCAGCCCATTATTGCTGCATAGAGAGGGAGAGGTAGTCCCTGAACAGGAAGTTAGAGTGCAGTTAGGAAAGGGAAAGGAAAGCTCAGCAGGAAGGCTGACCTGTTGCCAGGCTCCTAAGCCATCTTTCAGTTAACAGTGTGCATTCCCTGTACTTACCAGGCAGGTACATTGAAGAAAGAAAGTATGTATTGAGCTTAAGTACTGTAATAAATATGCATTGTCTTATGTAATTTTCAAAGCAACCTTAAGAGATACAAGTATCGGTATTATTGAGGAAATGAGTCTTAGGGTTGAACAGCATGCTTGAGGTCACACTGTTAGTAAGTGGGAGAGCTGAAACTTGAATTACAAAGTGTTTCTGCTGCAATATCATTTGTTGGCAGAAACTGCTGCTGCTTGGGGTAAAAGGTTGCTTCAAGTAGGCTGAGTGTGAGCATGAGTGGTGGAGGTTGGGGAGAATGTGTATGGACACACGGAGCTGGAGATACATAACAATTCAAGATTTTGGAGATAGAAAGCTCTGTAAAACAAGCTCAAATTTAGCTGTGTCTGTTAAGAGCTTCATGTCCTCAGGAAGGGCTTTCAGTCTCTTAGCTCTACCAAATTACGGCTTTGCCTGTGATGGGAAAGGATACTTCCACAGAATGGAAATTTAAGGTGCGAAACCCAAGGACAGCAGGCAGGAACGGGGAAAAGTGTTCATCTGGAAATTGGACAGAATGGACAGAGTGTCGTTGGGGACGGGCTTTATAATTGATGGGTAGCTTTTGCAGCGGCCAATTAGATTGCAGGGCTCTGTCCTCATTGCCTGGCCAGGGAGGGAATGAAGCTCATTCCTGCATTACCAGGACAAAGCCCACTTGTGTGTGATGGATGGAAGTAGGCTGGGTGCCCCATGTTATATGTATTATATACAAAACTCCCATTCACTCTGGCTGGTCTAATTGTGAAGCCACTGCTCACCCCTTCCCCAGGCTGCCAGCCACAGAAGTATGTATGTGTCGTTGACTTTTTGGTGTCAGAGGTGAAGACTGTAGATACTGTTTGTGATTTTTTGTTTCCTTAGGAGACAGAAGCAAAGAATAAAACTATTGTAAAGGAAAGGAAAAATAAAGATTTTTCTATGAAATGTAATCTCTTAATCTCTTAAGTAAAAATATTTAAGTGAAATGTGCAACTTCTTTTTTTGGAAGTGATTAAAGGTGAAATGACTCCAGGTTTTTAGAGCTAAAAGGGCTTGGGTGAAGTGTGAAATAAGTACCATTCATTCAGCATCACCAAAGAATAAACAATGCCTCTTGTGTACATAGAGCCCGGATGGAGGTAAGGACTGTGATGGCAAAATGTCACTGAGAGCATGCCACGTCCTCCTTGTAGTTTCCTTGGGCTGCTATAACAAAGTACCGCAAGCTGGGAGGCTTAAAACAATAGAAATTTATTGTCTCACAGTTCTGGACGCTGGAATTCTGGATTAAGGTGGCAGCAGGGCCGTGCTCCCTCTGAAGGCTTTATGGGAGAATCCTTTGCCTCTTCCTAGCTTGTGGTGGTTGCCAGTAGTCTTTGGCGTTCCTTGGCTTGTAGACATATCACTTCACTCTCTGCAGCCATCCCCACGTGGCCTTTTTCCCTGTCTGTGTGTGTGTCTGAATCTCCATCTCCTCTCTTTTATAAGGATACCAGGCATTGGATTTAGGGCTTACACTAACATATTATGATGTCATCTTAATTACATCTGCAAAGACCCTGTTTCCAAATAAGGTCACACCCTGAGGTTCTGGATGGATATGAATTTTGGGGAGACACTATTCAACCCAATATACTTTTTGCCTTTCTTCCTTAGAGCTCCAGCTAATCCAGATGCAACACTGACGAATTAGTGCCGAAATGAGTATCAGCACTTGGTACTGCAATTAGAACACGGGGATTTGGCTGTTGATTTATTTTTTGGGCTACACTGGGAGGGAGGCTCAGAGACAGTGTGGGTGTCTGAAGGAAAAAACACGTGTTAAGTGAGGACTTCAAACGAAATCATACAGTTTTGGGAAACTGCATTGGATAGGGAATGCTGGAGCCAAAGAGTGTTCCCTGTTCCAGAAAGGGAGGTAACATTTGCAGGAGGGCTCCTGAGGTCAGAAGTTCCTCCTAGAAGTGCAGGGTGTATCAGCCGTCTCAGGAGCTGATTTCCTGTGCAACTTTTTCTAATACCTCATGGGAGCCTTTCTTATACTTTATCCCTTTGTGTGTTTATGGATCGGGTCCTTCCCACTCTTTGGCACCTGTGACAGGCTCCACAGGCTTCCAACCCTTTAAATGCCCTCTGTTTTTCTTAAAAGATAGAGTCCTGAGCTTACAGGACTTCATAGGAAGACCTGTAAGTTTCTGTTGGTCTTTATAGGTGGACTGCTATCTCCTGCGTGTCTTGTAACTGTAATGTTTATATTTTTTCAAAAATAAATCCTACAGAGATGCCTTGGTCACTCCAGGTAAGAGTTTCTGTGGCTGAGAGGCCCCGCTGTATGACTCCTGTTTCTGCCTGCTGGACTTCACTTTCTGGGGCTTGGCATCTGATGACCTCTGTATACATGCTATGCCCTCCTGTTCTTTATGTGGCCACTTCACTTTGTCCTTTGGGTTTCAGCTTAAAAGTAGAGTCAACTAGAAATCTTCATTACCGTGCTGAGACTAGTTCGGATGCCCCTGGCTCATCAGCTGTAATGCCTCTGTGAAAGCTCCACTCACACATGCTGGAACCGTCGCCTTCCCCTCCTCAACTGTAAACCACATAAATGCGGAGGCCATGTCTGTTTTGTTCATCAGATCCTCTGGAGCCTAGCTTACTGCCCAACAGATGCTGGGTGCTAAATAAATGTGGAATATGTGCCTGTGTGTGTGCAGCTCTGACCCTATGCCTCAGAGATCACCTTCCAGGACTGTTGCCTCAATAACACCTCTCTTCCAAGTCTGTGTCAGGGTGGGCTGGCTTCTCTCAGTGTCACTTATCTATGTCAAATAATCAACATGTGTTAGAGGACTAGGGTTATAGGGATCTTTCTATAAAACCCTTCCCATTAATTAAGGGACCAAGAAGTTAACGTGGATCCTTTATATGTTATGATTACTGGCTTAGTGCATCGTCTCCTGAGCTAAGGCCCTTTGATTATGTTTCTTAATCTTATCCAGCTCCCATGACACAATTGCCTGCTGTATGCATGTGGGGAAGATGAATCACATGGTCATCTCAACTCATTGCAGTTGGTAGTGGTTATTTTTGGTAGGGAGTGGAGGCCGACATGTCATCTTCCCAGTTCTTTTTCACTATTATCTTTCCCAGAAAGTGTGCCCTTGTGCTTTGAGTGGCAAAATTATATACCACACATTCAGATAGATCTGGTTCTGGGTAGGAAATTAATTTGATCTCTGTTGAAATTGATTTTACTGTCAGAGTCTGCTATTGCAGAGGGGGATTATATATAGTTAGTGCTTCATAGAAAGACCTGTACTCATAATACTGCTGAAAGATCTGTGATACTTATAGGTTTCTTAAAATCAGAACAGTTGTCTCAAAAATAATAAAATAGGTAATTTTCACTTGACTTTTATGACAAAGTAATTGTATAGTTATTTAAAAACGACTTTAGATTTTTCTGAGCCAGCAGTCCGAATTTCAGATAATGTATTCAAGATAAAAAAAGAAAAGCTCAGTCCAGACATCCAGAGAGGAGCGGTGTTGGGCTGAATCTTAAGTAGGACATGGACACTTCTTCCATTTGTAAAAGGAAGAAAGGGCTAGAGTCGGGTAGCCCATGTACCTTGATAGTTTGGCTGGAATTGGAGGGAGTTCTCTGATGGGTTCTACCTTCTCTGTGTGGCATTTGATTTGAAGAGCAGAGCTAGCTGCAGGTCAGACATAGATTGAACATGGGGAAGGGGGCAGTAGCCACATAGCAAGTTGGGGTGAGGTCACACAAGCATTCCTGAGGCTTGGAAGACCCAGCCGAGGGTATCACTGTGAAGACCTTGGTGGTCTGTGATTCTGTTAGCATGTGAAGGTAGAGATTTGGATTTGGAGAGGGGATGATTTCCTTTAGAAGGAAGGCCCGTTTGTCCTTTGATGATTCTCATTTGGCAAAAACTCAGTTTTGCAGAAACTTAGCTATGTCCTTCCCCATGCAGCCCCTGAGGAACTGAGCCCTGGGCCAAATCCATGCCCACCCTCAATGCTGCTGGCAGTCCCCCTACGTTTCTCGGGTCATGCCACTCTCCCACCCTCCAGACAACCATCTCACACCACCTCTGTTCTCCTCAAACCTCCAGGCTCCCCATTGCCCTCTCCTTCTCAGCAGATGGCCTTGCTTCCTGCTTTCCAGCAGCCAGGGACTGTCAGTTTCTACTTAAACACACACACCGCTTCCTGCCTTCGCCTGTTCACAGAGGCCCGTCCTTCCCCTCTCCAGAACTCATTCCTCTCGTGGAGCTTTGGATCCTGCCTCCATTGGCCCTTTCTGTTATTTCTTTTCTCTCCCATATTTCAGTCTTTCCCTCTCAGTGGAATTCCTCTCATTTTTATTTCTTCCCTGAACTTTTCCTTGAAGTCTAACATGCAGATTATAAATAGGGCTATAGTGTGATGAATTTTCACAGCTATGAGATGAGCACACCTGTGTGCCCCAGTGCCCAGATAAAGACAGCACATGACAACGATCCCTAGAAATTCCCTCGTGCATCTTTCCAGTCCTTAGCCCCTCTCTCTGCTCTGTTGTGTAACAGCATCAGTTGATTTGCTTGTTTTTCAACTTTATGTAAGTGGAATCATTCAGTATGTGCTCTTCTACTTGGCTTCTTTCAAACTCAGTCATTAAATGTTGGTCTCCCGTAGCTTAGTCCCAGGGCCCTCTTCCCTTTTCACCCTTTCTTGGTAGGCAGTCTTATTTCCTCCCCCTGTTTAAGTTACCATCTAAATGTTAACGGCTCACACATGTATACCTTGTAAAGTCCTGATCTCTTATCTCAGTGTTAGTTCCATCCATCCAGCTGCTGTCCTTAGTTCCATCCATCCAGCTGCTGTCCTTGACATCGGCTTTCGAATATCATGAGCATGTCTAAAATGGAAATCACAATCTTTGTCTTCAAACCTTGGTCTTTCTAAAGTTTTCTGTCTTACTGAATGGCTCCATCTCCATCCAGTTATTCAAATAAAAGACCTGGGGGTCATCCTTGGCATTTCCTTGTCCCTCACCCATTGTACTGAATCTGTCACCAAGTCTGATACATTTTTCTCTCATCTCCACCATTGCTTTAGTCCAGATTATGATCATTGTTTCCAACCCAAATGACTAAGATGATCCCCTACCCTGTTTACCCCTAAATGCTCTTGCTTTCTACTCATCCGTTAATTTCTGTACTTTAGCTACAGTTTTCTATTTAAAATGGAAATCTGATGTTACTACCAAAATTTTAAAACAAAAGCTAATCACTCTGGAGGCTTCCCACTGCTACTAAGATAAAGATCACGATGCGTAGCTTCTACCCTGTCATCTGGCACTGAGCGTCTCCAGCCCCACTGGCCCTGTTCTGTCCCATGCTTGCCTCCTGCCCCTCACCATGGTCCTCCATGCATGCCTTTCCCTCAGGTCGTGTATCTTCTCTTCACCCTGCAGAGGCCTCCTCTAGATCTGAGCTCAGCCATCAGTTCAAAGTGGTCTCCCCTGACCTCTGACCCCTGACCAGGTCAGCCTCACTTCCAGCCCAGCCTGAGGTGCTCAGAGCACTGTGCAGGGCTGCTTTGGAGCATTTCACATAGATTTATTTGACATTTCTTTGTGGACACCTTTGATGAACATTGTCTCCCCACTAGACTGCGGCTTGCACTAGGAAAGGGACTGGCTATGATTCTGCACTGCTGAAGGCACAGAGGCTGACATAGGTTAGACACTCAGTAAACATTTAGTGCTTGAATGACTTTGGAAGACAAAGAGATGAAGGAGTTTTAGAGATTCACAAATTTCATAAATTCTCTGCAGTTTCTGCTGATCAAGGAGCTTGCATTCAAGAGAGCAGGGAGAGGAACACAACAAAAGAAGCATGTGCAAAAATGAGCACAGTAATTCCAGGCAGTAAGTGGTAATGTTCTGTACAAAAGTTAAATTAAGCAGAAAGAGGTGATCAGAAAGGTGTGAGGGAAGAGAAGTAAGTCAGCTGAAACTGACAAGCCCAGGAGCCGCTTTCTGGGAAGACAGCACATGTGCTGAGGCCTGGGTGTTGAGCAGATGCCAGCTCCCTGAGGACCAGGAAGAAGCTGGGCAGGGGGCTCATGTGAAGGTACTGAAGGCACATGAGGCTGGCAAGCTTGAAGACTAGAAAGGAGATGAGGGAGGCTGGTGTGTGGTTTGCAGAGAGTGCGGGAGGTGAGGTTGGAAGGAGGCAGTGGCTGGGCCACCTCCAGCTTGTGAGCCAGTGAGAGGATGTGTGTTCCAAAGAGCAATGGAAGGATTAAGCAGGGCAGTGACGTTCTCTAACTTATATTTTTAGAAGATAAGGGTGACTACTGGTAGAGGTCCAGTTGTGGAGGAGGAAGAATGAAAGCCAGAGAGACGCGTGGTTGAGAGGCTATTGAAATAGTGCAGGCAGGAGGTGACCATGGCCTGGACAGGGTGGAGCTTATAGTGGCCATGGAGAGATGCAAGGGCAAGGCTGGGTTATGTTGTGGAGAGGAGGTAGAGTGTGCAGTGATTTGCATTGGTGGGACTGGAGGAAAGCAGAATTAAGAACAGTGCATCTGGATGGATGTTGGTGCGTTTGACAGAGATGGGGAAGAATGAGGAAGGAACAGTTTGAGGGGAGATTTGGTTTGGAAATGTGGTTGTAGTGCCTTTCAGCAGAGATTATGGAGCAGTCCAGGGCTAGAGATAAAAACTGGAGCCAACATCTAGAGAGTGTTTTAGATCACGGGACTGGTGAGATTACTTAGAGGGTATAGATTCAGAAGAGAAATGGTCCCAAGCAGGAGCCCTGAAGCACCCCAGGATTTAGAAGTTGAACAGAAGAGAGGTCAGCAGTAAAAGGAACAAGAAGTGGCTAGTGAGGGGCAGGGACGGGCCAGCTAAGAAAGCAGGTGTTTCTAGCCCTGTCTTGGGGCCCTGTCCTGACAGAGGCAGGACATGTTGGGAAAGAAACATGTTTTCAGTGGCATGTTGGGAAAGAAACCCGCCTGCAGGGGTGGGGCTGTGGTATCCAAAACAATTTTAAGAAGGAAGATACTAGAACATGTTTATATGAGAATGGACCTATAGCTAGGATGGAATTGACAGTGGCAATGAGAGGGAATACTTACAGACAGGATTCCATTTGGAGAAGGCCCAGGAAGTGCACTCATGGGCCCGAGTGGAAGGGCTGGTCTTTCCCAGGAACAGGGCACCCCCTGTTGGAGTAGAAGGTGTGAATGCAGGTGGCCTAGTGGATTTGTAGTGGGAAAATGAAGGGCTTGCCATCTAATTGCATCTTTTTTTTTTTTTTTTTTTTTTTTTTTTTTAGACAGAGTCTTGCTCTGTCGCCCAGGCTGGAGTGCAGCGGCATGATCTCAGCTCATTGCAACCTCTGTCTCCCAGGTTCAAGCAATTCTGCCTTAGCCTCCGGAGTAGCTGGGATTACAGGCGCGTGCCACCATGCCCAGCTACTTTTTGTATTTTTAGTAGAGACGGGGTTTCACCATGTTGGTCAGGCTGGTCTCGAACACCTGACGTCGTGATCCACCCGCCTCGGCCTCCCAAAGTGACAGGATTACAAGCGTGAGCCAATGAGCCCAGCCTGCTTCTATTTTCTTAATCAGAAACAGGCTCTTGGCAGGTTATCAGCCACGAGTGAGGGAGTCAGAGGGAAGATGGGAGATTTGGAAGATTTGAAGAGAAAGGACAATGATGAAGTAGCAATTTAAAGTGTTGGGAAAATGTGTGTACTGAAGACTTTTGGAGGAATTTAGGGGCACTCCAGTGCCCATTTGAGATGTGTGGTCATGAGTTAAATAAACCTGGCATTATTCAGCCACTTGGGTGCGTGTATGGATAGGTGGAGAGTTGGGTTTGAATAAGGTGCGGTGTCACTGAGAGTAGGTGGGGCCAGAGAGTTCTGGTGAGCGCAGAGAGAAGCTGTGGACAACAGACAGGGAACAAAGGGTCAGGCCACTGGGTGCAAGCCTACTGCATGAAGTTCCTGGAGCCAGTTAGCTGGAAGGGGAGGGAGTACCCGGTGTCCAAGAATGGGTTGCTCAACACAGATTTGGGAGAGAGCACAGTTTCTGGGGGTGATAGAGCTAGTGTGGCCGTGGAAACAGTGACTATGACAGAAGAGAGAGGTGAACCTGGGTGGAGGGAGGGCATAAGGAACCCAAGCCAGCATGGAAGCCAGGAAGTAAAGACAAATAGGGCCACATTAGTAGGACAAAGATTGAAAGAGGACTGGAGGTCCTGAGGGAGCAAAGAAAAGGTTCCATAGGATTAACAGAGCAGAAAGCTAGAACAGGATGTTTTGGTTAAAGGCTAGAGTTTCACTCAAGATGGACAGATTGCTTACAGACTTCTGAGTGAAAAACGTTGAGCTGTATAATGATATGGCTGGACTTGCATACGTTGGTGTTGTCAGTGGAGGCGGAGGCAATGTTTATTTAGCTCTGTAATTTAGAACGCTGTTGTATTCTTTCTTACGGCTTAAGATTGTCATACAGGGATTTTCCAAGCCAGGGGTCCCCAACCTCTGGGCCACAGATGGGTACCGGTCCATGGCCTGTTAGGAACCAAGGCCACACAGCATGTGAGTGGTGGGAAAACCAGTGAAGCTTCATCTATTTATAGCCACTCCCCATCGCTTGCATTACCTCCTGAGTTCCACCTCCTTTCAGATCAGCGGCGGCATTAGATTCTCGTAGGGGCGTGAACCCTGTTGTAAACTGTACACGCAAGGGATCTAGGTTGCACGCTCTTTATGCGAATCTAATGCCTGATGATCTGTTACTGTCTCCCAATACCTCCAGATGGGACCACCTAGTTGCAGGAAAACAAGCTCAGGGCTCCCACTGATTCTACATTATGGTAAGTTGTATAATTATTTCATTATATATTACAATGTAATAATAATAGAAATAAAGTGCACAATTTAAGTGTAATGCACTTGAATCATCCCAAAACCATCACCCCGGCCCCCAGTCTGTGGAAAAATTGTCTTCCATGAAACTGGTCCCTGCTGCCAAAAAGGTTGGGGACCACTGTTCTAAGCAAAGGCTTACTGGCTTACATTTTATTATGGAATATTTCAAATGAACTCAAAAGTAGAGAAAAAAAAAACAAAATGTACTGCTATGGGCCTGTCACCACAGGGGTTGAACCCAGGTTCAGAAACCGTGAGCTTTTTGCTATTCTTATTTTGTCTACCCTCTCTACTTTTTTGTTCACACAAGAAGCCAGTTTATTACTTGAGTTGGGTTTTGTTGAATGACCGCAGGTCACATACTGGGTGCTGGCAGTCTTTACCATAACATGCAGTCAGCATTTTTTAAAACAATGTAAATATATAATACAGTTGTCTATCTTTTAGTTTCCAAAGTTTGTTACTTCACATTTTGACTGGTTGATAATTTATAGAATGTGTGTGTGTGTGAGAGAGAGAGAGAGAGAGATAGGCCAGCATGTCTGTATTATCCTCATTATATAAAAAGAAAACAGACGCAAAGTAGTGTTAGGTGACATGTTGGCCTGAAGTTCCAAGATTAAGTGGGAATACATTTTAAAGTTCCCTCTTTCCTGTTCCCTTCTCTTGGTTGAACTTCATTCATACAGCATCTGCCCTCCGTCTCACATCCCCCGTCTTTCTAAAGGCATCACTGGCCCATCCCCACAACAAGCTGTCTCCATGCCAGCCCCAAGTGCTCGTAAGACATTGTCCTATACCTCCCTGGCACTGGGCTCTGCACCACTGTGCCCTTCTGCATACCCTTTACCAGCCTGGCAGTGGGATGTTAGTTGCTGGGCGGCGCTATTCTCTTCCTCAGTTGGTGGTGACAGCTGGGTCCCTGTGCCTGTGTAGTTCTTGCATGGAGGTCATAGCCTTGTGCAGAGCAGCACAGACGAGGCACTTGGCCTCCTGCTCAGTAGTCGGCATCTGCTGGCTGAACACTGCGGACATAGTCTGATGTCAAGGCTGAATGGCTGCTAATTCCTTTAGGAGTGTAACTGGATTTTTCTCTCCTGCCCAATCAGGGTGATTAGTCTTCATTTCATATCCAGCCTGTGTTGAATATAATCCAGTTCAGAGTCCACTTTGTGGAACATCAGTTGTAGCTTACCAACCTCTACCTCCACGTAAATAGTTGGCATTCCTCTGATGCTCTGGTCATCCCATTAGGGCTGCTGCGACCGACTCCTGCAGCCTCGGCCCTATGCTGGAGTGGTAGTCTCCCCTCCATGCAGCGGGTTCGCCTCTTCTGCCGCTAGAGTGAGGAACTTTTGGTCTGAACAGCCTTCAGAGGAAACCAGCTTCATTCTCCCAGCTTGTTTGTCCTGTACCCCCGTCTTCAGGTTCCCCTTTCTTATGCTGTGACCCAGAGCATGTATTCTCTCAGGATATGGTTCTTGTATTTAAGACTCAGTTTTTGACTTCCTTAAATCTCAGCATCAGTTCTTTATTAGCTAGTTGCCCTCAATTTTAATTGTACTGAAATATTAGTACTGATTCAGTATTCTGTGGTATCACAAACTACAGGGAGAGAGGAAAGGCTCCTTTTCATGAAAGGTGAGGATTTGAGGTAGATGGGCTAAATTTTAAGCTTTCGTTTTCTTGGTTTTCAGCTGCACTGTCATTTTGTTGTTTGAGTTCTCCTCCAGTGTGGGTCGAGTGCACAGGATGCTGGGGGCGTTCCTGAGCTTGCAGGTGCAGGCTCTGAGTTTGTCCTTGGCAGGCTTCCTTCTCAGGTCAGAAAGAGGGAATTGCAGTCATATGGGATGTCCCCTTGAAAGCCCCAGTAGGACGTTGATTTTGAGACATAAGGGGGAGTCTGGAGTGAGAGACAGCCTTGGGAACGTGGTGCGTTCAGGATCTGTGAGCTCTGTGGAGTTCCATAACCTGTATCTGCCTCTGGATTTACAGCCGCCTCTATCTGTGTGGAAGAGTTGGGTGGGGGCTGTGTTAGGTGATCTGTACTGGAGATCCTTGCTGTGTGTTGGCCTTTCTGTTCTTTGGTTGGTCACATGGAAAATTTGCCGGAGTTTCTTTTATCTTTCTTTTTCCTACAGAATGCACCTTACCCCTCTCATCCCTCCACCGTGCAGTGAGACTTGCATACAGGTCTGAGAATTTTATCTGAAAGGAATGGCAGTGCCTGATTCCTGAAGAAGAACTCTGGTGGGAGGTCATGTCGGACTCCCCTGTCAGGGACCTTGGTGTTGAACTGTTGCCCTTCTGAGCAGAGTTGGACTCTCCTGAGGCTAGGCTCGAGGAGTACCCCCTAACCCTGTCAGCTTGATTCCTGGAGGGGGCTCTGGAAGACACCTCTGCTGGGGTTAGCTTGTGAGGCAAAGAGCAGAGCGCAGTGCTGCTGCCTTTGTCTTCTGCTTGTCCCTGCCCTGCAGCCACTGCCTTCGCCTGCTGTCCAGAGACCTCTTACTGTGCTCATTCTCCTGTGCTCAGGATTGACTGGGGAAATGAGAGCTGTTTTGGGGATTACACTCGTTTCAGTCACAGTTGCCCGTCTATGTGGTGGTCCTGAGATTAGTTTGCCATTGCCAGAAGAGCAGGAAAGGAATATCTTAGCATTCACACATTTTTTTTTTAACCATGAAAATTTCAACCATACACAATATTTTACAATAGAATATTTTAGAGTAGACTATTTTATTCATCCATTTATCTCTCACCTAGATCCAATGGTTACAATGATTTTACCACATTTGCTTTGTCTGCTCTTTTTTACTTTCCCTTTTTTTTGTGTTTGCTGAAGCATTTTAAGTCACACATATCAGACGACATGTCCTGTCATTCCTGTTCTTCACTGTGCATCTCTAAGGTTGTAGACATTGGTTTACACAGCTACAATGACATGATCACATAGTTAACAGCACACAGTGTAATCTCATACCCCTAATCACATTTCCTTGACTGTCCTCTTTTAGCAGCTGGTTTGCTTCAGATTCCAAAGAAGGTCTTCCGATTACATCTGATTGTTATGTCTCAGGTCACTTTCATTTAGAGCAACTCCTTCCACCTTACTGGCTTTTTTTCCCCCCTTCCTTATTGCAAAAAAAAGGGGCAGTTGTGCTGTAGAGTGGCTCACCTTTTGATATTTTGCTACTTTGCTTCCTAGTAGTTCCTCTGTCCTTTCAGTTCTTTCCATTAAAAATTAGCTCCAGAGGCTTGATTAGGTTTTGCTTCAGTCTTTTGGCAAGAATGTCTTCAGGGGGTGCTGGGTGCTTCCCATTGCACCACAGCAGGAGGCACACGTGTCTGGTTGTTCCCTCTTTGAGTCATGCTAAGATCGATCCCTGGCTTCAGGTGGTGACAGCCTGATCCTGGCAATGTCAAGTCCCGGATCAGCCTTCCAGCCCCTTTTTTCACCCATTGCTTTTCATAGTCTGAATCAGGTGTTTGATGAGGAGAATGCACATATTAGCTGGTTGTTTCTTTGTCTTGAAAGAGAGTTCATAGAGGAAATAGTATAGATGCTTCTCTCCATTTAATTACCAATTTTCAGGATAAAAAGTTGGGCCCCTAGTTAATTCCAATTTTGTTCAGTGCCATGGGTCTCTCCATCTCTCTGCCTGCCTGTCTGTCTCTTTCTTCCCCATTCTCTGCAGTCATTATGAGCTCCTGGGGTTTGTATATTTAATGCGTCTCACTCGATTGCCTTTCTTATTCCTTTTGATGCTCAGTTGCATAATTGGCTCTGTGTTCCTTTGGCACGGCCCTCTTGCTTTCTGGCATAACAGGATGTCCCAAGCTCATTTTGTAAGTGCTACTCGGGCTTTGAACCCAGCCGTTCCTCCAAGGACCCCTTGCCTCTTGGTGGGGAGAGGATTTAAGGGAAGGGGCTCTAGGTGTGCACATTGCTATCGCTTCTTATTGCTTCCAGGTCTTTTTGGTGATAGCTAAAAAGAAAAAAGAAGTGAATTCAAACTGATATCTCTAAGTCAAATTTTATATTACAGAATTTTTTCTTAACTTTGATTTTATACTTAGATCTAATTTTTCTTACATTGAATCTTGGCTCCTAACAACTTTAACATAAACTACTTATTTGTATTAACCTACTTTAAAATACACCAGTAACAGTTAAATTGTTGAAAGAAGTGTGATTTCTTTGCAGCTTATTTGTCAAAAGAATATGTTCTAGGTATGTGCAGTCAGTATACTATGCTCAAAAGCCATTTGTGGCTATGTCACCAGTATGATAGGTTTATTCTCTTTATTTTGTTTTCACATTCATTTAATTTTATATTTTAACTATAGAAACATGTTTCCAGAGTCATATAACAGTATATTCAGAGCAGTCTTAACTGTATTCTCCCCCATAAGTAATCATTAAATTAAATTCTGGATTATCTTTCACCATGCTTATTTATTTTATATTTTATATTTTATATTTTATTTTAGACAGAGTCTCACTCTGTTGCTGAGGCTAGAGTACAGTGGCGCAATCTTGGCTCAATGTAGCCTTGAACTCCCAGGCTCAAGCCATCTTCCTGCCTCAGCCTCCTGAGTAGCTGCGACTACGGGTGTGTACCACCATGCCTGGCTAACTTTTTAATTTAATTTAATTTTTTTTGTAGAGACAGGGTCTCCCTATGTTGCCCAGGCTGGTCTCAGACTCCTAGCCTCAAGTGATCCTCCCACCTCGGCCTCCTGGCATGCTGGGATTACAGGCATGAGCCAGTGTGCCAGGCCAAAGTTTATTTTATATATTACCTTCCTTTTTTGCAGAAACGGTAGCATAGAACATAAACTATTGTGTATCTTACTTTTTTTTTTTTTTTTACTTAACAGTGTGACCTGGGTTCACTCCATGTCAGTGCACAGTGCTCATCCTCATTCCTTTTTGCCTTGTGAGGAGGTGCCATACTCGATTCGGCTAGTTCCCTATCGACAGCCTTGGGTTGCTTGCAGGTTTGCTGCCAAATACTGCCTCAGTGAATAACCGGGTGTATCAGTCATTTCCTGTTTTTACCAATGTGTCTTTAGGATATATTCTAGAATTACTACTAGGACAAAGGATAGATGCAAACATAATTTTTGTAGATATACGACCATTTTTGCCGAAATTTTGAGTACCTAATTAGATTTTGTAATTGTAACACTTTCACCTATAAGCAGTCCAGTTTATTTTACATTTTAACATTACATCTCCTCAAACACCCATGCATGTTCTCTTTGTATGGAACATATTAAAAGTGTTATTTTAAGAAGACCTATTGATTTCATTTAGTTAATTTTAAAGTATAGAATAAAATAAATGAAAAGATTGCTAAAACATAGTCCTAAACCTTAAAAGATTTCAGAGTGAATATTTTGAGATTTATTTTCTTCTTTTATCTCCTCCTTATTCTATTTGTTGTGTATTTTGTCCCCTGTAGGCTATCAAAAGACTGGAAATAAGGCACTAAGAAATGTACCTTTATCTGCTCCACCAGAATGAAGCAGGACACGTGTGTGGGTGCCAGAGGGTGTCCTGAAGTACTCTATAGATTTTCAGAAAATATTCATTGAACACCTCTCATTGCCAGATTATAACAGAGAGCAGCGCACACAGTCCCTCCTTCATGGCACTTACATCCTAGTACAGGAGACAGGTTAAAAACCAGGGAACAAATACGATTATTACAAGTCGTGTGGGCTTTAAAGGAATCAAAGGAGATGAAAACAGAGTCTAGCTGGGGGCCTCTTTAGGTAGGGGAGGGGCAGTTGACCCACAAAGCTCTGCACAAAGTAGGGGAGGGAGTGGCTTAAGTGCTGGGAACAGCATGTACAAAGGCCCCGAGGCAGGAAACGCTTAGGGTGTTTGAGAGCTGAAAAAGAAAGCCAGAGGCAGGAAGCACAGGGAGTGAGGTGGGGAGAGGGGCAGGTCAGGTGTTTGAGTTAAGGATTGGGATTTTATTTTAAGTACATCAGGAAATCATTGAAGACAAGCAGGAGAATGACATTTGATACCAACACATCATGTACTTATTCTTTCTATAGATTAGAAGGCAAGTCAAATACGATGTTTTATCTCCAAAGCAGCAATGTTGTACCTTCTGAAGTTCAAAGTGGAGATCGTTTTCATTGTTGTTCCTTTTTACAGGACAGCTGGTTTTCATACTCACATGTAGGTCTTTTTGAGGATTTCTTTTCTCTTTCAATAATGTTCCCCTTGATGTTGCTCAGATAATTACAATGAGTGGTTGTAATTGGATTATATACTTGAGCTGTAAACAGGAGCATGATATCTACAAATTCTCTCCTTCAGACCTGCAAATCCAAGAGACACATTTCTGGAAGATAAGAGAGCTTCTTCAAGACCAAAAAAGGTTTGTGTTACTGCTGTCACATTTATATAAAATTAATTTTGGAATCAATAGCAGTTTTCCAGATAAAAGCATTTTCAATTTATTTATTTACGTTTCTATTACAGGAGACGGCATGATACCCATGTAGGGAATTCCCCAAAGCAAGGCTTGCCAAACCTGGACCCGAGGAGCCTGCTTGCTGGAAAGGCTTTCCTGTCTGATGTGCAGGAGGCAGAATGCCAAACTGACTCTTCAAGGGGCAACTGCAGGGGCTCGAGACCAGCCAGCAGTATCTCATCCTTCAATACAGGGGATATACTGTACAGTCCTTTTTCTAGAAGTGAGAAGTACGAGATTACTCTACAAGAGGAAGATTCCAGGGGCTCAAAAACGCAAAGGTTTGCACTTTGAGAGCCCCTTGGAATGTTGACAACTCAGGATCTAAAACAAAGTTCTATGTTAATGAGTTACAGAATTCACGTGGAAATCAATGTCACTTTATAATCGATAATAATACTGAGTGAGGAACACTATGCAGGAAGAAACCTTCCATAGAAAGACAGGCAGGGAAAAGCTTAGGCTGACCTTAAACTTACCTAATAGAGCAAGCCTGAGATAGACTGCCAAAATGGCCAAATAAGAGACTCTATGAAATAACAGTCTTATAACTGTAGTAATCGTAAGGAAATTTTCTCCTCCAAATCACGATACCAAATAGGAAAAATGATCTACAAGTGCCCCATGTGTAGGGAATTTTTCTCTGAGAGAGCAGATCTTTTTATGCATCAGAAAATTCACACAGCTGAGAAGCCCCATAAATGTGACAAGTGTGATAAGGGTTTCTTTCATATATCAGAACTTCATATTCATTGGAGAGACCATACAGGAGAGAAGGTCTATAAATGTGATGATTGTGGTAAGGATTTTAGCACTACAACAAAACTTAATAGACATAAGAAAATCCACACAGTGGAGAAGCCCTATAAATGTTACGAGTGTGGCAAAGCCTTCAATTGGAGCTCCCATCTTCAAATTCATATGAGAGTTCATACAGGTGAGAAACCGTATGTCTGTAGTGAGTGTGGAAGGGGCTTTAGTAATAGTTCAAACCTTTGCATGCATCAGAGAGTCCACACCGGAGAGAAGCCCTTTAAATGTGAAGAGTGTGGGAAGGCCTTCAGGCACACCTCCAGCCTCTGCATGCATCAAAGAGTCCACACAGGAGAGAAACCCTATAAATGTTATGAGTGTGGGAAGGCGTTCAGTCAGAGTTCGAGCCTCTGCATCCACCAGAGAGTCCACACTGGAGAGAAACCCTATAGATGTTGTGGATGTGGGAAGGCCTTCAGTCAGAGTTCGAGCCTGTGCATCCACCAGAGAGTCCACACAGGAGAGAAACCTTTCAAATGTGATGAGTGCGGAAAGGCCTTCAGTCAGAGTACGAGCCTCTGCATCCACCAGAGAGTCCACACAAAGGAGAGAAACCATCTCAAAATATCAGTTATATAAAACGTTTTGCTAAGAGTTTAAAATCTTAAAACCCATAAGTGCCACTAGGAAGGAAACCCTGTATATACCTACATTGACCCAAGAAATATTTACAGCAATCCCTAGCAGAACATTGTTTCTGAGGAGGCATATGTGAGATTGATTTGTTGGTTCATGCCAAGTGTGTTCCACAGCTTGACTTTGAATGTGGACCTCTGAGCGTCCGCCCAGGATGGCTCTCAGGTCCCAGTCACAGATGTCGCTTCTTGGGATTCCAGCACGATGCCTCCATAGTTGAAAGACTACACAAAAAGCCACGATCATTGCCCGGCCTCCTGAGTCACCTTCTATCTATGCTTTGCTTAAAAGCTATCCCAGATACTCCCCCTTGAGGAGCTCATGCCCTTCCTTCCTCTTTATTCGAGCATACTGGCAATGCATTGGAAAACAGACAGCTCCCACTAAGATCACGTTCTGGTATTTCTGAGGTTACCACTTGATTTAGCCCCTACATATCTTTCCATATATCCTATTATTTCTGAACCCACTCTACCTATATGTCCTCAAAATCCCCATAAGTATCCATCCCTTCCTAGATGGCATTAACTTTCATTTTAGATTTTAGGTGACTCATAATACCCATTCACTTAGCCTATCAGAAAAGTCATTGGCAGACATATATGTCCTTGAACCTTTTTTATTTGTGTGGATTCTGCTCATCACTGTCTGTTAGACTTACTTTCTAGTGGCTGCATCATATATTTTTCACTTGAATTTTTTTGGAAATAGCTGAATGTAAATAGCAGGGAGGAAGAAGCAAGCAAAGTGAGAGCTTTTCTTCATCCGGAATTGCCCTCTGGGCTCCTTTGGTAACAGATGGAGCTCCTTCCTAGCTAGGGAGACCTTATGAGAAGTGGATGGTAGGAGTCACTAATGTTTCATCTCTATTTCTGTAATCTTGGGCAATAATGCATAGGAGTTCTTGATACCCCTTCATTGATTACTGTGTATCAGTTCTTTTTTAGGCATGAATGTCTTTATTAATCCATCATTCTTTTCTTCATTCAACAAATATGTATTGAACACCTCCTATATGCCAGGCACTGTGCTAGGTGCTGGGAATACCACTGATGAGACAGACAAGGTCCCTACTCTTGTGGAGTTTACTTCTGGTGGAGGAGACAGATGATAAGTAAACAAATAAATAATGTAGTTTGAGATAGTGATTAAGTGCTATGAAGAAAATAAACTAGGGTGATGATTTAGTGGTGGGGTGGGGTGGGGGTGGGGTGACATTAGCTAGTGGTCAGGGAGGCCTTTCCGCGGTGGGATGTTGAGCTGAGGCCGGAGGAGAAGCAGCACTCGCTGGCAGAGCACACAGGCTGCTCTGGGGGATGAGCCGGTGCGTTTAAGGAACAGGCCAGCACTGGCATTCGCGAGCAGTGGGGAAGGGGAGAGATGCCAAGGTGCTCAGTATCCTGACTTTCATAGGCCTTTTTTTGTTTGTTTTAATTTTTGCTAGATTGATATTAAAAACTCATGTGGAGGAACTTAAGGAATGTTTAGAAGACCAAAAGTCCCCAATGACAGGAACAAAAGCAACCAATTTTTAACTTTGTTTCTCTTCTCATTCCTGTTTTCATTGATTTCCCACATGTAGTCCTTTTGCTCAGGAAGTCTTTGGGGAAATTAAGGATCTTTGAAGCTCTGAAATAGGTGATCAGGTTAGTGGTGTCTGTCAGCTCTCTAAGAGGTTGGAAAATGAACTACTCAAAATAGTCACGAAAATACTGAAAGTTTGATTTTTCTCTCCATATTTGAATTAATTTTTTCTGTTTGACTGGAAGGGGTTTTTGTATAACTAAAACCTCAGCGCATAAAGGAGATTTAAAAGGAGCACACGATTTAGTGGTTGGGCCATGAAACTAGAGATGGGATTTGGGGGTGAATTTGTCAGTATCTGGATTTTAATCCAGACATCTCTGCTAACAAGCCTTTGGTAAGTCACTTCAGTTACTTTTCCTCCTTTTTACAAAGAGAGGGCTGGCTTAGTTATTTGCCAAAGCCCCTTCCAGGCCTGAATTCCACAAGTACGACTTACTGTAGTGTCTTATCACTCTTTCGTGTCACAATAGCGTGGAGCATTAGAGAAAAGCCTAGACTTTTAGTTGATAGAGAGCCAGTTGAAATATCATTGATAGAATTTTAGTTTTAGGAAAAATTGGTTTGATTTCTAGCTTTATTACTATTAGGTATGTGAGCTTGGGCAAATCGCTTAATCTTTGAGTCTAGTTTTCTCTCAAAATGAGAACATTAGGCTAAATGATTTCCGAGTTTCCAGCTAGTCCTAGAGTTCTATATTTCTACATAGTTGAATTATTTTATCATGCTGTTGCTGGGGAATATGACTAACCCTTTTGAAGCTACTAATTTTATGTCGAGCTTTAAAGTCCATAATTGTTATCTTCAGAAAATATTATTTGACCTACAGTATGTCCAAATCAATTTAATAAAATCGCTTTATAACAGGGTTCTGTGCTTGACATGTAGTTGTGTGAATTCAGTGGTCATGTGTGGGAGTATGGGTATGGGTGTGTGGTGGGGAATTGGCTTGCACATTAAGCCCAGGGTGACCATGTAATTTGTTGTCCAAACTGAGCACTTGAGAGTGAAGGGAGGGGGTGCTGTTGATACATCTGGACAACAAGCCTAGAATGGGCCTTTCTCAGGCACACCAAGGTGTGAGGACACCTTGGTCTGAGGTCACAGCCACACAGGTAACAAATGACTCAGGTCAGGAATAATCCAACTGGAGAGAGCACAGTCCACTGAGAGGACTGCCTCAGCTTGGCTGCGGCTCTGTGTTCACGGCGAATACAGGCCTTTAATCTTAAAATGTTGGCAGCTAATTCCTTTTCCTTGGGTGATCCATTTTGGTGCTTTCTGTGATCTTCCTGGTGCCCCTTGGCAGTTCCTCCAAGCCCTGCCCTGGCCCCTGCTGACTGCAGCCCATGCCTGGGAAGGCGTGAAGTGCTGTCAGCTGAAGCAGAGGGATCCCACGTTCTGTGCCGCAGTTAACAGTCTGACTGGCTGTGGCGTCTACTAGCTTTGAGAGACAAGTCTGCATTGCAATTCCACCATTGGGATGGGAGCAACCCAAACTAGCCCTTCTGATGGGGGTTGAGGGTTGGGGCAGGGGTAGGTCATCTGTGATGGGATTCACTCTTGGTGCCTGCTAGGATTTAGGGTGTGAGCCAAGATAAGTCCAGAATGACTGCATGGTTTCTAACTTGGAAGCCTGAATAAACGGCAGATTGCCTCTTGCAGATAGGAAGAACTCTTTGCATCAGAGTCCAACATTCAGATAGTCTACTGCGTGAGAACGTGGGCACAGCTCGCCAGGCCATTTCAGAAATTGAAGAGGGATTACTTTGTGTTGTGTGAGCATGGACATGATGCCTTCCAAGGGACCTTCTAGCTCTTGGCTCTGTTCTTAAAATTTTTGAATTATTTATCAATCTTCATACAATGTACTGATATTCTCAGAAATTTGAAAAACTAGGTGAATGGAAAGCAAATATCAGAAGCAGATGGAAAATATACTCAGTGGTAAAATCTAGGAAAAGATGAGAAAGGTTGATACTACTACAGGGCGAGAGCCATGTATAAATAGCAGAGCTGAGTTAAGATCTATGGATTAGAGAGGAAAAGAGGAAAAATGAAGATGATACAGCACTTGCTCTAACCATATTCATTTTCTTAATTTTTCGAAACCTCAAGTTTCTCATCTCTAAAATGGTTTTGAAAATACCTAATTCATGGAAATGTTGGGAGAAGTAAATAAATGTAAAGTGCCTAGCATTTAGTGCTATAACGAATTCCTATTCCCAGTTGCCTATTAAGGAAGAAGGGTCATGTTATTTGGATTCCTTTTTGTTTTGCTGAGCACTGTGGTGGGTTTGGACATCTAAAATTGGGGTAGGACCTGGAGAAGGCTGAATTGCTCCACATGATAAGAGAGAGAACTTGAATCTCCTGGGGTAGTTGGAGGTAAGAAAACAAAGGGTAGACTTGGAGTGGGAGTGGGAGAGGGGACCAGGAAACCAGTGGAGTAGGATGGTCTGAAGTTCTGAGCTCTTGTGTAGGAAAACTTCGTGATCACAAAGTCTTTCCCTAAAGTTAGGGGTGTTTGGCATGGTGGATTTCTTATGGAAACTGGCGGAAGGGCTGAGTGCTGTATCCAGGGTGAAATGGGGCAACATGTAAGTACCACACATAAATGTAGGAGCCAGAAGAGGATGCCCCTGAGAACAAGCTCCAAGGAATATGCAGAATATGCAGAAATCTTCAGGGTAGCTAAAAGCTTCTACAGGCCATGGAATTAATGGAGTTTTGAGTCAAGTTTACCCAAACCCCTAAGGGGCAGGGAGGCCTGGGATATCTTTATTTCCACTCTCAATGTACATGAAGTAGAATAACTTTATAATCATAAGTAAGTTGAAACTTAAGAATTTTTTTTATCATCCTCATTTTAATGTATTACAAAACACATGAACAAATCCAGAGATCCCAAGGCCGTGTGTTTGTTTATGCCAGTAAGAACTTGGCATAAATATCGGTGGAAAATGACACTTATACCAAAGTGATTTTATTGCTCACATTTAGGCATATGTAAGTAAACTGCATTTCTAGAGTAAAGTAGCACATACAGATTTTGTGTATTTTTAGGTGGATGTATGCATTTTATAGACTCTGTACCTTCCTAAATACTGCGTCTAAATATGGCTTCGCTGAGAGACCGACTTTCCCTCCCCCTCTTAATTCTTTGCTGGCCCTGATCCAGGTCTTCTCTGCATCATGAATTATGGTGGGGGTGTTGTGTTTACAGAATTTTAAAACCTAGGACCTGCAGACGGCTTTTGGGGAGGTCTAGAACCTTCTTAAGTTATGTGCAGAATTTTGTGTACATGTAGGTCTATGTATTTTTCTAGGAAAGGGGGCTTTCCTTATGTTTGTGACTCTAAGAGATAAAGAACACTGGCTGGCATATGGTTACTCGTTGTGTGGGGATCTTGGGAGGCAAAAGGGGTGCCTAGGAGTTCCAGTTAGTGGAATGGATAGGAAACGATGGGTATGATAAATGGAGGAAAAAAGAACACAGCGCTGTGTTGTGAAGAAAGAGGGAAGAGGACGTTGGCAGAAAATGGAAGGGTACATGTGCATGTGTTGTTACACTGGGCCCAGTGGGTAGGCTGTGTGGCAGTTTCCATGTTATACGCTTAAGACAACAGTTCTGCGAACAGTGTATTAACAGAGTATAGGTGAGGACAACTGAGTATTCAGAGGGGACTGGCTGGACGTGGAAGGAATTGGCTACCTGAATGGAAAACACTAGATCTCAACTGAATCTGTCTTGGTTACAGAGGAGGCAGTTCTCGCTGTAAAATGGGTGAGGGCCCCAGTACTGGTGTGGGTTGTATTTAGATTCTCAAATAAACCTATTCATATTGCTCGGTGCTATGTTCTCTCATGTCTAATTTTTATGTCCTACCTCACTTGCCTGGGATCTCTGACTGTTTAAGTCAGTCCTCTTTAGTCTTCATCCTATCTGTCCCCAAAATGTCTTTTTTTTTTTTTTTTTTTTTTTACCCCTGATACTCTTCCATCCCTGTGTGCCCCCCACTCCCCTTTCTGAGATAAGGTCAAGACCCACGGGGACTTAGTCTCAAGGGTAAGTCCTGTTTCTACAGTCTGTGGAGGATGACGGGAGAGTGGTAGAGCAGCAAGCCCTACTTCCTGGAGCTGTTGTTGCCACGTTGTTAATAGTTGAAACAGGCAGTGTCTGGAAAGAACTGAATCCTCTGTGTTTTGCTTGCCTCACTTGATCCAGTAAACATCAGGGGAAGAAATAAAAAAACAGGAAAGGATAAGGTGGCAGGAGTAAGTTGAAGCATATTGTTAATCATAGTAAATGTGAACTGGTTAAATTCAGCTAACAATTTTCAAGTTGATTTGTAAATGACGTCACAAACATGTATATGATGATTATGGGAGACCACCTAAAATAAAAGGGTGACCCAAAAGGCTGACAGTGAAGGGGTGGAAAAAGATCAGGAAATGCTAAAAGAAAGCAACTGGTGGTAGTATTGTCAGTCAGTTTATGAAAGGAATAATTTGTCAAGAAGATAAATAGTTACATACTTTCATTAGCTCACAACATAGCTTTGAAAGATAGAACATGGTGAGAAATTAAGTAATTCCCAGTCACAGCAAGATATGTTAACCCTCATCCATCAGAATTTGAAAATCAACTAGACAAAGAAGGATCTGGCTATTTAACTAACACTGTTACCAAACTTGATGTGTCCGCTGTGTGTGAACTTTGTGCAGCAGATCCTCTTGGAATGGTCATGGAAATTAACTATGCTTTGTGCCAGAAAGAAAATCTCACCAGATTCCAAAATGTAGAAATCTCACAGGTCATATTCTCTGACTACAATGTAATAAAAAATTGAAGTCACTGAGAAAGAGCCAAAAGTCCTGTCCATTTCATCCCAAGTTACGAATAAAGAGGAAATCAAGTGTAGTAGAGATGAGTGGCAGAGATGGCACTGTGGGGCACATCTTGTGTATGGGGCCGAAATGAAAAACTTTCATAGCCTTCAATTCATTTATGAGATAAGGAATATGAAACTAAGCAGTCAAACAAGCTGGAAAAAATACTGCAGGATTTTTAAATTTTACCAAATGACTTTTGAGCCTTCACCAAGATCATCATATGCTCCTGTTCCTTTCACTTGTTAATGTACTGAGTCATTTTGAAATATAAGGATAACATCTTTTATGGTCATAAAGTATTACATCCTTCCACCTTTGGTGGATTTTTGAAAATTTGCACGTGTGTAACCTTAAGAGAGATTCTTTAGTTATGAATTGATTTAATCAGGGATTTAAAAGCTTTCTATCCTCCTTATTCTGGAATAAATTAAATAGCACAGGTTAATATCTGTGCCCCTGGACTGTATGGGCAGTATTCATACAAGAAAAAATAATAAAATCTGTGTCCCACTTCACTTGCTTGGAGCATAAATTAAGGTAACATCTCATATTGTTTAAATCAACCATCTGATCCTTGAAAGTGATAGAACTCATCCAAAATGGCTCAGATCCTTGAGGGTGGAGCTTAGAAGCTTTGACAGTGTTTTTACTCTTTTCAAAACTAATACGTCAATTTAGATCTTTCCCCCTTTTTTTTTGATAATTTATAGTATTCTAGGAAAAAACCTTCCTTTTTGGGGGACCTTCAAATATATTTTAGAGATGTATATAACTCTAAATTCTTAAATCTCATTGGCATTTTGATAAAATCTTTTCTTACATCTCCCATTGTATGTTTATATTTTCCATTTTTTTCTTTATTGGACTTGCCACCCTCTCTACTTCCACTCCCCCGAAGGACCAGACATTGGGTTTGGTGATCACTTCTGCTGGGGTATTTTCCTGTCTTATTTATTACTTTCTTTTATTATCACTAATCATATCCTCTTCCCTTCCTTAATTTAGCTTGTTATCTTTTTTCTAAAACTTTTTTTTTAGTTGCTAGAATCCAATGAATTAATCCCAATAGGCTTTATTTTCAGTGATCTAGTTCAGGGGTGAGGAAACTATGGCCCATGGGCCAAATCTAGCTCATCTCCTGTTTTTGTATAGCCCCCAAACTAAAAATGTGTATGTTTCTAAATGGTTTTTAACACATTGATATTTTCTGAATACGAAAACTTAATGAAATTCACATTGTGTCCATAAAGTTTTATGGGAACAAAACCATGTTGATCCATTCTTGGCTTGTCTGTGGCTGCTTTGATGCTGCAACAGCAGAGTTGCAGAGTTGCAACAGAGATTGAATGGCCTCCAGAGCCTAAAATATTCTTTCTCTGGCTTTTTACCAAAAAAAAATTCCCCATCTCTGGTTTAAGTCACTTGTACCAACCGGCTGGAAGTTTCCAGAGAAGGAAAGGAGGGAGGCTGGTACTTCTAGACAAAGTGCAAAGAAGGATTTACTGAGATTGGGAAGAGAGGTAGGCTCCATGAATGCTGGGGACTGAGCTCCTTATATGAGATGCTTCAGAAGTGAGAGCGCCAGGATGGGTCCTGGCTGCCGAGGACTCAGTGCTGTGCCCCTGGGAACAAATAGCCACATGCAAGCCTGACCTGGAGGAAGGAGGGCCCTCCTGGCTGGCCACTAGCATCTGTGTAGATGACACTGGCTTCCACACGGGCTGCTGAGCACCACCAGCATAGGGCAGGGCAGAGGCCTCTCTCCTAGACAGTCTTGGTACCACCCAGGAAGCACATTCTGTGAGAGCAGACTTGGGTGGGATTTGATTCCATTTAGACAAATAAATGAGACTTTTTATGCATTAAAGGTTGTAAATAGATGGATACCATTAAACTTCCTTGTATTATTCAGATTCTTTGTATTGCGTTTACTGTTTTCCTACTTGATCTTGAAAGTGTTTAAGGGAACTCTCTTCCACTATGCTTCTGGTTTAATTTTCTCTGTATTTCTAATTCTGTGCGGTCCACTTTATAAATATCCATGATTTTGTTTCAGTTAGGTGTTTTTTTTTGTTTTTTTTTTTTTTGAGATGGAGTCTCACACTGTTGCCCAAGCTGGAGTGCAATGGTGCGATCTCGGCTCACTGCAACCTCTGCCTCCTGGGTTCAAGCCATTCTCGTGCCTCAGCCTCCCAAGTAGCTGGGATTACAGGCACCAGCCACCATGCCCAGCTAATTTTTATTTTTATTTATTTATTTATTTTTTTGAGATGGAGTCTCGCTCTTTTGCCCAGGCCAGACGGCAGTGGTGCTATTCTTGGCTCACTGCAACCTCTGTCTCCCGGGTTCACGCCATTCTCCAGCCTCAGCCTCCTGAGTAGCTGGGACTACAGGCACCCGCCACCACGCCTGGCTAATTTTTTGTATTTTTAGTAGAGACGGGGTTTCACCGTGTTAGCCAGGATGGTCTCGATCTCCTGACCTTGTGATCCGCCTGCCTCAGCCTCCCAAAGTGCTGGGATTACAGGCGTGAGCCACCACACCTGGCCTCAGCTGGGCTTTTTATATGTGTAAAATACCAGGTTCATCCTGTTCAATGGTGTTTGCTTGAGTTCTACATTGATATACCTACCTTCACTCATAATTTTGTTGTGTTTGACTAAGATATGTTTATCTCTTAAAATTATCTTTTACTAATTTTGTATTTGGGGAAAAGTATGACATGCACACATCAGAAAATTCAGAGAATAGTCTAGCCTGACTCTCATTCATGATTCCCAGATCCCCTGCCCCAGAGCAGCCACTTTCCAGTGTGGCTTTCCTGAGATGGTTCCTGTATACGCTAGCGGAGGTGTGCACACACATCCTGCTGTTTCCTGAGGACATGATTGCATTCTGTGCATGTGCTGTAGCAATGTCACTAATTTTCAGTGAGCAGTGCTCCTAGTGACTGTTAGCTACCAGTGCTTGCATTTTGTTGTGATAGCTCCATTGCTTCCTGCCATATGGAAGGCCTCAGTATGTATCACTAGGCCTCTGCTGAGGGAAGTTCCCCTGTATTTTCTTCTACTACTTTTAGGCTTTTGTTTTTTACATTTACGTCTTTGATCCATCCACAATCTTTTTATTTTTTTCTGTAAGGAATATGGTAGACTCAAATTTTTTAAATTTCCCTGGCTGGTTAGTCAGTTATTCTGTGACTACTTACTAAATCTTTTCTCCACGGATTTGAAATGCCAACTATATTACAAGTCAAATTCTTATTTGGATCTATTTCTGTTCCAGCCAAATCCCAACTTGTAATTACTGGGGTTTTTGTTTTGTTTTGTTTTTTTCTTTTGTTTTGTTTTTTTGAGACAGAGTCTTGCTCTGTTGCCCAGGCTGGAGTGCAGTGGTGCCTCCTGAGTTCAAACCATTCTCCTGCCTCAGCCTCCCGAGTAGCTGGGACTACAGGCGCCCGCCCCAACGCCCAGCTAATTTTTTGTGTTTTTAGTAGAGACGGGGTTTCACCATGTTAGCCAGGATGGTCTTGATCTGACCTCGTGATCTGTCCGCCTTGGCGTCCCAAAGTGGTGGGATTACAGGCGTGAGGCACTGCGCCCGGCCAATTACTGGGCTTTTGTTCTTTAATATTTGCACAGCCACGCCCTTTATTACTTTTTTCCCCAGATTTCCCCCATCTATTCTGAAATGTTTGATCCTTTCCCTTTAAACTCAGGATTGTATTTTGTCTTAGCTATGTTTTGTAAACAACACAGAATAATTTTTTTTGACTGAATGTTAATTCCTCTTTTTAATAAGTACACTCAACACATTATCCTTTTTTGGTGATATATACTAATTTTTTTTTTTTTTTTTTTGAGACGGAGTTTTGCTCTTGTTGCCCAGGCTGGAGTGCAATGGCGTGATCTTGGCTCACTGCAACCTCCGCCTTCCAGGTTCAAGCCATTCTCCTGCTTCAGCCTCCTGAGTAGCTGGGATTACAGGTGTGCGCCACCACGCCCAGCTAATTTTTGTGTTTTTAGTAGAGACGGGATTTCACCATGTTGGCCAGACTGGTCTCAAACTCCTGACCTCAGGTGATCCACCCACCTCGGCCTCCCAAATTCCTCGGCTGGGATTATAGACGTGAGCCACCACGCCTGGCCAATATATACTAATGGTCGAATGAGTTATACCATTGCCAGTTGAAAATACCAAAAAAAAAGTATGTTTGTGTTTTTATAATTTAAGTAAAATAAGTACAAACCTCAATTCCTCAGGGATGGGAACACCTTATTTTGGAGGAGGGGACAGGGTGTTTCCATTTCTTAGAGTCACCGCTGGTCCATACATCCCGCTGTTTCTGAGTTCTGACTCGGCTTTGCATCTTGACTCTCATGGACTCTGCCGCCCTGTGTGTTACTCCATAGACACTGCGGACTCAGGCTGTGTGTTGTGGGGTGTCCTTTACTGATGGTTTATAGCAACAGGAGGGTTCCGTCTGCGTGCAGGAACTGCATGTTGAATGATAGAACTTCTGTTCTTGCAGTCTCTGGCCATTCCTGTCCCTGAGGAGTCCCACAGCTGCCCTCACAGCAGGCCATAACCTCCCATGATGCTGTTCAGCCTCTCTTTACCTTTTTTGGGGAGGATGGTAACAGGATCTTGCCCTGTCACCCAGGTTGGAGTGCAGTGGTGCTGTCATAGCTCACTGCAGCCTCAGCCTCTGGGTTCAAGCAATCCTCCTGCCTCAGCCTCCCAAGTAGCTGGGACTATAGGCATGTGCCACCACACCCAGCTAATTTTTAAATTTTTTGTAGAGATGGAGGTAGTGGGGGAGGTCTCGCTTTTTTGCTCAGTCTGATTTCGAACTCCCGGCCTCCAGCCAGTCTCCTGCCTTGGCCTCCCAAAGTGCTGGGATTACAGGTGTGAGCCACCACACTTGGCTTCCTTCCCCATTCCTGATCTCGTCTCTCCTTCCTAACCTGCCTGCTTACCCTAAATCCCCCAATTCCTGCCGTGTCTTATAGAGAGCAATCTAGCAATGGCCCTTCTTCATACCATCTTTGGCTGCACCCACTGTGACCCACGCCGATAACCACACACATTGCAATGTGGTTCTCAACCGTGACAGAACCTGGGAAAGACTCGGAGGCCTGCTAGTGAAGTTTAACCTGCTTTTATCTCCTGACTGCATAGATGTAAGTAACAGGATGCATGGCTGAAGAGTTAATGTGTGGTTTTTCCTTCCTCTTCAGGACAGCTGGAGGCCAAGGCTCTATGCTTGTCCTTAGCTGGGTGTGGCACTGCTAGGCTCTGCAGGCAGCAGGAGGGCCCCGTGTCCCTGGGCCCGAGGAGTCACCCTTAGCTGGGGTTGCCAGATAAAATGCAGACTGCCTAGTTAAATTTGAATTTTAGATACATTGAAAAATATTTCTTGTGAATCTGAAATATGCATTTAACTGGCTGTCCTGTTTTTATTGGCTAAGTCTGGCAGCTCTTCCCTCAGGGAGGCTGGCAAGGGGTGCTAGTATTCCGGAAAGGGGTGGTGCAGGACAGTGTGGGCTGGGTGGAGACCCCTCTTGGGCTGGGATGTGGACTTAGAGAGGCCTTTCTTGTTCCTGCAGTAAAGAGAGAAGCTGCATGCCCCTGAGGACATGCTCCCAGGAGGGACAGAAGGGAAGAACGTTGCAGGTTCACCAGAATGAATCAGGTCCTGGGTATCTGGGCCTCAGGGAATGGCTGCGTGGGCCAGGGCACCAAGCCAGGGCTCCCGGGCCATGTGACCCGCCCCCCTTGGAACCACAGAGGACACTAGATCAACTTTAGGTCACTGAGCTGTGCAAGGTAGAACCTCCTGTCAGCGGCGCTCCCCCAGTGACAATGGAGCGGAGATAGCGGTGGACCCATGAGACCACCTGCAAGACTCCAGGGAACCCATTTTCTGGAATTTTCCAAGTTGTTTTGGAGTAATTCAGAGGGGGAAGAGGTGGCAGCCCTGAGAGGAAGCTACAGGACCCCCTTCCCCATGGCTGCGCAGATGGACGTGGGTTGGAGAGGAGCTGCTCATGCTCAGAGCTCATCTGGATTTACTGATTTACCCCACACATGGTCACCCATCTGCCATGCACCAAGCACCCTTCGAGGGCTGCACGGACAAGAACAAACACGGCCTTGCCTGTGTGGAGGTCACGCTCTGCAGGGTGGAGACCCCTCTCATCTGCAGGGCCCCTTTTGTCATGTTGTCACAGGGATGGGGGGGCCCACTGCAGGTGTGATACGCTGATGGGCAGCTCTGGCTTTTTAAATATTTTAGCTCCGTGGCTGTGCTAAAAGCCATATTCAGTCCCTATTTTTCCTCTTATTTATTTTGATTGACAAAAATTGTATATATTTATGTACAAGGTGATGTTTTGAAGTACATGTGCATCGTGGGATCCCCACAGGATTTGACCCTCGTACAGAGCAGAGCAAGCCTCCTTGACAAAGGGAAGGCAGCAGTGAAGGGTCAGAGGTGCTAATGAGGTGGAGAGGAAGGGGAGGTGTTTGACGGGGAGTGGCACATGCAGAGGCCTGGGTTGGAGGGGCTTCCTTGACAGATGGAAAGAAGGACCTTGAGACAGGGCAGGGAAGGAGGCGAAGTGTCAGGGAAGGGAGCTTGGAGAAGCAGGGAGGGGATGGCCCTTCAGGGCCTTGGTTAGGGTTTCAGTCTCATCCAAGGACAGTGGGAGCCCCCAACTCCCCCGCCCAAGTGGTTCCAGTTAGGTGGGGGCAGTGCTGCCAAGTGGAGAGGGGTCTCCACTTTTTGGAGGTGGGTGGGAGGGAAGGCACAGAGGTAATGAACCAAGGAAAGGGCTGCACAGTAGCTGAGAAGTGAGGAGGCCAGCCCTGGGGGCAGGCAGTGGCAGAGATGGGCAGAGGCAGATCTACGGGAGGGAGATTTTGGAGGAACAATCCATAGAACTTGCTGGATTGGATTTGGAGTGCATGTTAGTTTCCTATCGTCACTGTCCCAAATCACTACACATTTGGAGGCTTAAAGTAAATGTATTCTCTAGTAGTTCTGGGGGTCAGAAGTTTGGAGTAGGTCCAAGGTGTTGGGACTGTGCGCCCTCCAGCCGCTTTCAGAGAGCATCTCCTTCCTTGCCTTTTCCAACTTCTAGAGGCATCCGTGTTCCTTTGTCCCTTGGCCCCATCACTCCGACTTCTGCTTCTGTGGCCACATCTTCTCCTCTGACTCTAAGACACCTGCCTCCCTCTTAGGAGGACCCTTATGATCACACAGGGGCCACTCAGATCATCTAGGACCATCTCCCTTCTCAAGGTCCTTCATCACATCCGCAGGGCCCCTTTTGCCATGTTGGTAACATTCCCAGATTCTGGGGATTGGGGCGTGGACACCTTTGGGGACCATGAGTCTGCCCATCACAAAGAGTAAGCAGGAGGGACTCGTCCAGGAAGATTCTCAGTGTCTGGCTCATGCCATGGGATGGTGAGTCGTGCCACTTTTTAAAGGAAGAAGCATCAGGAGAGGACCAGGTTTGAATGACTTTGAGTTGAATTCTTCCCAACGTTGAAGAAGACATTCAAGTCGGCAGAATCTGCAACTGTGGATCTCAAAGGAGAGTCCTGGATGTGTGTGTCATCCGTGAGCAGGCTATATATATACGTAGTCTCTCTCTATATAGACAGGAGGTTATTTTAAGGAACTGACTCATGCAATTGTGGAGGCTGGCAAGTCTAAAATCTGCAGGGCAGGCTGGCATCTGAGCCCCAGGGAAGGGTGGATGTTGCAGCTCCAGCCTGAAGGCTGTCTGAAGGCAGAATCCCCTCTTCCAGGGGAACCTCAGTCTTTTTCTCCCAAGGCCTTCACCTGATTAGATGAGACCCACCCATAGCCTGGCAGGTCTTTGGCTTCACTCAGGGGCTACTGACTTCCATGTTCATCGCATCCCAAAAATACCACAGCAACACCTAGGCAGGTGTTTGACCGAATATCTGGGAACCATGCTAAGCCAAGCTGATACACAAAACTGGCTGTGACACTGCTTATCAGTCGCAGTGAATGACGCCTCCCTGCAGTGAGTGTCCAGGCCCCACACCCAGCAGCCACCTTCATTTCCCTTTTCCTTTCACGGCTGTCAGCAAGCCCTGACAATTCTGTCCTCAGAACACACCCTGCGTCTGTTCCCATCTTTCTTCTGAGCTAAAACCCTTTTCCGAGCCACCGCCACCTCCTGCTTGCAGGACTGCAGCCATCGTCAGGGCCTCCCTGCTGCCCTGCGGGCCTGTGTCTGCCTCTCCATCTCTTACCTCCATCCACCTCTCTGTCACTCTGTTTTTGTATTGTCTCTGTTCATCTGTCTCTCTGTCTCTGCCTCTTTTTATCTCCCTCTCTCTCCCTGTCTGTCTGTGTCCCTGTCTCTTTGTCTTCCTCTGGCTCTCTGTGTTTGTCTCTCTCTCTCCACAAGGGCCTGGGCATGGAGGATGGCAGTGGCTGGGGTCTGAGGGAGAAGACAACAAGGACATCACACAGTCATAAGTCTTCCTCTGTCACAGATCCATTAGAGATAGAAGTGCCAAGAAGACGCGGTCCTCGGGGAGGCTGGCATTGACGTGGCCAAAGTGACGCTGCTCCACCAGAGGCAGCCAAGCCACACGGTGTGGGAGAGCCAGGGACTCCATGGGAGCCGGGCAGACTTGGGGGTGGCAACTGGGAGCAGCAGCTGAGCCCGAGGGCGTGGCAGCACCCAAGGTGCTGCAGGGTTGGATACAGAGTGTGGTGAGCCCAGACTCAAAGTCCCTCCACCACATCTAGCTGTGTGACCTTGAGCAAGTGTCTTTACCTCTCTGAGCCTCAGTTTCCTCATCTGTAAAGTGTTGTACTGACGACTGAGTATATCTCCGGATGGCTGGGAGGCTGAAGTGAGCTTAAGCAAGTGAAGTCCTCAGCTGGTGCCTGGCACAGAGCAAGGGCTCAGTAGATCTTAGCTGTTATTATTACTATCCCCAGGAAGTGGCAGTGGTCCCAAGTGTTGTGATCTTGCAGAAAGGCTGGCACTGCCTGTCAGAGCTGGCTGTCCCAGTGAAGGTGACAACAGCTGAGCCTGCACCTGGCAGAGGGAGCAGGGTCTGGCAGACATGGTTGTAGCTGGAAGCATGGTGGCGGCAGTGGGTTGGCAGCGGTGTGGTGTTCATTTGCCGGCAGGCAAAGCGCTGAGGTCCCAGAGTGCTGCCCAAGAGCCCTGTGTTTGAAGGCACTGGGAGGTGGTCCCTGGTGACTCCAGACCTGCTAAGGTAGATTTTGCAGGGAGCCAGGGCCAAGCAAAAGCAGGAGGGGGAAAAAGCATCTTTTAGTTCCCTTTCTCTGAAAGCAAATACTCACAAGCTACAAGCCTGGGGCTTGTGAGGATCGCCAACTCTTCTGTGCACCAGTGAGTTCTTGACAATCAGATGAACAGAGGGAAAGAGGCGTCCCCTTGCTAGCCAGCTTCCTGGAGCCCTCCCAGCCGGCATCTTGGTGCTTGTACACATTTGAGAGCATCAGCATTTCTTTACAGAAGACCCCGTCAGCTTGCCAGTCACCTTGCTTTGCTGGAAGTTTGCCTTGGGATTTGGTAGAATTTGGTTGGAACCAGTAACACCCAGCGTGGCCAAATTCCATCTGCTCCTTCTGCCTATGTGTAACAATTTCCTTGCTTTTTTTGAGATGAGTCTCACTCTGTTACCCAGGCTGGAGTGCAGTAGCATGATCACGGCTCACGGCAGCCTCTGCCTCGTCAGTTCAAGACATTCTCCTTTCTCAGCCTCCCCCAAGTAGCTGGGACCACAGGCGTGCGCCACTACACCTGGCTAATTTTTGTATTATTAGTAGAGACAGGGTTTCAGGATATTCAGGCTGGTCTCAAACCCCTGGCCTCAAGTGATCCATCTGCCTCAGCCTCCCAAAGTGCTGGGATTACAGGCGTGAGCCACCACACTCAGCCTCTATGTAACAGTTTCTTTGAAATTTGTCGGAAGCAGGTTACCAGGGAGAAATAGTATTTTTAATTATTCTTTCATTTATTTATTGTTTATACATTTTCTGTGTGTGCATTCATCTGCAGGTTGTTCTTGGAATAGACCCCGCAGAGATGTGCAAGTAATGACTTCACATTAACGTGTCACTGGCCTGCCCTTGACGTGTTGGGGGCCCGGGCAAGAATACAAATGGAGATCCACCTTTAAAAGTTATAAATCAAGGCAGGTATGGTGGCTCATGCCTGTCATCTCAGCATTTTGGGAGGCCAAGGCAGGAAGATTGCTTGAGGCCAGGAGTTGGAGACCAGACTGGGGAACATAGTGAGACCCCGTCTCTACAAAAAAATTTAAAAATTAGCCGAGCATGGTGGCACACACCTGTAATCCCAGCTGCTTGGGAGGCTGAGGCAGGAGGATCTCTTGAGCTCAGGGGTTCAAGGCTGCAGTGAGCTATGATTGCGCCACCACACTCTAGCCTAGGTGACAGAGTGAGACCCTGTCTCTTTTTTTTTAAAAAAGTTATAAATCAAGTTAGCAAAGCAAATCAAGTTAACAAAGTGGTTCTGACAACGAACTATTCAGAACCACCTGGAAGGCCAAGCTTTGGCCTTTGGGATGCTGGGACTCCTGAGCTCCCCCTGGGCTGTGGTGGGCAGTAGGGGCTGGCATGTCTACCACCTGCCTGTGTCCCTTTTTGCCCCACATCCCTTCCTGCCCCACCCGAGTCCTCCTGGAGTCCACACATGTGGACCCCCAGCCCATGATTCGAGCTCTGGCCGTCCCTCCACACCACCTCATAGCTGCCCCTTTGCAGGCCCATGGGCAGGGCTGTGGGTACCAGTGGCCTACTCTTCGGAGGCTGCATCTGAAGAACGGGCTTGTGCAGGCCCTGAAGGAACCCCTGCGCTGTTTCAGAAGGAACCTCCAGTGCTGGGAAATTTGGAGCCTGATACAGAAGCAATGTTCTGGTTTGGCACATTCCCTTGACCCTGGAGAGGCTGTGAGTGGGGCCCTCTAAAGCACGGGGCCCAGGACAGAGACCCCGCTAGTCCAGGTTCAAGGGCAGTGCAGACTGACCGTCCACCTTCACAGATTTAGTTAGCAAAGGTATCAAACTAGATAAGCCCCGGGGAAATTTCTGTCCCTTGTGAGTAAGTAAAAATGATATGTATCAAACAGTAATTTTGAGGAAAGAAAAAAAAGGACAGCAAAACTCATATGATCTCACCTTAGGTTACAGAATTTTAGGCGTTAACTAGCTGATCTCATGTCACAAAAAGTCCGGGTAGGAGAGTCAGCATTTTGGGGTCTCCATCCAATTCCCCAGTGCTCTGGCTTCACACTGGCCAATTCATTTGACCTCCCCGAGGCAGAGCGACAAAGTCCTAATCAAGTTCCCCGAGAGATCCTTGGGCTGCAAGATGCCTGGGAAATATCAATTGTTGTCAGCCTCACAGGCTCCATGCAGGGAATTCCTGCAGGCTCGGAGGCTTTTGTCATCAGGGACCTTGCAGCAAATGACTTGTGGTTTTCTTCAGCACTTCCGTATCAGCCAGGATCTCTTTTCTTTTTCTGACACTCTCAGACAAAATGCACAGAACAGTTTACAAGCCCCTCCAAGTTCTCTGGTCCCTCTGATAATTGCCTCTGAATATTGACACAGTTTTAATATACAAATTTAATATGCAGAGGGATGGTAGATGGGATGACTTGGATAATCCCCATGAGCAGGGAATAATAAAATAGACACGTGGCTTTGGAATTAATTATACTTTATTTGGCTTCATGATTTAGTTTTGAATTATATAATTGAGTTTATATTAAGCAAATTTAAGTTACATAGGTGGTTGAGAAAGAACCAATAATCAAATGGAAAAAACCCAACCTGGGGTTCGTTTTTGTTTTCCTGCGTGCAGAATAGAAGTTGCTGATTCACTCATGGGTGGTTGAGTGTTATTCATATACTCAAGAGCTTATGTTCTTTGTGTCATTTGTTTGGGGTATTTTTTTTAAGTTCCGGGGTACATGTGCAGGATGTGCAGGTTTGTTACATAGGTAAACGTGTGCCATGGTGATTAGCCGCACCTATCAACCTGTCTACTAGGTATTAAGCACAGCATGCATTAGCTATTCTTCCTGATGCTCTCCCTGCCCTGTCCCCACCAACAGGCCCCAGTGTGTGTTGTTCCCCTCCCTGTGTCCGTATGTTCTCATTGCTCAGCTCCCACTTATAAGTGAGAACGTGCAGCGTTTGGTTTTCTGTTCCTGTGTTAGTTTGCTGAGGACAATGGCTTCTAGCTCCATCCATGTCCCTGCAAAGGACATGAACTTGTTCCATTTTATGGCTGCATAGTATTCCATGGTGTATATGTACCACATTTTCTTTATGCAGTCTATCTTTGAGGGACGTTTGGGTAGAGTCCATGTCTTTGCTATTGTGGGTTTTATTTTTTTTTTTTGAGACGGAGTCTCGCTCTGTCGCCCAGGCTGGAGTGCAGTGGCGCGATCTCGGCTAACTGCAAGCTCCGCCTCCTGGGTTCACGCCATTCTCCTGCCTCAGCCTCCCGAGTAGCTGGGACTACAGGCACCCGCCACCATGCCTGGCTAATTTTTTGTATTTTTAGTAGAGACAGGGTTTCACTGTGTTAGCTAGGATGGTCTCGATCTCCTCGTGATCCGCCGCCTGGTCCTCCCAAAGTGCTGGGATTACAGGCGTGAGCCACTGTGCCCGGCCTATTGTGGGTATTTTTAAAGAACACAACATAGTGAGAGGTGTTTGTTTTTCTTTTACAAAACAAAACAAGTCGAAGATTGAAGAAGGATTTGCTCTGTTGTTCCCATTTTCCTGGGACTAGTGTTGCTATTGCCTTTATTAGCGTTGGTCTATTTTAAAACAAAAAACCAAACCAAACCCTGGAGGTACATTTGATTAGAATGGAAGAGTTAAATGCCAAAGTTATTGTACAAAAAGAAATAAGAGACATTGAGCATTATAAAGACCTGACAAGTCTATGCTGTGTGAACAGAGGCTGAAAATTAAGCCCTGGGTGACTACAAGTACAGCTTTGGGAAACGATGCAGGGAGCTGTCTGGGAATGAAGGGATGTGCCCCCTCTAGTGGTCAAAAGAGGTGGGGTTCGGAGCTATGCCGTGGGTTCTTTAATAATCTGCCCCCAGCCACATACAACTTTCTAAACTTTTTTTCTTAACTTTTTTTCTTTAAGGGAGGACAAAAACTGCCACCCTCCACTTTGTTCTCTGAATTGCTTTTAAAAGACAGTTTTTAAATTTGTCCATAAAACATTTTTCTGACTCACCACAATGCTGTAAAAGCAACCACTCCAGGAGTCACAGAACTCTGTGGTCTCCAGTTTCAACCTCTTCTCTCTTTATGCCTTTGTAAAAATTTGTATTTAGTTCATTTTTTTAGGGACAGGGTCTTGCTCTGTTGTCCAGGCTGTGGTGCAGTGGTGCGATCATAGCTCACTGTAACTTCGAACTCCAGGGCTCAAGTGATCGTCCTGCCTCAGCCTCCTGAGGAGCTGGGACCTCAGCCGTACACCACTACGTCTCACTAATTTTTGTATTTTTTGTAGAGACAGGGTCTCACTATGTTGCCCAGGCGGGTCTCCAACTCCTGGCATCAAGCAATCCTCCCACCTCGGCCTCCCAAACATGTTGGGATTAAAGGTGTGAGCTACTGTGCTCAGCCCCAGCCTTTCTTATCTAATTTAAATGTTGAAGCTGATGACCCAAACACATTTACTTTGTTTCATCTATTTAAATTCTTTGTAAATTCTATGAACTATATAGCAAGGCTAGTTCTTTAATGATCACTCACTTGCAAAATAAAAAAAAGATATAATAATGCTAATAAGACTTCTTTTGTAACAGGTAATGTGATATACAAAATAAAAGCATGATGTGATTTCCTCAGGCAATTTCTTTGGGAAAATAAAAAAGGAAGTTGATAGTCTAGTGGAGACATCAAATTAGAAACCATTACTTCATTTGTGCTGTGGACTGAGGAAACAGATTCCCTCCTGAGGGTTCAGGCCACTGTGTATCAATCATACCACAAATGGGAGTGTTAAAAAACTCTAAACAACTGCTTGGTGAAACATGCCAAGGACCACCTCTGAGAAGGCAGCCTATTGATAAAGTGGTTCTTTTTGGCTCTAAAAATCCCAAGCACGTGGGTGAGCAGGTGCACATGATCTTCCGTTCTCTTTTTCCTGTGGAGTTCATCAATGACTATGATCTGACGCAGGAAAGCTCTGCTAAGAACATAAGGAGACTTAAAAGATGGCGATGTGGCACAGCAGCTTAGGAGGGCAGGTTTTAGTCTAGAGATGGGAAGTTTTGAGCCTTCAGTGGTTAGAAAAATTCCTTCTCCTCTGCCTTCTCTCCTTCCCTTCAAGGCATCGATGTGTGGAATATAAACCATCTTTATATTTTAGAGGTCGACATCTTGTCTTCCAGCAATTCAAAGGGAAGGAGACATGCAGCCCCATTCAAGCACAGGAAGTGGACAGAGTGTCCAGGGACTTGCGAAAGTGAGAGGACAAAACTAACTAAAAAGCCACATGCCCCAGACTACCAGATGACCCAATAGTTTTACTTCTGGGACAGCCCTGAAGAAGTGAGGATCACTTTGCTAGGGGCTGAAAATCACCCTATCTAGGGTCCCGGGAGCCAGGAGAGGCTTTCCACAGAAGGGCTTTGAAGGATGTGTAGGAGTTCACTTGACAGGTACAGTGAGAAAGCACACTTTAAGCACAGGAGAGAATATATACCAGTGGTTCTCAACATTAAGCCTGCATCAGAACCACCTGGAGGGCTCATGAAAACACCGATCTCTGGGCCTTGCCCCCCAGTTTCTGATTCACTGGGTCTGGGGTAAGGCTTGGGAATTTGTTTTTGTTTTTAACGAGTTCCCAGGGGATGCTGATGCTGTTGTTCTAGGGACCCCACTTTGAAAACTGTAAACTTACACGAAGAACCGAAGCATGAAGTCACAGCCCGCGTCTGGGGAACTGTAAGTACCTCAGTGTTGCTGGAATTTGAAGTGTCTGAGCAATATGGTAAGAGGGTTAGGGAGGAGTCTCAAATGCCGAGCTGTGGGCATGCAAAATAAAGAAATGCGCATTTGTGCATTCCAGGAGCAGGTGGCGCTATGCTGCTGTAACTTTCAATCCCAATTGACACGCCCCTTTTCCAGAGGAGGAAATTGCAGAACACAAGGTTCACTGATTGTTCCAAATTCCCCATTTAAGTAAGTGATGGATCTGGGATTCTAAACCGGGCATGGGGAGACACTAAAGCCCTTTTTTTCTCCCTTGCCAGGGGCTCCATGCTAGACCACTTAAAATTAAATCTCCACAACAGAGGCATTGGGGAGAAAAATAATCAGGAAATATCTTGGGCAGGAGAGTATAGGATAGGTCGGAAGGGGCTTACACCAGACCCTTTGGGAGACCGCAAAGGTTGAATTGACAGACTCTTGAGATGTGATGTGGCCACAGAGCTGGAGAAGGCTGATTGGAGAGAAGAGATGGGAGGGAGGACCTGGGACCCTGCTGGCTGATAGGGTGTGGTGCGCACCATTGAGGACCTGACTTTGGAGAGATACCTGGTGAAGCCAGCGAGCAAAGCAGGAGGGGTCGGAGGGGCACGTCATGAAGATGTTCTGGGACACGAGGACCCACACGCTCCCTCCTTCCCGGTTACCCAGCCTTTTTCTAAGCCTTTCGTCATTCTCACTGGTTAATTTTGTTATCTCTTATTTTCTCGTCTTACTCATTCTCTTTGAATTTCTCTTCTGTCTTCATGCTCATTATCAGGCTAGCAAATTGTTAACTGGATGTAAATTTTAAAAGGAAAAATGTCAGCAGGCAGCTGGACAAGACAGAAGAGGTAGAACTTCAAATGTTGCAGTCCAGGCTCCTTGGGAGAGCTTGTCCTCCTTCTCATGAGCAGGGAGAGCAAATGGTGTAACTGACACCCCTAAGTTCATCACCTGGGTGTCATCATTACAACACTTTGCAATATTAGCTTCATTTTCTGCCCCCTGCAGTATTTTGAAGCATATTTCAGATGTTATAACACCTCTAAATACTTTAGAATGTGTCTCTAAAAATAGGGACATCTTCCTACTAACCATGGCACCATCATCATCACACATAAAAGATTAACGCAATTCATTGAATCATCTAACACCAAGTCAATATTCAGATATCCCCAGTATTGAATGATCTAACCCGCAGTCGATATTCAGATATCCCGTTATTCCCAATGTCTTTTCCTCCAAGATTTTGTCATAAAAATATTTTCAAACATCAGACGAATTGAAGGACTCTTACAGTGAGCATCTATACATCCACCACCTAGTTGTGGAATTACCATTTGGCTGTGTGCTTTCTTGTATACCTGTCCGTCTATCCATCTTTCCAGTCACCCATTAATCCATCTTAATTTTTCAGTGCATTTCAGAGTGAGATGCAGATATCAGCACCCTTCCCCCTAAACACTTCAGCATGAGTATCATTTGCCGGAGTCCAGTATTTATTAGGTTCTTTCCTTTTGAGGTAAAATTGACATATGATAAAAGACCCAAATTTCCAGTATAATATTTGATGAATTTAGCCAATAGTTATCTGTCTAACCCAAACCCCTGTGAAGATAGTGAACATTTTCATCACCCCAGAAGGTTCCCCATGTCCCTTCCCAGTCAAGCCCCCCACTCCACACAACCCCTGATTTGACTTTTTCCTATCACTGCATCTTCTGGAAGTTCATATAAATAGCATGGTGCCCTTGTGTAAGGCTGCTTTCGCGTGGCATAATGCTTTTGTTATGTACCCCTGTGTGTCTCAATAGCCTCTGATTTTTATTGCTATGCAGTAGCCTGTCACATGGTGTGTCCACCATTTACTCATCCATCACTTGTTGAGGGACATTTAGGCTGAATCTTCCATTTGGCGATGATGAGTAAAGCTGTTATGAACATTTTCATGTACAGGTTTTTTTGTGGACTCTCGCAAACGTCTCCTACTGCTGGTTTATTTTAACCATGATGCAATCAAGGTCTCACCCTGCAGCCGATTGTTGTGCTTCTGACGTTTCCTTTAATTAAGTTGAAGGGGTCCAGTCAAACCTCCTGTGGTAGCCACAGCTCCGGTTACCTGCCAGGCATACAAAGGAGCTAAGTTCTCAGAGTAACAACAGCTGCTGAGCTGCTTGTGTAGACCTTAGGCTTGTGATTGGAATGGTTTCGATGTACACCCGCCCGTTGTTACAGGGAAGAAAGACTCCAGGCTGGACATCTCAGAACTAAACTAATTAAACTAATTAACCTACTCTCTCCCTCTTTCTCATACCCTGGGAGTCGGCCATTTTTGTTGGTGATGCTGCACTGTCGTTTCGCAACCACAAGGGGGCACCTGTGTGCTTTGTATGATTTAAAATTTTCATCTGGCAATTAAAAAAAAGTTCTCTCAGAAAATCAGTACTTTAAGATGCTTTTCCTGTTTCCCATTCTATTGAGTTCAATGGCGACATTTGTTCAATTGTTCAATACATATTTACCGAATACCCACCATGACTAATGCACTGTGCTGAGCACTGTGGGTAGTGAAGAAATAAAATAGTTCCTCCCCTTGGGACTCTTCTGACCCGCAGGGAGGAGAGAGAACCACAGTACAGCTCGGCATATGTTTGAGGTCGGAAGAATGGGGCGAAGCTGTGGAGATTCAGGTGGGTGGGAGCTGGCATCGCGATATTCCGGGAGGCCATGATGTCAAGAGCAAGCGAAGAGACCAGAAGGTTCTGGAACCCAGGATCTGTTTAGGGAGGCTGGAAGGGATTCGATGTCCAGAGCTAGGGAATTTGGAACTTATTCATGATGTTGAATGACATGGGGGACTTTTCAGTGGGGAAGTGACTGGTAGTATTGAATTGGAGAGGAAAGAGAAGAGGCAGGAAACTCTCTGTGGGGGCAGTTTGGGGGTGATGGGGCCCATGCTGGGGTGACCCTGGGAGAATGGCTGAGAATCATCTCTGAGTGCTGTAGGAATGAATGAGACCAATGGAGAGGAGAGAGAGAACATTCTGGAATCCTGGAATGACTGAAAATCATCTCTGAGTGTTGTAGGAATGAACGAGACCACTTGGGGAGAGGAGAGAGAGAACATTCTGGAATGTTCTGAGAATCATTCCAGAATTATTGCAGACCACTTGGGGAGAGGAGAGAAAGACAATATCCTGGAATGTTCTTATTTTGAAGTTTGGTTTTCAAAGTCAAATAGCTTTGCATTATATGAAAACTTTCACTAAGATACAAGTAGGGTCAGTGGCGAGTTGTTCTGCCCGTTAAAGAAAAAAATTATCGGCCAGGTGCGGTGGCTCACGCCTATAATCCCAGCACTTTGGGAGGCCGAGGCGGGCGGATCACGAGGTCAGGAGATCGAGACCATCCTGGCTAACACGGTGAAACCCCGTCTCTACTAAAAATACGAAAAATTAGCCGGACGTGGTGGCGGGCGCCTGTGGTCCCAGCTACTCGGGAGGCTGAGGCAGGAGAATGGCGTGAACCCGGGAGGCGGAGCTTGCAGTCAGCCGAGATCGCGCCACTGCACTCCAGCCTGGAGACAAAGCAAGACTCCGGAAACAAAACAAAACAAAACAAAAAAACACGTAAGGAAGACACTATTCAGGACCATTTTGACGGGTCACGACTGTCACAGTAGGGGAGAGAGATAGGGCTCAACTCTGAAAACAGCAGACAGCTGTAGATTATAGTCAAGAGGCAGAGTGGGTAATGGAGGAAAATTACTGAGAGGAGACAGAACCTGAGGATGAGGCCTCCTGGGTTAGAGGATTCTGAGGAACCTAACATTTGATCAAGGACAGAGTCTTTGTCATGCCTCAGGGATTAATCAGATCTTTTGTTAAGTGCGAATCCCAGTACATGAAGTGGGATGTATTTTTTAAGTGGGAAGTATTCTGGTTAAACGGGAGCATGAGGCAGTGAAATGGGATAAATTTGTTTTATGCAAGATGAAACACTAAATCACCTTTATACAAATATTCATACAAATATTTTTATACAAATATGAATTTTTTATACAAAAATTTCAGCATTCCTGAAATTATAAATCAGTGGGAAAAGTTTGACTTAAAAAATAAATTTAGTGGCAGATAAACGATTCAAGTGATTCTTTGTTTTTACCTTTATTGAAAGAAATGGTATTAGTAACTTAAAATAGATTTGTTTAAAAAATGAAAATATAACGTGTTTTTGGTCCATTGAAATAAGGTGATATGACAGTCACACCCAGGTCCCCAATTACTCGGCTGATTTACATAAGCATGATTTACCCTGATTTATATAAACATCCATCCTCCCCTAATCACTTTATTAAGTTTCAGGTTCAAATGTTTCCCTGAAACTTTTTTCAGGGAAAAAATATACATTTTATATTTATATTTTTAATATTTTTTTCCCACTTTCCTTAAAAATCTCCTTTTCATCACTAAATGGCAGTTCAGCCACAGGCTGTGGATTCAAATCCAGCACCTTCTCATGTTAGCTGTGTGACTTTAGTTTCCCTCACTGTCAAGTGAGGATAATAAGAGGATTTCCTCACCGGATCGGAGGAGTGCCCAGCAGGGGTGGGCACAGCTCCTGGCACACTCACTGTGACTGATGTTTCTGGTTGACGTTGTCTTTGACCCAAGTCTGCTTATGTAAGATGTGAGCCTGGCTGATTAACTCTGCTTTGTAAATTAAAAGGGAAATCTTCCTTTTTCCAACTTGCCCAGGAAGCTTTGGTGTGTCCCTAAATGTTTTCTTGTATCATGTGGTTAAGGGTGACTTGATCCAGAAACTCAAAAGATCCTGTTCATACTTCTTTTTAATGGGATCGTCCAACCTTTAAAATTCATTCGCCCCTTATATATAAACCCACAGATGTTAAAACCAGAACAAGGATGTATTCACGGTGGAAACAAATTCCGTCTTCAACACAGCACTTGCAGAGATAGAATTAACTCAGAAAGAGGCTAAACAGCTTGGCCTGGAACCCACTGTGGGGAACTTTGGGAAACTATCAGCTGTGGTTTGCTTTTCTGCACCACTGACTCAGCAACCCTGCAGTTGGGCACTGAGTGAGTTTGCAGTGGGATAGAACAACCTTATCCTCTCTTTAAAAAACATTTCCACCCACAGGACAGCTTATTGGGAGGACCAGAACTCCGAAAGAATGAAAAAGGAAAATGAGTGAAACCACGTAGATTTTGTTTGCTCCTAGTGAAACAGGAAAAGGGAATAAGAATAAAAAATTTAGTATCATTTTGCTTGGATGGTTTTTTCAGATGACTAGAGAAAAAGATTTGATGGCTTTAATAGGGATTAACAGAAGTGATCTTTCAGAAAGTTATAGATACTTACTTTTAGGGGTTTTTTTTTCCCTCTAACTAGCTTGTCTAATGTAATATACATCATGATAAATAACTTATTTTTTTTTTTTTTGAGATGGAGTCTTGCTCTCTCGCCCAGGCTGGAGTACAGTGGTGCGATCTTGGCTCACTGCAACCTCCACCTCCTGAGTTCAAGTGATTCTTCTGCCTCAGACTCCTGAGTAGCTGGGACTACTCAGTATGATGGCACGTGCCATCACAACTGGCTAATTTTTATATTTTTAGTAGAGACAGGGTTTCACCACATTGGCCAGGCTGGTTTCGAACTCCTGACCTCAAGTAATCCACAGGCCTTGGCCTCCCAAAGTGCTGGGATTACAAGCGTGAGCCACCACGCCTGGCCAATAGATAACTGTTAATGAAGTATAATGTGTTTTTATGGATATATTTCTTTGTAAGCACATTATGGCCTTTCAATTCAAATACAAGTGTTTCTGATTGAAATCTTGAAGGGGCAACATAATTGGATTTGACCAAATACGGGATTTAGAAGGGGAAGCAGATTCAGCCAGAATTCCTGCCTGGGACTTCCTGGGGATCAGGGAAGAGGTGAAATGCACAGGAAATGTCTTCTATTGAATTTGAGGGCATGTTGATATCAAAGGGCCCGGGAGGGCCACACACTATGAACGTGATGTCCACATTCTTGGTGGTGCTCACGGCAGTAACGTGCATTTCCTGTGCAGGGCTGCCTGGCTCCGTCATAGGTTGCCGAGTGTCCCAATGCTGTTATTTCCTCCTGAGGCACCACTCTTCTCATTTCCAATTTTGTTTGTTGTTTTTTTTTTTTTTAACACTGTAGAGTTTTATTTCAGTCTACCTACTTGATCTCTTATTATTTCATTAGCATTTTGGGGTGTTTTGAAGGAATTTTATAATACACCCATTTTTCTTAAAACTTTAAATCTTGTAGTCAAGTCAATAAATGTTTAAATATACACCTAATTATTAAAAACACTTTAATGCATAGCATCAAAGTCAAAATAGATGACACATATTGTAAATTCCATGTTGCAGAAATTCTAACCTTGATTTTGAGAAGTAAAGCTTACCTCTTACAGCTAAGTAAACCCCCAGAGATACGTGCAGTTTTCACAATAGTCATTAACTACCCATCACCTGTCATTGCAACATTGATGAATTACTGGTGATGGTCACTGCTTGAGTGTTCACGGGCATGTGACGATTATGTCCAGTTGAGAGAAAAAAGCTCCGGGGCCTTTGATATGCATAGATAACGTATTATGAATTATTTGGATGAGGCTTTATACCAGTCAGGGATTTTGCTTGCAAACAGTAGGAATTAACTGGCTAACTTGAGCAGAATAGGACCTTTCTAGAAGGATATTGGGCAGCGTTTGGAATGGAGAATCAGGTTTTATTTTATCATTTTTTTTCTATTTGTTTTTGAGATGGAGTCTCGCTCTGTCACCCATGCTGGCGTGCAGTGGCGCGATCTCGGCTCACTGCAACCTGTGCCTCCTGCGTTCAAGAGATTCTCCTGCCTCAGCCTCCCAAATAGCTGCAATTACAGGCACCCACCACCATGCCCAGCTAATTTTTTTGTATTTTTAGTAGAGATGGGGTTTCACCATGTTGGTCAGGCTGGTCTCAACCTCCTGGCCTCAAGTGATCTGCCTCCCTTGGCCTCCCAAAGTGCCAGGATTACAGGTGTGAGCCACTGCGCCCGACTGAGAGTCAGGCTTGTAAAACCGGTAAGACCAAGAGCAGCTAGGCAGGTCAAGGGTCACAGGTACAGGCTGATGTGGATGCCGCTTTAAGTCCTGCCATTATCAGACATTGGTCACTGCCCTGGGCATCTGTCCTGGTCTCTGGGGCCCTGCAGCCCCTGGCGCTTGCTGTCCTGATGGGCCTTTGGTGCTGTCCTGCTGCTGGGAAACTCCCCATCACTGGATTTCTGTGTCACAGCCCCAAGGGTCAGGTCCTTAGTGTGGGCATCTGTGTTAGCGCCCTGTAGTTGCCATATCAAAGCCCACGTGCCGGGTGTCTTATAATAGCAGAAGTTCACCCTCACACTTCTGGAGGCCAGAAGGCCACAGGGCCATGTGCCCACTGAGGCCCTAGAGAGGAATGTGTTTTGTGCCTCTCAGCTTCCAGGGGCTGCGGCAACCCTCAGCTTCAATGGGCTTGTGGATGTTTCCCTCCTGTCTCTGCCTCCATCTCCATGCGGCCATCTTCCTTCTGCGTGTGTCTCTGTGTCCAGATTTCCCTCTTCTTAGAAGGACACCAGTCATACTGGATTTAGGGCACACCCTAATCCAGTATGACCTCATCTGAACTTGATTACATCTGCAAAGTCCTTCTTTCCAAATAAGGTCACATTCACAGGTACCAGGTTCCAGGCTGAGGCCACATGCCTACGCCACAGCTCCCGGGGCTGGGTTATCTGTACCTCGGCCTTCGTTGGCCGTAGCGGGTGGTGGGTCCCTGCCTCACAGCAAGCCCCACGGAATGGGGGGTTCCCCCAGATAGGAGGGATGCTTGACATTCATAAAAGAGGCTTTCCCCAGCTATACGGCTTCTTGCAACAATGAGATTACACCAGCTCCATCAGCATACCAGTAAAATTGAACAATCACTAGGGAATATTTTTAATTCTTTCTTCTGCCTTTGTTTTTATTATCTTGTTTTAATCATGAATGATTGCGGAGAAATGTTGACCTGATGGACTCAAGTTGAATGGAGTCTTTCTCCCATGTGAGGACCGGAAGCCCCCCACACAGATCTCTCTTCTATGGGAGGTGTTCTAGGGTCACCTTATTAATCCCAAATTCTGTCTTACCCTGAGTTGGAACTCTTTCAGCAGAAAAATGTATCTCTGTGGCGTTGAATATGAGGATGGATTCTAGGAGCATCAGTAGATGGAATGTTTGCCCTGTCACAGGCATTTCTTCCTGGGCCTGGAGACTGGCAGGGGTTCCTGCATCCCTAAGCAGTGACCCCTGCACCAGGTGAAGGACGCGGGATGAGCCAGGGCCTCTCCCCTGCCCTACTTGTCCTTCCTCTGCCCAGTGCCCTGTGTGGCTGCTTAGGAGAGTGATGTGTGGAAGCCACTCGGGGTGAGCAGAGGGTCTCTTAGCGATGCTGTTTGTTTCCTGGGATGTGGGTCAGGGAGCCCCTACCCTGTTTGAGAACCACTGAGGTAGGCCGGGATTTTGGATTCCATCCCAAAATTAGAGGAACAGAGTGCATGCATGCCTTAGGCGCTGGGGGTGCTTCCACTGGGCCCATTTGCACAAGTCTGGGCCTCTCCCTGTCTTTTGCTGCCAGCTGTTTATCACTGGTCAAGAGAGGCCACCGAGGCCGGGCACAGTGGCTCATGCCTGTAATCTCAGCACTTTGGGAGGCCAAGGTGGGCAGATCACCTGAGGTCAGGAGTTCGAGACCAGCCTGGGCAACATGGCAAAACCCCGTCTGTACTAAAAATACAAAAAATAGCTGGGTGTGGCAGCAGGAACCTGTAATCCCAGGTACTTGGGACGCTGAGGCAGGAGAATCACTTGAACTCGGGAGGCGGAGGTTGCAGTGAGCCGAGATTGTGCCATTGCACTCCAGCCTGGGCAACAAAGCGAGACTCCATCTCAAAAAAAAAAAAAAAAAAGGAAAAAGAGAGGCCACCAAATGCACGATGGAGCTGCTAGGGATGACAGCACTGCACCAGAAGCAGAGGCCCCAGACTTCCCAAGGAGAAGACAAAGGAACAGCTTTCCTGTGTTCCTTCATATTTTTATTGTAGGTACCTCAGCTCCTTAATGAAACTTAAATATTAGGACAAGAGCAAAATTAACTCAACAAATATTTAAAGCCAGGCCCTGCTGTGAAAAGAGAAATGAACTTTTCTTTGGAAACAAAAATCTCTGCTGTCGCGGGGTCTGTCCTCTGGCAATGATGAGCTTGGTGCTGGATATAACATCATAAAATTATCGTGACTGCTGCTCTGGGGGAAGCTGCTGTCAAATGATTTAGCTCTCCTCCCAAGCTTTAGATCTCTGTATTTCCTTTCAGTCTCCTCTCCTTAGCTTCACACCCTACAGTCTCAGAGAGCAGGGGACGCAGCACCTCAGAAAGCCACGTGGGTGCACTCTGGATCATGATGGCGTTAGCACTGTTAAGATACTGTGAGACTTGGGCAACCCCTGAGGTGTCCAAGCGCTGGCTTCTGTTCATAATCCCTGGGACTCAATGGTTGTGTCTGGGCTTCAGTTTGAAGCTCAGACCCTATGCAGCTCTTTCTATGTCCTCCTGAAGAGGGTTGCGCTTTGGGGATTTTCAACGTGCAGACAAAGGAAATGATTGCAGATCAATATTGCAGATGCTGTGGCAAAGTATCCATTTCTCCCCTTTCAGCATCCAAAAGGTCTTGCCTCCTGGTGGCTGCTTTGCTGTAGGGTTGAGGGAAGGACAAGAAGAGCTGCGTGTTGTGACAGTTGCTATGCGTCTTTTGGAGTTTCTGTGGTAAAAACTGGAGTTATGTGGTCTAGATGCTGGATCTAAGACTTTAACCAGGGGATGAAAAGGCTAGGTGAGTGCCCTGAATTGCGGGATCGCCTTCTGGCCCTGCAGCCCATGAGGCCCAAGGAATAATCAGCTGCTGCTGGACAGAGGGGAGCCAGCACATCTTCAGGCAAGCAGGGAGTGGTCCATGAAGAAGCTGCATGTGGCCGAGTGCCGTGGCTCACTCCTGTAATCTCAGCACTTTGGGAGGCCAAGGTGGGCAGATCACTTGAGGTCAGGAGTTCTAGACCAGCCTGGCCAATATGGTGAAACCCCATCTTTACTAAAAATACAAAACTTAGCCGGCCGTGATGGCGCACACCTGTAATCCCAGCTACTCGAGAGACTGAGGCAGGAAAATCACTTGAACCTGGGAGGTGGAGGTTGCAGTGAACCGAGATCGCGCCACTGTACTCCAGCCTGGGTGACAGAGGGAGACTCCGTCTCAAAAAAAAAAAAAAAAAAGCAGCAGCAGCTGCATGCACAGGCGTGTTCCTTCCCAGAACAGAGTCTGCAGAGTCGGGTGACAGCAGTGCAGTCAGGGGGGCGAGCAGAGGGAGAACATGAGAGTGCCTATTTATGTGTTTCGTGTCACATCATTGTGAAATTTTAATTTTTGGATCTATTTTTAGGGCATGTAACAACATATAATAACAGCAGCCCATGCGACACACACACACACACACACACACACACACACACACAGGCATGCAGCAACTATAGAAGTGTACTGCTTGGATCTCCTTTTAAGAAGGAGCTTGCTCAGGCAGGAAGTGCGGTTACCTGGCAGCCTGCAGTCGTTCAATGTGCCTCAGGCTCCCCCTCAGCTTCTGAGCAGAGGCAGCCTGGCCCGACATCAAGCACGGCAGGTGTCCTTGGGCCTGGCCATTTCTGCTCAATGGGGGACTCCTCCAGTGGGCAGTCTTTGCTCTGGAGCCTGGGTGGGGCTGGTGGTGGCTGCCAGATCTGCATGGTGTTGGAGGCTCGCCTGCCCACTCCTGTGCCTCTCTCTTATATCTTTTACAGGAGTCACCTGCAATTAACCTCAGCCTCCTAACTGCATCTCAGTGTCTGCTTCCTGCAGGACTCGACTATCACTGTGCTCATTTTTTTTTTCCTGGTAGGGATGCATGATTAAAAATATTTGAAGATCCTGTTGCAGAGGGTACCGTGGGACGGTTTGAGAGGGAAGGGAGGCTGCTGAGGAGAATTCCTGGCTCCTGCGGCCTCACTGATCTTCTATCATGTACCTGTGTAGTGAGGGAGGGACGCATTCACTCCTGCTTTCTAGGTGGAAAAACTGGGAGCCCACAGATTCTGCTAACTTGGCATGTTATAGGCTGGGAGGCAGTGAGTGTGCCTTGGGATTCAGGCTTAAAGAGTTTATTGAACACAAGACTAGGCTCATCTGTTTCCAAAATGGAAATGATGATGATGATATTTTGTAGACCAGGGTCCTAAAAGGAGGTCAGCAGGCAGAGGAAAAGGCCTCTCTTTGTTTTTTCATTTCCCACTGGCAACAGCTCTTTGCATGAGTGGCTGGGGTGGCGTGGGGAGTGGCAGTGCCACTGCACAAACCCAGTCTGTTCTGTTTGCAAACACATCAGGGGCTGAGCAGGGAAGGACGCTATTTCACAAAGCTTTCCTGTGGGGCAGAGAGAAAAGCTGCCTGGAGAGAAGCTCTTTGAAATAAGTGTCCTCCCCAGCCCAGCCCCTGAATTTCTTTTCCTTTACATAAAATCTCTGCTCTTCAGTCTTCTTTAAAGTTCATATGAGGCCAGTTAAAGTGTCAACAGGGCCAGGCTTCTCTTCTCTCTAGCACTTCCCCAGGCCTGGCAATACAGACCCTTTATGCAATTTCAAAACCTTCTGTGCTTTCAGAGCCCTTGACCTCATCCGTCTCATCTCTGACAGTGACAAACCTCCTCCTCTGAAGAGCCAGATGTCAGTGGAGCACCACTTCATGACCCCGGGACTCCGCTCTGTGTGGGTCTTCCCAGAAAACCATGTGAGCACTAATCCCTGATATCAGGCTGAGGCCCAAACACACTCCCCCGTCCAAGTTACCTTCCCAGCAACCAACCTCCTGTCTTCCTTGATGATACAGAGGCCAGATTTTGTTTGGGTGTCTGCATGTCCAGCCCTAGGATGAATCATGATTAAATCAGCAAGGCCATTCTGTTCCCTTTGATAGTGATTGGTCTTTGGGGTGGGCCTGTGATTCAGGTTTCACCTGTGAGACATGAGGACAAGTCTCATGAGAGCTTCTGGGAAAGATTTTCCTTCAGGACAGAAGGGGAGAAGAGCTCAATTTCTGTGAATTCAGCTACCACTCAAGTTCTAATGAATTCCCAAACTAGGTCAAGCCATATGAAATTGCTAATATTTGACTGTTTTTGACCTACAAAAATGTGACAGTTTCATATAGTCCACCCTACTATATCTCTTTCCCAGGAGAAATAGAATAAAGAGAAAAAAGCAATTAAAGAGAATGCAAGAATGGTGAGGGTCGAACATAAGGACTAATAGTGACCTAGAAGTAGAGAAATCAACAAATGGAACCAAAAAGGTATTCAGAGTTGGAAGAAATTTCCCTGGAAATGAAGGAATTGCTGAATTTCAGCTTAAGAGAGCATACTATGTTGCTGGAACTATTTAGAAAGTTTGATGGACACTAAAACTACTTGGTTTTAGTCAATGAGCTTTAGGTCAGTTAATAAGCTTTAGTATAAAGAAAGAATTTTTCATGTATTTGAGCAGAAAAGGTAAGTAATATTTAGGAAGTATAAATAAGACTTTAGACGTTCCACATCAATATTCAGAGCAAGAAAACAGTGAGGCCATATCTATAAAATTCTGAGGAAAAGAATGTGCAACCAAGGCTTTTATACCCAGCCAAGTTGTCATATAAGCATCATGATGTGACTTAAGTCAAGGGTCTCCAACCCCTGGGCCATGGACCGGTACCTGTCTTTGGCCTGTTAGGAACCAAGCTGCACAGCAGGAGGTGAGCAGTGAGTGAAGCTTTATCTGTATTTACAGCTGCTCCCCATCACTCACATTACCACCTGAGCTCCACCTCCTGGCAGATCAGCAGCAGCATCAGATTCCCATAGGAACGCACACCCTATTGTGAACTGCATGTGTGAGGGATATACGTTACATGCTCCTTATGAGAATCTAATGCCTGATGATCTGTCACTATCTCCCATCACATCACCCCGAGATGGGTCCATCTAGTTGCAGGAAAACAAACTCAGGGCTCCCACTGATTCTACATTATGGTGAGTTGTATAATTATTTCATTATATATTATAAGGTAATAATAATAGAAGAAAAGTACACAATAAACGTAATGTTCTTGAATCATCCTGGGATCATTCCCCGCCCCCATCTGCAGAAAAACTGTCTTCCATGAAACTGGTCCCTGGTGCCAAAAAGGTTGGGGACCACTGACTTAAGTTTTAAACGGATAATTCTAGCTGGCATGTGGAGAGTAAATTAGGAGGAATGGATGCTCAATGGTTTCCCACATAATGCAGGATAAACCCCAAAGCATTTAGCAAGGTCTCTAAAGCCCTCCTTGACCGGGCCAACTACTGTCTTCTGACTCTGTCTTGTCACAACTCCCCCCTCTCTCACTATACTCCAGCCACTCTGGTATCTTTGTTGTTCCTTGAACACTCTTAGCACATTCCTACCTCAGTGACTTGCACTTGCTGTTCTGGAATGGTCTTTCTCCTAGCTGTCTGCATGGTTCCCACATTACGTTAGATCTCCAGTCAAACGTCACCTTATCTGTGAGACCTTCCCCACCACCCTGCCCTCTTTTTTCTCCAGAAGGCTTATTACTACCTAGTGTGTTTTGTATATTTGATGACATGTTCTGTTTATTGATTTCTCCTTGCATTTGAATGTAAAGGCAACAAGCTCTCATTTTCAAATATTGGAGGACTATAATGTTGTTAAGTTTTTTTTTGAAAAAGTTATTTGAAGATAAGACCGAGCTAATGCAGAGTTGAATGGAAAAGCTGTAGCAAAATAATTAATACAAAATCAGTGCAGGCAGCTGGGCATGGTTGCATGTGCCTGTTGTCCTAGCTACTTGGGAGGCTGAGATGGAAGGATTACATGAGCCCAGGAGTTCAGGGTAGCAGTAAGCTGTGATGGGACCACTGCACTCCAGCCTGGGTGACAGAGCGACACCCTGTCTCAAAAAAAAAAAAAAAAAAAATTCAGCATAGGAACACAGTGGAGCAACATTTACAAAATTCCAAAGACGAACTGACACCTAGAATTTTATACCCAGCCACATTGTCCTTATATTATAAAGGCAACAGAAACATATTCTCAAGCAGGAAATATTCCTCTTGAAATAAAATGAAGCAAAAAAAACCACACTATTAAGTTGGTCAATTCCTAAAACTCTATTTTCACTTTCTTATTCTTTGTTTAAATCCAAGTAAAATTAAGTATTATACTTTTTATTTAAAAATAGTGTGTTTAATGTGATATCACTTTTATAAAACTTGGTCTATCTGCATGCCTGCCCATCTGCTCACCCATTATCTACCCACCCACACACCCACTACCCATCTTCCATCTCTCTTATACAAGTAGCAAGATATTTGAAATAACATCCACCTAATGTTCATGAATGTTATTTAGGGGTAGTAGGAGTTGGAAATTTTTATCTTTTTTGTACTTTTCTGGATTTCTTGAGTTTTAATAATGGATGAGGTATCAATTTTATAAAAACAATAAAATAATTCTTCTGCCTCTCCTACCTCCCAGTAGTATCATTTCAGTCCCTTTGAGCATGATGTTCAGACTTCTTCCTTACCTGGCACTGCCAGGCTCCCGGGTCTCCTTCCATGCGCCCTCCCCACCCCACCTCCTGAGGCCCAGGCACCCCGCAACACACCCTGCTCTCCCTCATTCCTCTGCGTGCTTTGCACATGTGGGGATTTCTGCTTGGGAAGGCCTTCCCCTAACCAGCCCCTTTACCTCCTCACCTGGCCAACCTCTACCCATCCTGCAGCCTCAGCCTAGGCCTCAGGTGACATAGTTGCCTGCGTTGTGTTTTTGTAGAGATGGAGTTTTGTCATGTTACCCAGGCTGGTCTTGAACTCCTGGGCTCAAGCGATCCACCTGCCTTGGCCTCCCAAAGTACACAGGAATGAGATGCATGGTTAAGGCAGGGTTAATCATGCCTTAACCATGCATCTTATTCACTGCGGTAGAATGTCAGCTCTGTGAGAGCCACATGCATCTTATTCACTGTGCCAGCCACTGACCTGGCACAGAGTCAATAGCTAATAAATTAACACAGGAGTAAGATAAGGAGGGGAAACAGGACAGACAGACTGTAAATACTAACTGGCTGCCCAACCAGCTTCCAGCAAAAATTCCATCCTCTGTTGTTGTTCTTTTCATTCGTCTCTCTTTAGAAAGGTAGGATGACCGGCAGATTCTCCTGAAAGGTACAGGTGAAGGTGAAATAGCAGATCTGGGGCTCATGGCCTGTGACAGTGACAACAATGGCATTGATAGCAACAGCTGCCTTTGGTCAAGCTCCTACCATTAGCCAGCTACTGGGCCATGCACCCTCTGTGTGCTCTTGGTGAAGGTCCCTGGAATCCTAGGCTTTCAAGGCAGTGTGAGGCAACCAGAGGTAAGAAGTGGGAATGGAAGAGCCGAGAAAAGGTGTGATTTCTGGACTGAGACAGGAAGGCAGCTCCTGGGGTCTCTGTGTGGTTGCTCTGCCTTTTGTGGCTGGCCTGTTTCTCCTCCCCCATGTCCCTGCCTCCCCTTCCCTGACCATCCATGCAAGCTCCCAGCAGGGCCTGCTCCTCCACGGGGAACTGCCTGATCAGCCTCGCCTCACTTTGAGCACTCGTCAACTTTTTATTTCCAAAGAGCTATTGTATTAAGTTCAAAAATATATTTTCCATTTATGGATATATCAAATGTTACCATTCTCAAGTCATCAAGACTTTTTTTTTTTTTTTTTGAGGCAGAATCTCACTCTGTTGCCAGGCTGGAGTGTAGTGGTGCGATCTCAGCTTGCTGCAACCCACGCCTCCTGGGTTCAAGCGATTCTCCTGCTTCAGCCTCCTGAGTAGCTGGGACTAGAGGCACACACCACCATGCCCAGCTAATTTTTGTATGTTTGGTATAAACGGAGTTTCGCCGTGTTGGCCAGGATGGTCTCGATCTCTTGACCTCATGATCTGCCTGGCCTTCCAAAGTGCTGGGATTACAGGCGTGAGCCACTGCGCCTGGCCCAACTGATGTTTGTTTTTGTCTCTCAAGGTGAATTAAGGTTCCTCAAAGACAGCAAATCTTCATGTTACTTAGTCTCTTCTCACAAAATAAAACTCTCCCCATGAGTAAATGTTTGTTCACTGAATGAATAAGTAAAAACACTTGCAAGTATTATTTTGGGGCTTGGGAAAGTTATCCAGTTTTGAATTGACTTTGAGTCTAGAAGATTCCTGGACAAAATGGTTTTTCCCGTTGTCACCATAAAATTGGATACGTGTATAAAAAGTGGGTGGTTCACTGACATTAAAAACATTTATTTCTGGGCTGGGCACGGCAGCTCATGCCTGTCATCCCAGCACTTTGAGAGGCCAAGGTGGGTGAATCACATGAGCCCAGGAGCTCAAGACCAGACTGGGCAACATGGCAAAACCCCGTCTCTACAAAAAACACAAAAATAGGCCAGGCGCGGTGCCACTGCACTCCAGCCTGGGCAACAGAGCGAGACTCCATCTCAAAAACAAAAACAAAAACAAAAAAAAACACAAAAATTGGCTGGGCGTGGTGGTGTGTGCCTGTAGTCCCAGCTACTCGGGAGGTTGAGGTAGGAGGATGGCTTGAGCCCAGGAGGTTGGGGCTGTGCTGCATTACAGCCTGGGCAACAGAGCCAGACCTTGTCTCAAAAAGAAGAAAAATAATTCTTTTTGTCCTATGGCTGGAAAATGAATGTTAAGAACCAACGCCAAAGATAAGGCTTTCCTGTGATTATCTTTTTTTTTTTTTTTTTTTGAGACAGAGTCTCACTCTGTTGCCTAGGCTGGAGTGCAATGGGGTGATCTCAGCTCACTGTAACCTCTGCCTCCCAGGTTCAAGTCATTCTCCTGCCTCAGCCTCCCAAGTAGCTGGGATTACAAGTGTGTGCCATCACGCCTGGCTAATTTTTGTATTTTTAGTAGAGACAGGGTTTCGACATGTTGGCCAGGCTGGTCACGAACTCCTGGCCTCAAGTGATCCACCTACCTCGGCCTCCCCCGAAGTGCTGGGATTACAGGTGTGAGCCACCATGCCCAACCCTGTGATTATTCTTAGGTCTGTACTATGCTTTATGCCTCAGTTTCCACAGTTAAAACACGCTATTTTATTCCTCACGTTATAGGAGCAATTTGTATTCATAAACTTGGCCTTCATCTCTTCAGCTTCTGAAGATTTTAATACAGCGCAAATGATTTTGGGGTCTGTGTGAATTCAGTTTTATTTATTTGGCTCCTTCCTTTAAGGAGTCAGGCTGATGCAAGAAAATCCAATAATTAGATCTTTTGGATTTCAAATAACTGTAAGAGGAAGTGGTGTTTAATGTTTTAGGCATAATGCGTGTTTTTTCCCACAGGCCAGTGTGTGTGTGTGTGTGTGTGTGTGTGTGTGTGGTTATTCTTAACTTAAAGAAGTAAACACTTGTTTTCCCTGTTAATTCTTTCGTCTGGGGCTTTTGCAGACATTGTGGAACTGTGGCCTGTGAGTCTGTGTCTGAATACATGCTGCAAACGGAAGAAGGCTGCCTCCCATCTCTCGGGAAATGGCTTTGGTTACTCTTTGGTCCAGGTGGTTGAGTTAGGTGAAGACATTAGTATTTCACTTCCTAGTAAAGTGACTGTTTAGAAAAAAATATTTAGTGAGGATTGAAAAAACTCTTGCTAAATCTGTTTGCTTCCGTGAAACGACAGGTTTTGAGGGATGGGGAGGTGGCCTTAGCTTGGGCTGTGGGAGAGGTGCAGACGAAGAGTCTCCAGGACACTCACACCAAGTCATCAGGGATCTAATTTTCTGGTGATGAAGAAATCAAATTAATCCTTCGGTATGATTTTCCCCTCCAAAGAGGCATTCATATCTCCAGGGGATGTTGGGATTTCCATAACCGGCGGCGGAAGTCATTTTGTCTCCTGAGTCCCCAACACCCCAGATGAACGTGTCAAAGGACGGCTCCCAGCCCGGCGCTACCATGATGGATGGAGGGCCACAGATTCTGTTTTCTTTTTCTTTTCCTTTTTTTTTTTTTTGAGACGGAGTCTCGCTCTGTCGCCCAGGCTGGAGTGCAGTGGCGCAATCTGGGCGGACTGCAAGCTCCGCCTCTCGGGTTCACGCCATTCTCCTGCCTCAGCCTCCTGAGTAGCTGGGACTACAGGCGCCCGCCACCGCGCCCGGCTAATTTTTTGTATTTTTAGTAGAGACGGGATTTCACCGTGGTCTCGATCTCCTGACTTCGTGATCCACCCACCTCGGCCTCCCAAAGTGCTGGGATTACAGGCTTGAGCCACCGCGCCCGGGATTCTGTTTTCTTTTAAGTGAAAGAAAATATCCGCCCTACCTTGTCTTTAGTTGGGGAGAAGATGAAAGGGAAAGGGCCCGTGGAAATGTGTGCTGGGTGCCCCCGCGCCATCTCCCCGTGTCTGGGCCCCAGACACCTCACTGCGCCGGAGGTGCTTTCAGTCCTATAAATATTAACCTGAGCTTAGAAAGGAAGCTGCAAGCTCCGAAATCTCCTCCCAGGTCCTGGTTAAGAGCCTTTTCACAGATTGGATTCTGCAGTCCTGCATTTTAGTTGAAAATCCCCAATGGAAGCTCTCTGAACTACAAAAGAAGAGACGAATTACCGGGATGCCCCCTCCATAAAATGAAAAAGCCCTACAAGCTGCTGGTTAGTCTTTTTTCAGCTCTAAAAGTCAAGGAAGGTCTCGGCCGGGCGGGAAGGCTCATGCCTATAATCCCAGCACTTTGGGAGAGGCTGAGGCAGGCTTGAGCTCAGGAGTTCAACACCAGCCTGAACTTGAACTGGCAACATGGCAAAGCCCATCTATACAAAAAATACAAAAATTAGCCTGGCGTGGTGGTGCGTGCCTGTGGTCCCAGCTACTTGGGAGGTTGAGGTGGGAGATTGGCTTGGACTTGGGAGGCTGAGGCTGCAGTGAGCCGAGATTGCACCACTGCACTCCAGCCTGGGCAACACAGTGAGACCCTGTCTAAAAACAAACAAACAAAAAAATCAAGGTCTTCATAACTCTAGGAGGCAGAGTGGAATTGAGTCTTTGGCTTCAAGGAGAGAGTGGAGGGAGGCAGCTTAACAGGAAGAGAGTAAAGTGAGCAGAAAAAGCCTCTCAGAAAAATAAAGGCAGGCAACAGCAAGGAGAGAGGGAAAACCCCCACCTCTCGTGCTGAACAGGGAAATGGGATAGAAAACGTTCCCTGTGATATGCCAACTGAGAATCAACTAGATCTGTTCCACATTTCTTTCTCCTCCTTTTCCCTTTGTACATATTTCCTGTGCAGACAGCTTCAGGACGCAGTTCCGGGGAAGCTTATTTCTTCAAAACCCCCCTCTCTCCGCTAGAACAGGCCGTGATTGCTGCAGGGCGTACCAGCAAGGGGGCAGTCAAGCACAACGCATGAGAAACAAAGGTCCTTCAACCTCCAAGCCTGCAGGAGAGCAGCTCCACCCACTTCCTTTGAAGTGGCCCTCTCTGTTTTTTCTAGGATTGAGAATTTTCCTGTAATACACTGGTCTATTTTTAAACCCACTTTCCATTCGCTAGAAGTAAAGAGTGGAAAAATATAATGAATTGTAGAAAGAAGTGGAACATAGGTATAAATGTCAATGGTGGGATTTTATAGGCACATAGAAATCTCCCCTTTAAAAGCCATTGCGATTATTTTTAGAATGAGAATTGGCCTCAGGGTGGCCTGAGAGAAGAAATGGGAAAAGAACATTTCAAATTTTACTCTACGGTTCAAACCAGTGATGGCAGTTTGCCATCCTCAATTCAGCACATAAACATGTGGGCTGTCCACCATCCGTGAGCGTGGCAGGTACTATGGGAGACGCTAAGGCGACTTAGACAGGATCTCTGCCCTCAAGAGGGTTCCATCTAATTAGGAGGGGACAGACAGACTCACAAATGGCCAAAACAGAAAGTGAAGCCCATCACAGTGACCAGTAAAGTGCAGAGCAAGTGAGAAGAGGGAGGGACCTTCCTTCAGGGGATGGGATATCTCCTATTCCATGGAGCTGGTGGCACTGGAGACAGACCTAGAAAGATGACGCTGCAGGGACTAGCCAGATGCCCACCCATCCCATTTTGTCTTCCCGGGCACATGTTGCAATGAGGTTAGAGTCATGTGGCTGGGCCATGCGATAGAGCCAGTGGGAAGTGGTGGAAATGAAATATGCCACTTCCAGCCGGGCGCGGTGGCTCACACCTGTAATCCCAGCACTTTGGGAGGCTGAGGCAGGTGGATCACCTGATGTCGGGAGTTCGAGACCAGCCTGACCAACATGGAGAAACCCCATCTCTACTAAAAATACAAAATTAGCCGTTGTGGTGGCACATGCCTGTAATCCCAGCTACTCGGGAGGCTGAGGCAGGAGAATCGCTTGAACCCGGGAGGCGGAGGTTGCAGTGAGCTGAGATTGCACCATTGCACTCCAGCCTGGGCAATAAGAGTGAAACTCTGTCTCAAAAACAAACAAAAAAAGAAATATGCCACTTCCAGGTCTGACTGTAACACCCCTTGTGTGGCCATCCAAGCTTTCCCTTCCACATAGAACCCACACGTTTAAGATAAGTGGTAGAAGCCAGTATCTGTGAGTGCTTGTTGAAAAGGGCTGTCCAGGAGAGCTACCCAACTCACATCACACTATGATGTAAGAGAAGATAGAATTCAGCCACTGAGCTGCTGGGGTGGTTTGTTATGGCGAGTGGTGTCTCTTAGGACAGATGAATAGGTTTTGACCAGTGAAAATGTGGGACCTCTTCCCTGAGTCTCGTTCTGCTGAATGTGCCGTTATTAGGACACCCACCACATTTACAGATATCGCTTGTTTGATGCCAACCATCCAAGCTTCACTATTTGTACCATGAAAAGGACCTCATCTATCTTGCCCTCCCTTCCATCCCTAGAACCTAGCACAATGCATCACATACAGTCGGTGTTTAATAAATGGTTTGTTAAACAAAATGGGTAAGAGGGGGCTTTGTTTGGGGAACATCCAATAGTCTAGTTTCAGGAAAGCATAGGATATTTCTATCTAAAGGAGATGGGCATTTAGGTGGGCCTCTGTGGGGACCCTTAACAGGGTGTGAGGAGTCGGCGCTTATTTTGCGGGGCTGTATCCTGAAGTCTTCCCTCCTTTCCTATCCGCTGCAATACTTCATGGGCGTTTTCTTTTGTAAACTTCAAAAACTTATTACTAGTTGCCTGTATCTCTAGTCCAACTTTCAGCCTTACTTATCCTAAAACAACAATAGAGAGAGAGAGAGAGAGAGATCTGTGATCCCTGTAATATGAACCTGCTTGTTTAAAGATGTCAGAAAACCTAACTCAACTGACTTTAGGTTAAAAACCACTGGCTCATATAACTGAAAAGTTCAGGATAGTTATAACTGCTTCAAGCATGGACAGATGAGGGCTCTCAGTGTTGTCAAGAATTTCTGATTTTTCTGTTTATTGGAAGTGATGGCATGCCAGTTCTAAGTTTAGGCTTTATTTACATTTTTTATTTTTATTTTTATTTTTATTTTTGAGATGCCCAGGCTGGAGTGCAATGGCATGATCTCAGCTCACTGCAACCTCTGCCTCCTGGGTTCAAGCGATTCTCCTGCCGCAGCCTCCCGAGTAGCTGTGATTACAGGCTCCTGCCACCACGCCCAGTTAATTTTTTGTATTTTTAGTAGAGATGGGGTTTCACCATGTTGGCCAGGCTGGTCTCGAACTCTTGACCTCAGATGATCCACCTACTTTGGCCTCCCAAAGTGTTGGGATTACAGGCGTGAGCCACCACTCTCGGCTAAGCCTAGGCTTTAAAAAGCATGGCATGTTCCCACTCACCCTCATGCATCTGTGCTCTCACCATGAGAAGAGCTTGCCTGGCGGGCTACTGTCCATTCAGTCTGAGTCCCCATATGAACACTTGGAGCCCAACCTCAGCAAATAGCCAAACTCAGCCTGGAACCATAGCTTCAAGTGCAGATGGAATGACTATGACTACCTTTCCCAGTTTGCCCAGCACTGTCCTGGTTTTAAAACTGGGAGTTCCACATCCCAGAAACCCCATCTGTCCTGGGAAGACTGGAACAGTCGGGCACCCTAAGTAGAACCACCAAGCTAAGCGAGATTGGCCAACCCTTAATCAATCTGAATGGTGAGAAATACATGCTTATTGCTGAATGTCACTCAGATGTTTATGGCCTTTTGTTACACAGCAATAGCTGATGATACAATGGCTTTACTAAAACACTGTTAAACCCCATATATTCGTGTCACAGAGAAGCACTTGTAATGCTAAAGTTCAGTATCGTGTTTGCCATAGAAATACAAGTACATCATGGAATCACAGAACTGATATGAAAATACAGAAATTATCTGAGCCAAGCTACTGTCTTTAGGCAGGTGATTACTATATGCTACTTATATTATATATTCATTTATGTGTATCTTGTCATTCATATCAGCAACTTGAACTCATCATAATATTCTATAAGATTCTAGGCTGGGCGCGGTGGCTTATGCCTGTAATCCCCAACACTTTGGGAAGCCGAGGGGGCATGGACCACCTGAGGTTAGGAGTTCGAGACCAGCCTGACCAACATGGAGAAACTCCGTCTCTACTAAAAATACAAAATTAACCAGGCATGGTGGCACATGCCTGTAATCCCAGCTACTCAGGAGGCTGAAGCAGGAGAATCACTTGAACCCAGGAGGCAGAGGTTGCGGTAAGGGGAGATTAGGCCACTACACTCCAGCCTGGGCAACAAGAGTGAAACTCTGACTCAAAAAAAAAAAAAAAAAAAAAGATGCTAACATTGTATCTCTGTCATGATAGATACAAAGTAAATGGTACAGATGTTGAAAATATAATGACGTATGGGAAATATTAATTGATTTGAATGACATCCATTCTCCCTGGTTCCACATAAGGTACTTCCATATCATGCTTTCTTAGCATCTGCCTGTCTTAATACTTATCACACCTTCTTCTATTTATGTTTGTTTCTCTGTGGCCACTATTAATCTATACGTTCTGGGAGGCCAGGGCCTATGTGTGTGCTGTTCCCTATATTACTTTGCTGGGGCTGCCATAATAAATACCACAAACCGGGTGACTTAAGCTACAAAGATTTATTTTCTCACTGTTCTAGAGGTTAAAATCCAAGCTCAAGGCACCAGCAGCTTTGGTTTCTTCTGCGGCCCCTCTGCTTGGCTAGCAGGTAACCTACTTCTTGCTGAATTAATGTGACCGCCCTTCTGTCTGCTCACGTTTCTGGCATCTCTCTGTGTGCCTAAATTTCTTCTGCTAAGGACACCAGTCATACTGGATTAGAGCCCACCCTAAAGATATCATTTTAAAGTAATCACCTCTTTAAAGATTTAATCTCCAAATAGAGTTGCATTCTGGGGTACTGGGGGCTAGGACTTCAACATATGAATTTGGGGGGTGGTGTACAGTTCAGCCCATAGCATTCCCTTAACATAGTGTCTGAATGAATGAATACATGAATGAGTGAATATGTTTGGCATAGAGTTTTTTCTCTGGGACATTTGGATTGTTCTACCTTTTCCCCCTTCATCTTTCTCACAATTATCGGTGAAATCCAAAGCTCATACTTGCTGCTTGTTGGAAGGGTTGGAGTGATGTGCCACCTGCGTTCATTTATTTGGTGAGAGCTGGTTTCATTTTACTCTCAGTGACAGCAGAGAAAGCAAAAGGCAGCGTAAAAAAGAGACTAACAGATACAGGAGGGGAAGATAAAGAGGATCATCTTGACCTGGTTTGAATAATCTGATGTATTTTCAAGCGTTTTATAGTTGCTAGACTGACCTTGGGCAGGGGAGAAGGGAGAAATCATGGCCGGAGAGACTCACTGGTGTTCATTGTTTTACATACTCAAGTGCCTATAATGAGGACAGTCTCATTATCAGTTTACAGGAATCTTTGCTTATGAAGTTTTTGGCTTTCAGAGAGACACTTCTTTGGGTGTCTTAATTTCAGGCACTGAGAAAGAAATATATGGGCCAAGAAGTTGGACTTGGAGCCTTAGCCACCTATGCTTTTGACTTTGTGGATAACTTTAGGCTAATCAGTGTCTTCATTCATGATATACCAAGGATAAAAAGCAAATAAGGTTATAGAATACTATACCAGTGAAACTTAATTTGTATTTCCCCTTAACAGACATACTCAAATTGTTAATCCATGTATCATACATTTCTTTTATTTTTATTCATTATTTTTTGAGATGGAGTTTCACCCTTGTCACCCAGGCTGGAGTGCAATGGCACGATCTCTAGTCACTGCAACCTCTGCCTCCTGGGTTCAAGTGATTCTCATGCCTCAGCTTCCCAAGTAGCTGGGATTACAGGCACCCGCCACCACACCCAGCTAATTTTTGTATTTTTAGTAAAGATGGGGTTTCACCATGTTGGCCAGGCTGGTCTCGAACTCCTGACCTCAGGTGATCCGCCCGCCTTGGCCTCCCAAAGCGCTGGGATTACAGGTGTGAGCCATCGTGCCTGGCCCCTTTCTTTTCTTTCCTTTCCTTTTCTCTTCTCTTCTCTTCTTTTCTTCTTTCTTCCTTTCTTTCTTTCCTTCCTTCCTTCCTTCCTTCTCTTTTTTTGTTGAGGGGTACATGTGCAGGTTTGTTTTATAGGTAGACTTGTGTCATGAGGGCTTGTTGTACAGATTATTTCATCACCCAGGTATTAAACCTAGTAACCATTAGTTATTTTTCCTGATTCTGTCCCTCCTTCCACCCTACACCCTCTGATAGGCCCCAGTGTGTGTTGTTCCCCTCTATGTGTCTATGTGTTCTCATCATTTAGCTCCCACTTATAAATGAGAACTTGTGGTATTTGGTTTTCTCTTCCTGCATTAGTTTGCTAAGGATAATGGCCTCCAGCTCTATCCATGTCCTGGCAAAAGACATGATCTCATTCTTTTTTATGTCTGCATAGTATTCCATGGTGTATATGTACATTTTCTTTATCCAGCCTATTGATGGGCATTTGGGTTGATTCCATGTCTTTGCTATTGTGATTAGTGCTGCAAGGAACATACACGTGCATGTGTCTTTATAATAGGATGATTTATATTCTTTTGGGTATATACCCAGTAATAGGATTGCTGGGTCAAATGGTATTTCTGTCTTCATGTCTCTGAGGAATTGCCACACTGTCTTCTACAATTTTCCTGAGTGTATCAGTCAGGATGGGCTACGTTAGGCTGCAGTAACAAACATTGCCAATATTTTACCAACTTATGTCAACAGAGGTTCCTTTCTTGCTCGTGTTGCATGTTCATTTTGGTTCCTCTATGGCTATTTTCCATGTCCTCTTCACTCTGGAACCCAGGATGATAGAGCTGCCTCTGTCTAAAGGTTATCCATCATTATAGCAAAGGAAAAAAAAAGAACATGGTGAATCACAAACTGACTCTTACAACTTCTATTCAGAAATCGCACATATCACATCAATATCCATTTCCTACATTCTACACGTCACGTGGCCAAGCTTTCACCAATGGGACAAGAAAGTATAGTCCTCTGGCCAGGCACTGTGGCTCACATGTGTAATCCCAGCACTATGGGAGGCCGAGGCAGGCAGATTGCCTGAGCTTGGGAGTTCAAGACCAGCCTGGGAAACACGATGAAACCCTATCTTTATTAAAATACAAAAAATTAGCCAGGTGTGGCAGCATGCACCTGTAATCCCAGATACTCGGGAGGCTGAGGCAGGAGAATCACTTGAACCTGGGAGGCGAAGGTTGCAGTGAACTGAGATTGTGCCACTGTACTCCAGCCTGGGTGACAGAGTGAGGCTCCATCTCCAAGAAAAAAAAAAGAAAGTATAATCTCCCCTCAGGGAGGGATGACAGACATTTTGGAACAGTAATACTGTTTGCTACAGTTGATGCATATAGAGTACTAATTGTGTGGGTTATGTTTAACCTAGTGTTGTAAGTATCAGCTGATGTTCTTAACGGGGGTCTCAGGGTGCCCTGAGTAAACCAACTGATAAGTTCACCAGGAGAAAAATCAATTATTTACCAGGAAAGCAATGGGAAGACCTAGAAGAATAACAGTGGAAATAAAAATAAATAGATGGATAAAAAAGATGTGGAGGTAGAATCAGTTGAAGTAACCTCTTAGAGTTTTAGAAACTTGACAAAATGATTCTGACGTTTATTAGGAAGAATAAATAGGTAAGGGTGAGAATTTTGTGTAAGAAAACTAATTGAGGGGGACTTATTCTACTAGATGGTAAACATACTGTAAAGCTATAATAGTTACAGAGAATGGCGTTAAGTCAAGAATACTCAGGCAGATCAAGGGACAGAACAGAGAGCGCAAAAACAGATGACTTAAAATAGTATGTTTAATTACAATAGAGGGGCAAGGCATGGTGGCTCATGCCTGTAATCTCAGCACTTTGGGAGGCCGAGGTGGGCAGATCACTTGAAGTCAGGAGTTCAAGACCAGCCTGACCAATATGATGAAAACCTGTCTCTACTAAAAATACAAAAATTAGCCGGGCGTGGTGGCATGTGCCTGTAATCCCAGCTACTTGGGAGGCTGAGGCAGGAGAATTGCTTGAATCCAGGAGGCAGAGGTTGCAGTGAGCCAAGACCGTGCCTTTGCACTTCAGCCTGGGCCACAGAGCAAGGCTCCATCTCAAAAAAAGAAATTACAATAAAGGAAGCACCACCTAAAGAGTGGAAGGGAAAGCTTGGTTAATACATAGTTAATAAACAGTTTGGGGAAAATTGACTCTTAGAGGAAAAAAGCAGTTAAGAGTCTCATCCTAAATTCCAAATAAATTTTAGTTGCATCAAGGAAATATATATATAAACAAAATAATGGATAAATTAAGAAAAAATATATGATAGTATTTATGTAGTTCCTGAATAAGAAAATTCATTCTTTTCAAGTGTAAAAGCAATAGAAAAAAATCCTCAAAGTAAATAAATAGATTGGCCACTTAAAAAATTTAATTTCCACATACACGTATATATATATATATAAATCTCACAGAAAATGAAAAATCAAAGATGAACTGGGAAAAATAAATATCTTATAAAATACATCAATCAGTCATAACCTTAAGAGAACAAAGTACTTGTACTAATAAGACTAAACTCCCAAAAGAAAAATGAGCAAAGACTATGAATAGACAATTTATTGAAGATGAACTATAATTGGATAATAACTAATTGCAAATGGAAAGTTGAACAAATTTTCAACCTCAGCAATTATAAAAGAAATGCAAATTAACACCACGAGACAACATATTTTAACTTATTAAAATAGCGAAGATTAAAAATATTCAAAGGTGGGAGACTGCGTGGGGAACGGCACTCCTTGGCATTGCTATGGACATCTGAGTTTGCAACCACCTTCTAGAGGGAGAGTTTGGCACTGTAGATGAGAAACCTCATTGATCTAGTAATTTGCTTTTAGGAATCTGTCTGGTGGGTTGCTTTCAGCTATTTCCTCTAAGGAAATCATCAGAGATATGATCATAGACTTAGGTAAAAGGTGGTTGTTATGACAGCCTTATAATGTCAAAAATTTGGGAACACACAAAACGCCTAATACCTGGGATTCTCAAGAATAGATCAGTATATGGCGCAGGAAAAAATGGTATTTTTGAAGAAAATATCTCCCAGGGAGCTACTTAGCAGTGAAGGGCAAGGAGGAAGGAATGCTACCCTTTGAACAGGTGTCCTGTTCAAAAAGTGATACGGCAAATCCTGCAAAGTCCGCCTCCTTCCCTCTTCTGCCCCCAAGTTCCTGAGCCTGCATTGCCCTTGCAGAGGCAACCAATACGTCCACGTTCTTTTCTTGCTGGAGGGTTTCTAAGCTGGACTATTAGCTTGACATGTGATTTTCGGAGACAGAAGATTCAAGGATGTTCCTAGGCTGATGAGAAAGGGGACTGTCTGCGGTGGTCACAACTTTTGGTTTCCCATCACCTTTTCCCCCTCCGTAGGGGTAGGACATCAAGATGGGAGAGGAGAGCAACACCTAGAAAGGGAAATAGGGAAGCAACTATGGGGTCTGAACTGAGGGCAGGAGGAAAGAGGGAACAGTGTTGTTTTTAGACAGTAGGGGAAGAGGAAAAGGTGAGAGAAGATGCCGAGAAAGTTAGCAGGGAAGAGGCTGATATGAGACCATCTCGCAAGGTAGTCTCCATGACTTAAGCAACAGGCTGACCGACCTCCAAGTTTCCAAGTCTCCTGTAAGAGACGAGGAAAATGTCATGGAGACCCGGAAGTGACGTAAGGCAGGATGAGACGGTTGCCAAGCAACGCTGAGGCCTGGATGGACGCCTGGGCTTATATTTGTGGCTGCATCTTTGGCACAATATGGCGGACCTCTCCACCAAGAGGAAACCATAAGGGTTAGGAGCAGAGGAAGAGGAGGCTTGAGTGACTCAGGATTGGGGGTGCTCAAAGGGAGCGGTGGCCGTGTACCTAACAGTGAGGGCAGAAGGATCGAGTCCCAGGTTAGGGCTGCTGAGAAAAGACCAGTAGGCTGACTGACCAAACAAGATCGAGGCCAAGAACTGAACGCCTCAGTGAAGCTGGGGCCAGGGCAGCGTGGGTAAAAGTGAAAAAATGGGGGAGTCGAAAGAGCAGGGGATTCCAGGTCAGACTTTGAGATTGCCTGAGTAACCATGTATTCAACAACCAGAAATGAAAGGCAAGAAGCTAGTTGGACCGCATCTGGACTTTGGTGGGCACTAGGCATTTTTGCCTTTGAAGGTCTCTTCCTCCATAAAAATAAAATTTAAGAATGACATTTTACAACTGCATTGGTATAAAGGCAAATCTATTAGTATTATGTATTCAAGCATTGTCTTCAACGAAAGTTCAGGGTTTGTTCCTCTCTCTGATTTTAAAAGAAAGAAAAACATTTCTTGCACTCCTACAAGTATTTTGGGCCTAGGCGCTGTTCCTGCTGTGCCTGGTGGGTAAGTCAGCCCTGCATGCAGCCTCCAAAATCGGGAGGTCTCTGCCAAGCACCTGGGAACCCGGGTCCAAAGGAAACCCAAATCTATCTTCCATGGCTCCCCAGCACCCTCCATGCTCAGCTCTTCCCAACCTTTGCCTTTTCCCTAAAAGGCCCAAACTTCACACCGCCCTAGCTTGCCCACTCTGTCTTTCTGACCCTTTTTCCTCCTCCTCCTGGACTTTCTCGTTCGGCCTGCCCTGTCTTTCCAGCCTCACCTTTTGCCACAGGTGAGTGCCAGGTACACGGGAGTGTGCAGATGGAGAGGGTGTGTTCATGGAGGCTTGGGCAGAAGCACTGAGACAACAGACATGATATTCCAAAGGAGGGGCTGCCCCCATGGGCAGAATATTCCAAAGAAGTGCTTGTCAACTTGAGTATTTGGGTCCTAAAGCCCCCACACATCAGGAATATAAAAAGGGTCCAGCACTGCAAGTAAGAAGAGGGTTCTTTGGGCCAGGCACAGTGGCTCATGCCTGTAATCCCAGCACTTTGGGAGGCTGAGGCGGGCAGATTGCCTGAGCTCAGGAGTTCACAACCAGCCTGGGTAACGAGGTGAAACCCCGTCTCTACTTAAATACAAAAAAAATTGGCTGGGCGTGGCGGCATACGCCTGTAGTCCCAGCTACTTGGGAGGCTGAAGCAGGAGAACTGCTTGAACCTGGGAGGCGGAGGTTGCAGTGAGCCGAGATCACACCACAGCACCCCAGCCTGGGTGACAGAATGAGACTCCATCTCAAAAAAAAAAAAAAAAAAAAAAAGGAAGAGGGTTCTTTGGGTGTAGTTCTTCTGTGAGTCCCTTCTGTCTCTTCTACCCAGTGGGAGAGGAGCTTAATTCTGATCCCTCAGAGAGCTTTGTCTTCTTGAGATTGGACACAGTGGTCTGTTATCTGGCTCCTTAAAGGCTGAGAGAGGGGCTGGTAAGCTGTGTTTTGGGAAAGGGGAGGGAGAGGTGTTTGTATTGGATGTTCTGTCCACCAAGAGTTTGCTGGGTAAAGCATGCTTGAATATTATCTCCTGGATCAGCTAGTGGGTCATGGCATGGCTGCAGCCAGTATGAGGTTGTCTTAGGTCCTGCTACAGAGGCCACCTGACCAAGAGGGTGAACAGCCTTTAGTAAATAGAAGTGGGTGGTGCCACAGGATTCCCAGGGCCAAGAAAGGCCCTGGCCCAGGCATCAGCCTGCCCCAGAGGACTGTTGGGTGAGACCCTACAAAGGTACCCATGAGAGAAGGGCTCAGCTTTAAACATACAAAGACCAGAGAACCAGAAGCCAGATGGCCCTCATGATGCCAGCCATGTCCCAATTTTGGGGCTCCCATTACCTTTTCTCCCTCCCAAAGGGGTTAGACATCAAGATAGGAAAGAGGAACAACACCTAGAAAGGGTAAGAGAGAAAAAATGGGGCCTGAACTGGGGGCAGGGAGAACAATCAACTTTAAATCAAGTTTGGAGTTCTGATTTTTATATGAACTGGACATTTTAATGATGGCATTGAAATTGGGTTTTAGGACTCAAAAGGCTTGAAGAACCGTTCTACCTCAGAGTGACAAGAAAAGGTAAAGGATCTGCCCCATACTTCACCTACAAGAAGGAGAATTGTCCTTGCAGAGTGCACTCAGAAGGACAGTGGGAGACAAAAAGCAAGTTGCTTTCTGATTGTATATGATGGGTCATGCTTGTTCAATATAAGAGCTGCTCTGGGCATATCATCAAAACACTCTGCCCTCTTTCTGCTGTGTCGTTGCTTAAGCTGCTCCCTCAGCTGGGAAGAGTGGCATCCCTTGCCCTCTTGCTGAAATTCTCCTCCTTCAAGATCAAGTTTAAATTCTGTGCCTCTGTAACCTTTTCCCCAATCCCCAATCTATAGCACTTTCATGAGACTGATATATAAAGTCAAAATGCCAACTGATTTAAATTGCATAAATGGTGCACCATAGGGAAAAGTTGAGTAAAATAAAAAGAAACTCCACTACTGAGAGATAAACATTAAGAGCAGGTGTTATTGATAAGCCGGGTACTATTTTTTAAGTGCTTTGCAAATACCAGCCCATTGGATCCCATAGCATCACCATAGAGGGGGTACTACTACCATCCTATCTTACATGGGAAACTACATGTGGAAAGATTAGGTAACTTTACCAAGGTCTCACAGCCTGCAAATTGTGGGGCCAGGATTTGAACCCAGGTGGTCCAGCCTCCATAGGCTGAGCTCTTAACCACTACACTAGGCTGCCTCCCTTGCTACATATCTTTGGTGCCAGCCGTGTCACAAAGTACTCTGGTTGGATCATGCATGTGATAATGAGTAGTGCATTATCTTCTTTAAGTCAGACATACATAGCCATATCCAGCCTTTTCCTATACAAATATATGCATATAAACATACATGCAAATAATAAATATATAGTATATAAATATATTAGTGAAAACAGGATAGGATACCCTACATAATATTTTTTAGCCTATTTTTCAACTTAAAAATAAATTATGAATGTTCTTCTATATCAACAAATATACACTGCTATTTTTAATGGCTATATACTCTTTTATTGTAACACACTGTAATTTATTTAATTTTCTGGTTTGGGACATTTTGATTTTTGACTTTTGCGAGTATAAATATTGATTGATGCTTTTTGGTATAAATCTTTCTTCACTGGTCCATTATTTGCTTAACATAGTATATTAGTTTTATTACTGTATAACAAACTACCACAAACTTAGTGGCTTAAAACAAGATGTTACCTCACAATTTCTGCTGATCAGGAGCCCAGATCCGTAGGGCTTATATGGCTGCAGTCAAGGTGTTGACTGGGCTGTGTTCTCATCTGGGGGCTTAACTGGGGAAGAATCTTCTTCCAAGTCCACTCAGCTGTTGGAAGAATTCATTTTCTTATGGCTGTGGGACTGAGAGCTTCCATTTTTTTTTTTCTCTTTGCTACCTGTCAGCAGTTCACACGTGGCAGCTTGCTTCTTCAAGGCCATCAGGAGAGCAAGAATGAGTCTCCTAGCAAGATGGAATCTTTTTTTTTTTTTTTTTTTTTGAGGTAGAGTTTGCTCTTGTTGCCCAGGCTGGAGTGCAATGGCAAGGTCTTGGCTCACTGCAACCTCCACCTCCTGGGTTCAAGTGATTCTCCTGCCTTAACTAGGATTACAGGCATGTGCCACCATACCCGGCTAATTTTTTGTATTCAGTAGAGACGAGGTTTCACTATGTTGGTCAGGCTGGTCTTGAACTCATGACCTAGGTGATCCACCCACCTCAGCCTCCCAAAGTGCTGGGATTACAGGCATGAGCCACCATGCCCGGCACAAGATGGAGTCTTATAAATTGGCATCTTCTAGGTAGATTGCTAAAAGTAGAAGGATGGGCCAAAGAGTACACAAAATTCTAGGATTTTTTTCCATACGTATTGTCAAATTGTACTCTGGAAAAAATTGTACCAATTTACCCTCCCACCCAACAGTGTACAAGAGTGCCTGTCTCCCCAAACCCATGCCAACATGGGTACCAGTATTATTTTTAGTTTGTTAATCTACTAATTGAAAACTTGTTTCTCATTGTTTTAACTTTGGGATGGCCAGTTTTACACATTTACTGGATTATGCATGCCAGGGTGAGTAGTGCATTATCTTCTTTAAGGCAGACATACAGAAGAAGCCAATTTGTTCTCAGAAGGTTTCTTGGTGAGCAGGAAGAAGAATGGAGAAGTATACCATGTTCATGGATTGGAAGATTCAACATAATAAAAATGTCAGTTCTCCCCAAATTGCTGTACAGATTTAACACAATTCCCATCAAAATCCCAGGAAGGGCCGGGTGTGGTGGTTCACGCCTGTAATCCCAGCACTTTGGGAGGCTGAGGTGGGTGGATCACGAGGTCAGGAGTTTGAGACTAGCTTGGCCAAGATGGTGAAACCCCGTCTCTACTAAAAATACAAAAATTAGCTGGGTGCGGTGGTGGGCACCTGTAACCCCAGCTACTTGGGAGGCTGAGGCAGGAGAATTGCTTGAACCTGGGAGGTGGAGGTTGCAGTGAGCTGAGATCATGCCACTGCACTCCAGCCTGGGCAATAGAGCAAGACTCTATCTCAAAAAAAAAAAAAAAAAAAATCCCGGGAAGATCTGTCCAATTTCAAGACTTATTGTACGGCTACAGTAATAAAGACTGTATAGTATTGACAAACACATAGATCAATTGACCAATTAGACAACCCAGAAATAGATACACACAAACATACCTAACTGAGTTTTGTCCCAAGTGCAAAAAAAATTCAATGGAAAAAAGATATCTCCTTGTAAAAATGGTGCTGGAGCTATTATTCATCCATGGACAAAAATATGAGCCTTGACCTATGTCTCACATCTTTACAAAAATTAACTCAGAATGAATTGTGTACTTAAATGTAAAACATAAAATTTTTAAACTCTTAGGAAACAGGAGAAAAATATTTAGGATCTAGTGATAGACAGTTCTTTGACCTGATACCAAAAACGTGATCATAAAGTGAAAAATTGGTAAATTGGGATTCATCAAAATGAAAACAATTTGCCCTGCAAAATACCCCTTTTAGAGGATGAGAAGACAAACGAGAGTGGGAGAAAATATTTGTAAACCACATATGTGACGAAGAACTTGTAGCTAGAATATAAAAAAGAACTCTCAAAACTCAGTAGTAAAAATGCAAACAATTTAATTAGAACATGGGCAAAAGATGTGAAGAGACATTTTATTGAAGAAGATTAAAGTTGACAAATAAACATGAAAAGATATTCAACATCATTAGCAATTAGGAAAACACAAAATAGCAATGATATGTTACTACACACCTATCAGAATGGCTAAAATAAAAAATAGTGGCAACATCAAATGCTAGTAAGAATGCAGAGAGACTGGATCAAATATGTATTGCTGGTAGACGTGTAAAATGGCACAGTTATTCTGGGGGACAGTGTGGCAGTTTTGTTTGTTGAGATGTGATATAGTGGAAATAGAACATTGGCTTGAGGCTGGGCACAGTGGCTCACACCTGTAATCCCAGCACTTTGGGAGGCCGAGGCAGGTGGATCACCTGAGGTTGGGAGTTCGAGACCAGCCTGACCAACATGGAGAAACCCCATCTCCACTAAAAATACAAAATTAGCCAGGTGTGATGGTACATGCCTGTAATCCCAGCTACTCAGGAGGCTGAGGCAGGAGAATCACTTGAACCTGGGAGGCAGAGGTTGCAGTGAGCCGAGATCACGCCACTGCACTCCAGCCTGGGTGACAAGAGCGAAACTCTGTTCCCACCCCACCACCAAAAAAAAAAAAAAGAACACTGGACTTGAATGCCAGTTTTATCATTCAACTGGCTGAACAAGTACCAACCTTGCAGAGCTTTGGTTTCTTCATCTGTGAACTGGGGATGAAAATAGTACCTACCCATAATTGAGAGGATTTAAATCAGGGGTTGGCAAATTACAGTCCTTGGACTAAATCTAGTCTGGCACCTATTTTGCAAATAAAGTTTTATTGGAGCATAGCCATAACCACACCACAAGGACAGAGTTTAATGTTTGTGACAGAGACTGACCTACAAAGCCATTTACTAGATATACCTTTATAGAAAAACTTGCCAACCCCTGATCTAGATGATATAATGTACATAAAAATGTTTGAAAATAGTAAAGCATTAATTGTAGTTTTTATTATATATCTTTAATAACAGACCTTCTGTTTCCCCAGAAGAAAGAATGGTTTTCTCACACAATGTCAATCTGAACAGGTAGTTTTTTTTTTTTTTTTTGAGACAGAGTCTCACTCTGACACCTAGGCTGGAGTGCAGTGGCACAATCTTGGCTCACTGCAACCTTCACCTCACAGATTCAAGCGATTCTACTGCCTCAGCCTCCTGAGTAGCTGGGATTACTGGCGTGTGCCACCACACCTGGCTAATTTGTGTTTTAGTAGAGACAGGGTTTCACCATGTTAGTCAGGCTGGTCTTGAACTCCTGACCTTGTGATCCTCCTGCCTCAGCCTTCTAAAGTGCTGGGATTACAGGCGTGCACCACCGTGCCCGGCCATCTGAGCAGGTAGATTTTTAAAAAGCTTGGATGACATATACCCCAGTAAGAGTATCATACTAGCAATATTATATCTCTTGTAAGTAATATTATAAACAATCAGTTTGATAGATAACACTTTTTATTATGAACTGTTTTAAACATAGAGAAAGGTGAGCTCCATGTATCTACCAGCTGGATTTAGCAATTGGTAACATTTTGCCCTATTTGCTTTATGACCTATTATCTCTATCTCTCTATCCACCCACCTTACCCATCTGTGTTTATATATCATTTGCCCAGTCATTTGAAAGCCAATTGCAGACATCATGAGCCTTCACCCCTAAATACTTCCTTAGCAAGGTGAACGCCCAAAGGGTTCACCTTGCCCACTGCCTAGACAGAGCTGATTCATTAAGACAGGGGAATTGCAATAGAGAAAGAGTAATTCATGCAGAGCCAGCTGTGCAGGAGACCTGAGTTTTATTATTACTCAAATCTTTCTGTCTGAACATTCAGGGAGCAGAGTTTTTAAGGATAACTTGGTGGGTGTGGGGAAGCCAGTGAGCCAGGAGTGCTGATTGGTCAGAGATGAAATCATAGAGAGTCAAAGCTGTCTTCTTGCGCTGAGTCAGTTCCTGGGTGGGGGCCACAAGATCAGATGAGCCAGTTTATGCATCTGGGTGGTGCCAGCTAATGCATCAAGTGCAGGGTCTGCAAAATATCTCAAGCACTGATCTTAGGAACAGTTTAGGGAGGGTCAGAATCTTGTAGCCTCCAGCTGCCTGACTCCTAAACCGCAATTTCTAATCCTGTGGCTAATGTTAGTCTAGTCCCCAGGCAAGAAGGAGGTCTGCTTTGGGAAAAGGGCTGTTACCATCTTTGTTTAAACTAGAAACTAGAAACTAAGTTTCTCCCAAAGTCAGTTCAGCCTACGCCCAGGAATGAACAAAGACAGCTTGGAGGTTGGAAGCAAGATAGAGTCAGCTAAGTTAGCTCTCTTTCACCGTCTCAGTCGTAATTCTGCAAGGGCGGTTTCACGTGCATCTTCTGTGAATAATGACTTTCTCTTGCAGAATCACAAAATCGTTGCAACAATTCCCTAATATCATCTAATATTCCATTTTCTGCAATTGTTCACAAAATGTGTTTCTTACCTCTTTTTTTCAAACCAAGAACCAAGGAAGTTTATCTCATTGTGTTTGGTTGTTCTGTTTCTTTTAATCTTATCCCTCCACCTTTTCTCCCTATGACATTGACTTTTTGAAGAGACAATTTCAGACCATTTAAACCAAATAAACTATGGGCTGTTGGCAGGCAAGGCGATTTTTTTTTTCCACTATGCCTCTGAGCACTTAATACAGAACCAGCTGAAAAAATACTTCTTGACTTATTGATTGTGCTATGGCAACTAGGAGCGTTCTGAACAAACGGAGTAGGAAGCCCTTCTCATATCTGACTGATCAGTTAATTAACTTTTACTCTATGTGAGGCAATTACCCTAAAACCTTCTGGTTTTGTGCCACCAGTTGTGAGACCGGAGCTTAATTTCTCCCTGTCCAAAGTGGTGGAAGAGGGGCCTTTGATTTGGTCTCCATTCTGAGGACAACTCAAAAAGACTTTTGCCCTCAAATAATTTAAGGGGTAATGGGTAAGGTACAAAAGGTAGAGGATGGAGAATAGCTCAAAGCTACAGGATGGATCAGGTGCTGGTAGATTCTCTCAACCTGACATCCCTTCATCTGCTTTTCTTTTTAGTGCAATAACAAAGACTGTCCCAGGGAAATGCCGTCCCATTTCTTTTCTTTTTCTTTTTCTTTTTTTTTTTTTTTTTTTTTTTTTTTTTTTTTTTTTTTTTGAGACGGAGTCTCACTCTTTTGCCAGGCTGGAGTGCAGTGGCGGGATCTCAGCTCACTGCAACCTCTTCCTCCCAGGTTCAAGCGATTCTCCTGCCTCACCCTCCCAAGTAGCTGGGACTAGAGGCACACACCGCCACGCTCAGCTAATTTTTGTATGTTTAGTAAAGATGGGGTTTCACCATATTGGCCAAGATTGTCTTGATCTCTTGACCTTGTGATCCGCCTTCCTCAGCCTCCCAAAGTGCTGGGATTACAGGCATGAGCCACTGTGCCCAGCTTTTTCTATTATGTTGTTTGCATTTGGTCATCGTGTTCTCCTGGTTGGGAGTTATGCCTTTGGATTCTTTTCTTATGTTAATTCAAACATTCCAGCAGACTCAGAAATGGTTTCAGGAGAGGACCCTTGAATATCTGAGGGTCTAGTTAACAGTGGGGAACATTCCAACATTATTTATTGGAAACCGTATAATACATGGAATTAACATTGCATATTTTGAAGAAAACCTTGACCCTCATGGTCAGTTTTGAGCATCTAGAAAAGGAGGAAATTTTGGCTGAAAGTTGAAAGCCCTTGTGTTTCCTAACAGCCAATAGTAAATCTTTCCTAGAAGTTCCAGTGTGAGCTGATTTCCAGCCATTGGGGCTGATCCTAAAATACGTTGCTAGGTGTAACATAGAAGTCAAAAGCCACATTTCTGGAAACTTTGGAAGCACAAGGGAATGCTCTGTTGACTGAAACAATTAAAGAGGAGATAGACAGGAAGCAGAGCTTGGATGCTGGTGAGCCTAAGGCTCAATCTCTCCTGGTGCATTTGTCTTTCCTTGGAGAGAACTAATTGGATTACACACAGCTTCTAGAAAGAGCCAAGCCGTTATTATTATTATTATATTTCTTTTTCTTTTTCTTGTTTTTTTTTTTTTGTGATGGAGTCTTGCTCTGTCACCCAGGCTGGAGTGCAATGGCGCGATCTCGGCTCACAGCAACCTCCGCCTCCCGGGTTCAAGCGAGTCTCCTGCCTCAGCCTCCCAAGTAGCTGGGATTACAGGCATCTGCCACCATGCCCAGCTAATTTTTGTATTTTTAGTAGAGACAGGGTTTCCCCATGTTGGCCAGGCTGGTCTCGAACTCCTGACTCAGGTGATCCTCCTACCTCGGCCTCCCAAAGTGCTGGGATTACAGGCATGAGCCACCACAGCCAGCCATTATTACATTTCTTTAGAAGGCCTAGCTGCCTGAGAATTCGGAAGCACTTTCATGTATTTTGTGGCAACTGACTGGTTTCTATGATTGTGGTTTGGGCTCTCTCGCTCACACCTCTTCTTCTGCCTCTCTCTGTCACCTTTTTCCTCCTTCAAGTCTCTCAGCCCAGCATCACCTTCTCAGGGCAGCTGGCATCCATCCCCCAGACTAGAAATATCCCCCTTTCAAATAACCTCATGGCACCCACACCTCAAGACAGGTTGCAATTGAATGTCTGTTTATCCCTCCCTGTCTCCATTCTATCCCCAGGGCCTCCCACTCTGCCTGGCAAAGAATGGATGTGCTCACATCAGGAATATTTTAATGAAGGTGCTGTTACTGGAAAGGGATCCCTATCCAGACCCCAAGAGAGGGTTCTTGGATCTCATGCAAGAAAGAATTCAGGGCAAGTCCATAAAGTGAAAGCAAGTTTATTGGAAAAGCAAAGAAACTCTGTCTACTCCATAGACAGAGCAGCACCAAGGGTTGCTGGCTGGCCATTTTTATGGTTATTTTGTTATTATATGCTAAACAAGTGGTGGGTTATTTATGAGTTTTCTGGGAAAGGGGCAGGCAATTCCTGGAACTGAGGGTTCCTCTCCTTTTAGACTATATAGGGTAACTTCCTGATGTTGCTGTGGCATTTGTAAACTGTCCTGATGCTAGTAGGACTGTCTTTTAGCGTGCTAATGTGTTATAATTACCATATAATGAGCAGTGAGGATGACCAGAGGTCACTTTCATCACCATCTTGGTTTTGGTGGGTTTCTTTACCACATCCTGTTTTATCAGCAGGGTCTTTGTGATCTGTATCTGTGGTGCCAGTCCTGCTGACCTCCTTTCTCATCCTGTGACTAGTGATGTCTAACCTCCTGGGAATGCAGCCCTGTAGGTCTCAGCCTTATTTTGCCCAGCCCCTATTCAAGATGCAGTTGCTCTGGTTGGAACACCTCTGACAGTATGAGTTTGGAAAGAGTTGGAAATGCTGAAGAAGTGACCTGGAGACAGTGAAGGAGACGTAGGGTTTATTGGGGGTACTTACATACAGGGACAGTCCAGTGGTGGCAGGCTGGTGAGGAGAAGCACTACCATTGTAAAAAGCATGTAGTTGATGTACGATTTTCACTTAGCACCCTCCACCTAGCAACCTGCATACATAAGTAGGCCAAGAATATGGACAGAGAATTGACAAAACAAACGTAAACCATGAAAAATATGAAACACGCCTTTTGAAAGGTCAACCTAAATTGGATTCAAAGAAATGCAAATTAGAATATTTTGTTATCAAATCAGCAAAGAAGAAAATAAAATAATATGCAATGCTGTTGCAGTGAACGAGATTCTAGTGGAAGTATGTTTTTTGGCATAAATATATTCAACACATATTGTAAACATAAATATTAATGTATATAAGTAATATGTAACATATTATAAACATATACACAATAATTAATTATATAAACATATAAATGTATAAATCAATAAATATCAGAGCAGTGATGAAAACAATAATAATTATGGTAATAATCCCAATCATAAATGTGAACATTTGTTGAGGGCTTACTCACACTACTTGTGACATTTCATATATATTATCTCACTTAATCCTGACAACAACCCCCATTGTCTGAAGTACATACGCAAGGCTTGTCGCCTCATACCAAGGATATGGAGGATGCAGACCGACAAGGAGTGAATTTAAGAGCAGAAGTTTAATAGGCAAAAGAAAGAGGAAAGCTCCCTCGTGCAGAGGAAGGGGTCCTGAACGGGTTTCTGGGTTCCCGGCAAGATGCCATTGGTTTTATAGATGAGCTTGAGGAGGCGGTATCTGATGTACATAGGACCCAAAAGATTGGTTGGACCAAGTGTTCCATTTACATAGCATGCAAAGAAGCTGGCTCTCCCATCCTAATCTGTTTTTATACAGATGTGTTCTCTACCTGGCCAGTGCCATGTTGCCTGTTCGCTTGCTGCACACATGGTGACAAAGAAAACGGAAGCCTCCACGTTGGATATGCCTGGCTCCTACGTGTCAGGCCTCCGAGCCCAAGCCAAGCCATCATATCCCCTGTGACCTGCACGTATACATCCAGATGGCCTGAAGCAACTGAAGATCCACAAAAGAAGTGAAAATAGCCTTAACTGATGACATTCCACCATTGTGATTTGTTTCTGGCCCACCCTAACTGATCAGCGTACTTTGTAATCTCCCCTACCCTTAAGAAGTTCTTTGTAATTCTCCCCACCCTTGAGAATGTAGTTTGTGAGATCCACCCCCTGCCCACAAAACATTGCTCCAAACTCCACCGCCTATCCCCAAACCTATAAGAACTAATGATAATCCCACCACACTTTGCTGACTCTCTTTTTGGACTCAGCCCACCTGCACCCAGGTGAAATAAACAGCCTTGTTGCTCACGCAGAGCCTGTTTGGTGGTCTCTTCACACGGACACATGAGACATTTGGTGCCGAAGACCCAGGTCAGTGAGACTTCTTCAGGAGACCAGTCCCCTGTCCTCACCCTCACTCCATGAAGAGATCCATCTAAAACCTCAGGTCCTCAGACCAACCAGCCCAAGGAACACCTCACCGATTTTAAATCAGTTAAGCGGCCTCTTTTCACTCTCTTCTCCAACCTCTCTCACTATCCCTCAACGTCATTCTCCTTTCAATCTTGGCGCCATCCTTCAATCTCTCCCTTCCTTTAATTTCAATTCCTTTCATTTTCTGGTAGAGACAAAGGAGACACATTTTATCCATGGACCCAAAACTCTGGCACCGGTCATGGACTCGGGAAGGCGGCCTTCCCTTGGTGTTTAATCATTGCGGGGATGCCTGCCTGATTATTCACCCACATTCCATCGGTGTCTGATCTCCGTGGGGACGGCTGCCTTTGTCATTCACCCACATTCCCTTGATGGCAAGTTAATTGTGGGGAGGCCTGCTTTGGCTGCTCATCCACCCTGCAGCCCAGGGCTGCTCCCCACCCCCTTCTCCGTGTCTCTACCCTTCTCTTTAAACTTGCCTCCTTCACTATGGGCAACCTTCCACCCTCCACTCCTCCCTCTTCTCCCTTAGCCTGTGTTCTCAAGAACTTAAAACCTCTTCAACTCTCGCCTGACCTAAAATCTAAGCATCTTATTTTCTTCTGCAATACCATTTGGCCCCGATACAAACTCGACAGTAGTTCCAAGTGGCCAGAAAATGGCACTTTTGATTTGTCTATCCTACAAGATCTAGATAATTTTTGTTGAAAAATGGGCAAATGGTCTGAGTTCCCTGATGTCCAGGCATTCTGTACACATTGGTCCTGCCCTAGTATCTGCTCCCAATGAGACTTGTCCCAAATCTTTCTTCTTTATCTCCTGTCTGTTCCTTCGGTCTCCACCCCAAGCTCAGAGTCCTTTGAATCCTTCTCTTCTACGGACTCATCTGACCTCTCCCCTTCTCCCCAGTCTGCTTCTCATGCGGCCCAGCCAGGTCCCAATTCTTCCTCAGCCTCTGCTCCCCAACCCTATAATCCTTCTATCACCTCCCCTCCTCATACCCGGTCTGGTTTACAGTTTCGTTCCTCCCCCATCTGCCCAAGAATTTCCTCTTAAAGAGGTGGCTGGAGCTAAAGGCATAGTCAAGGTTAATGCTCTTTTTTTCTCTATCCAACCTCTCCCAAATCAGTTAGCATTTAGGCTTTTTTTTTTTTTTTTTATCAAATATAAGAACTCAACCCAGTTCATGGCCCGTTTGGCAACAACCCTTAGACGCTTTACCACCCTAGACCCAGAGGGGCCAGAAGGCCACCTTATTCTTAATATGCATTTTATTACCCAGTCAGCTCCTGACATTAGAAAAAAGCTCCAAAAATTAAATTCTGGCCCTCAAACCCCATAACAGGACTTAATTAACCTTGCTTTCAAGGTGTACAATAATAGAGAAGAGTTGCAATTACTTGCCTCCTCTGTGAGAGAAACCCCAGCCATATCTCCAGCACACAAAACTTTAAAACGCCTAAGCCACAGCGGTCAGGTGTTCCTTCAGGACTTCCTCCCCCAGGATCTTGCTTCAAGTGCTGAAATCTGGCCACTGGGCCGAGGAATGCCTGCAGCCCAGGATTCCTCCTAAGGCATGTCCCATCTGTGCAGGACCCCACTGGAAATTGGACTGTCCAATTGGCTCAAGGCTCTTACTGACTTCTTCCCAGATCTTCTTGGCTTAGCAGCTGAAGACCGATGCTGCCCGATCGCCTCAGAAGCCTCCTGGACCATCATGGACACTTTGGGTAACTCTTACAGTGGAGGGTAAGTCTGTCCCCTTCTTTTTTTTTTTGAGACGGAGTCTCGCTCTGTCGCCCAGGCTGGAGTGCAGTGGCACGATCTCGGCTCACTTCAAACTCTGCCTCCTGGGTTCATGCCATTCTCCTGCCTCAGCCTCCCGAGTAGCTGGGACTACCGGCGCCCACCACCATGCCCGGCTAATTTTTTTGTATTTTTAGTAGAGACAGGGTTTCACCATGTTAGCCAGGATGGTCTCAATCTCCTGACCTCATGATCCACCCGCCTTGGCCTCCCAAAGTGCTGGGATTACAGGCGCGAGCCACCATGCCCGGCCCCGTCCCCTTCTTAATCAATACGGAGGCTACCCACTCCACATTACCTTCTTTTCAAGGGCCTGTTTCCCTTGCCTCCATAACTGTTGTGGGTATTGATGGACAGGCTTCTAGTTAAAACTCCCTAACTCTGGTGCCAACTTGGACAGCATTCTTTCATGCACTCTTTTTCAGTTATCCCCACCTGCCCAGCTCCCTTATTAGGTTGAGACATTTTAACTAAATTATCTGCTTCCCTGACTATTCCTAGGCTACAGCCACACCTCACTGCTGCCCTTTTCACCAGTTCAAAGCCTCCTTCACATCCTCCCCTTGTATCTCCCCACCTAATCCACAAGTATAGGACACCTCTACTCCCTCCTTAGCAACAAATGATGCACCCCTTACCATCCCAGTAAAACCTAGTCACCCTTTTCACGCTCAATGCCAACATCCCATCCCGCAGCACGCTTTAAAAGGATTAAAGCCTGTTATCACTCGCCTGCTACAGCATGGGCTTCTAAAACCTATAAACTCTCCTTACAATTCCCCCATTTTACCTGTCCAAAAACCAGACAAGTCTTACAGGTTAGTTCAGGATTTGCACCTTATCAACCAAACTGTTTTACCTATCCACCCTGGAGTGCCCAACCCGTACACTCTTTTATCCTCAATACCTTCTTCCACAACTCACTATTCCGTTCTTGATCTTAAAGATACTTTTTTCACTATTCCCCTGCACCCCTTGTCCCAGCCTCTCTTTGCTTTCACCTGGACTGACCCTGACACCCATCAGTCCCAGCAGCTTACCTGGGCTGTGCTGCCGTAAGGTTTCAGGGACAGCCCTCATTACTTCAGCCAAGCTCTTTCTCATTATTTACTTTCTTTCCACCCCTCCGCTTCTCACCTTATTCAATATATTGATGACCTTCTACTTTGTAGCCCCTCCTTTGAATCTTCTCAACGAGATACCTCCTCCTCCTTCAACATTTATTCTCCAAAGGATATCGGGTATCCCCCTCCAAAGCTCAAATTTCTTCTCCATCCGTTACTTACCTCGGCATAATTCTTCATAAAAACACACATGCTCTCCCTGCCAATCGTGTCCGACTAATCTCTCAAACCCCAACCCCTTCTACAAAAAAACAACTCCTTTCCTTCCTAGGCAGGTTTGGATACTTTCGCCTTTGGATACCTGGTTTTGCCATCCTAACAAAACCATTATATAAACTCACAAAAGGAAACCTAGCTGACCCCATAGATCCTAAATCCTTTCCCCACTCCTCTTTCTGTTCCTTAAAAACAGCCCTAGAAGCTGCCCCCACACTAGCTCTCCCTAACTCATCCCAACCCTTTTTCATTACACACAGCCAAAGTGCAGGGCTGTGCGGTTGGAATTCTTACAAAAGAGCTGGGACCGTGCCCTGTAGCCTTTCTGTACAAACAACTTGACCTTACTGTTTTAGCATAGCCCGTATGTCTGTGTGCGGCGGCTGCCGCTGCTTTAATACTTTTAGAGGCCCTCAAAATCACAAACTGTGCTCAACTCACTCTCTACAGTTCTCATAACTTCCAAAATCTATTTTCTTCCTCTTACCTTACACATACACTTTCTGCTCCCCGGATCCTTCAGCTATACTCATTCTTTGTTGAGTCTCCCACAATTACCATTGTTCCTGGCCCAGACTTCAATCCAGCCTCCCACATTATTCCTGATACCACACCTGACCCCCATGACTGTATCTCTCTGATACACCTGGCATTCACTCCATTTCCCCATATTTCCTTCTTTCCTGTTCCTCACCCTGATCACACCTGGTTTATTGATGGCAGTTCCACCAGGCCTAATTGCCACACACCAGCAAAGGCAGGCTATGCTATAGTATCTTCCACATCTATCATTGAGGCTACCGCTCTGCCCCACTCCACTACCTCTCAGCAAGCCAAACTCATTCCCTTAACTTGAGTCCTCACTCTTGCAAAGGAATTACATGTCAATATTTATACTGACTCTAAATATACCTCCCATATCCTGCACCACCATGCTGTTATATGGGCAAAAAGAGGTCTGCTCACTACGCAAGGGTCCTCCATCATTAATTCCTCTTTAATAAAAACTCTTCTCAAAGCTGCTTTACTTCCAAAGGAAGCTGGAGTCATTCACTGCAAAAGCCATTGAAAGGCATCAGATCCCATTGCTCAGGGCAACGCTTATGCTGATAAGGTAGCTAAAAAAGCAGCTTCAGGGCAATGCTTATGCTGATAAGGTAGCTAAAAAAGCAGCTAGCCATCCAACTTCTATCCCTTATGGCAGTTTTTCTCCTTCTCATCTGGTCACTCCCAACTACTCCCCCACTGAAACTCCCACCTACACTTTCTTCCCACACAAGGCAAATGGTTCTTGGACCAAGGAAAATATCTCCTTCCAGCGTCACAGGCCCATTCTATTCTATCGTCATTTCATAGCCTCTTCCATGTAGGTTACAAGCCGCTAGCCCGCCTCTTAGAACTTCTCATTTCCTTTCCATCGTGGAAATCTATCCTTAAGGAAATCACTTCTCAGTGTTCCTTCTGCTAGTCTACTACTCCTCGGGATTGTTTAGGCCCCCTCCCTTCCCTACACATCAAGCTCGGGGATTTGCCCCTGCCCAGGACTGGCAAATTGACTTTACTTACATGCTCCAAGTCAGGAAACTGAAATACCTCTTGCTCTGGGTAGACACTTTCACTGGATGGGTAGAGGCCTTTCCCGCAGGGTCTGAGAAGGCCACCGCAGTCATTTCTTCCCTTCTGTCAGACTTAATTCCTCGGTTTGGCCTTCCCACCTCTATACAGTCTGATAATGGACCGGCCTTTATTAGTCAAATCACCCAAGCAGTTTCTCAGGCTCTTGCTATTTAGTGGCGCCTGGTTTTACCTCTAATCACCGCCCTTAAGTCTCTCTTGAAGTGGATAGAAGATCTTCAGTGGCAAGGTACCCTCCAGTACTTTCACCCCGATGAAGTCCTAGTCTTTACTTTTATACTCTTATTCTGGTTCCCGTTCTTATGCCACCCTCTAGCTTTCGCCAGCTGTCTCCACCACACTATCAAACTCACTCTCTCCTAGCCGTTTCTAATCCTTCTTTAACAAATAATTGCTGGCTTTGCATTTCTCTTTCCTCCAAAATCGGAGAGGCCCTGACTTACTGCTAAAAAAAAAAAAAAAAAAGGCGGGGGGACTCTATATTTTTAAACGAAGAGTGTTGTTTTTACCTAAATCAATCTGGCCTGGTATATGACAACATAAAAAAACTCAAGGATAGAGCCCAAAAACTCGCCAGCCAAGCAAATAATTACGCTGAACCCCCTTGGACACTCTGTAATTGGATGTCTTGGGTAATCCCAATTCTTAGTCCTTTAATACCTGTTTTTCTCCTCTTATTTGGACCTTGTGTCTTTCATTTAATTTCTCAATTCATACAAAACCGCATCCAGGCCATCACCAATAATTCTATACGACAAACGTTCCTTCTAACAACCCCACAATATCACTCCTTACCCTAAAATCTTCCTTCAGCTTAATCTCTCCCACTCTAGGTTCCCACGCCACCCCTAATCCTGCTCCAAGCAGCCCTGAGAAACATCGCCCATTATCTCTCCATACCATCCCCAAAAATTTTCTCCGCCCCAACACTTTACCACTATTTCATTTTATTTTTCTTATTAATATAAGAAGACAGGAATGTCAGGCCTCTGAGCCGAAGCTAAGCCATCATATCCCCTGTAACCTGCACGTATACATCCAGATGGCCTGAAGCAACTGAAGATCCACCAAAGAAGTTAAAATAGCCTTAACTGATGACATTCCACCATTGTGATTTGTTTCTGCCTCACCCTGACTGATCAATGTACTTTGTAATGTCCCCCACCCTTAAGAAGGTTCTTTGTAATTCTCATTCCACCCTTGAGAATGTACTTTGTGAGATCCACCCCCTGCCGGCAAAACATTGCTCCAAACTCCACCACCTATCCCCAAACCTATAAGAACTAATGATAATCCACCACCCTTTGCTGACTCTCTTTTCGGACTCAGCCCGCCTGCACCCAGGTGAAATAAACAGCCTTGTTGCTCACACAAAGCTTGTTTGGTGGTCTCTTCACACGGACGCGTGAGATACTAGGTAGCCCTTTTCTATTAGCACAGCTGCCGGCATTCACCTGTGCAAGCTTCCGGCTTGCTTATCTATGTCTGCAGCTTGATTTTTCAGGCTGCCCTTTGTTAGAAAAGAAATGATTTGGGGGCTGCTTTTTATTAAAAGGGAAGCCTTGCCGAGGACTCTCTTACCCTCACTAACTGCCTAAGAATTTCTTTCTAGCTCCTGTATCAGATGGACTATTATCATCATCCCCATCTTATAGTGGAAGACAGAGAGGCAGAGAGCAGTTAAGTAGCTGTGCCAAACCCCGATGGACTCCAGTAGGGATGACATTGTGTCTGAGAGCTGAAGAAGTGACCTGGAGACAGCGAAGGAGACATAGGGTTTATTGGGGGGACTTACATACAGGGACAGTCCAGTGGCGGCAGGCTGGCCAGGAGAACCACTAGCATTTGTGAAAAGCATGTAGTTGATATAGCATTTTCACTTAGCACCCTCCACCTAGCAACCTCCATTTAACCCAAACAAAGAGCCTTGACCCCCTGTACAGCTTGCATTCCAAGGGATGGCTGGGGGATTGGGTGTCCTTCTTAGATAAGGGTTTGGCCACTCCTGGATTCCTTCACTTAAGACTCTGAACTCACATTCTTCTTAGACCACAAGGTTATCAAGGTTATCCTCAGACGATGCTTAAGCTATTGCTGTCAGGTGCATCTGCCACACAGTAGTTTGCCAAAGATCACCCTGTAGCAACGGAAGTGGGATTTCAACCCAGGCAGTCCTCTGAAGTCTATGCTTTACCATCCTACCTAAAAAATGTTTATGCCCCTTGGCCTTCTGATTTCACTTCTGGGAGTCTACCTCAAGGAAGTATTTCTAAAGATTATCATGCACAAATATGTTCGCAGAACCATTATCCAAGACATCTATTCCATAGATGATTCTGTTGTCCTTAAAAAGGTGTTTATAGCTGGGTGTGGTGGCTCATATTTGTAATCCCAGCATCTTAGGAGGCCAAGGTGGGAGGATCCCTTGAGGCCAGGAGTTCGAGATCAGCCTGGGCAACATAGCAAGACCCCCATCTCCACAAAATATTTTTTAAAAAATTAGCAGGGTGCGGTGACTTGTGCCAGCTACTCAGGAGACTTAGGCAGGAGGACTGCTGGAGTTCAGGAGTTCAAAACTGCAGTGAGCTATGATTGCACCACTGCACTTGATCCTGGGCAACAGAGTGGGACCCTGTCTTAAAAAAATATGTATTTATGATGAATACAAAACAATATAAAAATATTTTCATGAAATTTTATGTGGTAACAAGCTCAAACTTACACCATATAGGACGTCAAACTGCACACTAGCCACACTAATCATAAAACTGAATTTATAAGATATAATATTTTTTGTTTTGGAGATGGGAGTCTCACTGTGTCACCCGGGCTGGAGTGCAGTGGTGCGGTCTTGGCTCACTGCAACCTCCACCTTCCAGGTTCAAGCGATTCTCCTGCCTCAGCCTCCCGAGTAGCTGGGATTACAGGCATGCACCACCACGCCTGGCTAATTTTTGTATTCTTAGTAGAAACAGGGTTTCACCATGTTGGTCAGACTTGAACTCCTGACCTCGTGATCCACCCACCTCGGCCTCCCAAAGTGCTGGGATTACAGGTGTGACCCACCGTGCCTGGCCCTATAAGATATAATATTAAGTCATAAGAGCTAGATACAAAATTAAATGCATCGCATGATTACATAGATAAAAGAATCCAACACAACTATGCCTCAAAGAAAGACTGAAAGAAAATCCACCAAAATATTAGCAGCGATCGGGCTTGGGTGACGAAACAATGGACAATTTTCATTTCTTTTTTGTACTTTCTCTGATTTTCCATTTTTTTCATTCACAAACATCATGGCTTTTATAATTAAAAACATAGTTTAACATAAAGGGAAACAAGGTTTGTGTAGGGGGTAGGTTGACGGGGTAGCAGAAAGGGAAAATTCGGCCTGGAGGAAACTGATGGATAGATATTTCTCACTGTGTGGAAATCCAAAGAGGCTGAGAAGTGGGTCTTACTGAAAATATTGTTTCTGGAGCGTTTGGGGACTGTGCCACCTGCAAAGGCCTTGGTGTCTTGAGCACTTCACTTAGTAACTGATGGCTCATTGCAATGTCCTGCAGTATTGACTCGGGAGAAGTACCCTGTTGCTGTCTATTTTGCAATTCCCACCCCCCATCGTTTTCTTTATTCTCCTTCAGGATTGATTTGGGAGGCATCTGGAGTGACTCATTGTCCTTGTCCTAAAATATGACCCTGCCTCTGGGATCCTGAAAGCAGGCGCTCTGAGTGCCCGTGTCCCCTCACCGCTGTCACACTGTAGCACGTGTTCCGCGCCACTTGTCTCCTCAGTCTCCTCCTCCCTCGCAGAATTTCTCTTGGAAACCTTACTCTGTAATCACTGAAACTGTTGGCTGGAGCCCCATTTCCACCGTCTCCCCTTCTGTGAAGTGTCCTGAGTCACCCCTTCCTTTGTGCTCTCTTAGTCCCTCTTCACCCCCTTTATACTCTACTCATGGCATGCTGGAGTGGGACACACCCCACTGTCCATGCCTGCCCCGGCCATGTCCTCTTCCTGTTTGTTTTGTAGAGCAGACACTCCATAAATACTCATAGCAGAAATGAATAAATGGATGAGTCTCGTTATCACGTTGATGGTGACAATTTACCGATTGTTCAGAGTCTCCAGAATTGGATGTCTTTCTGATATTGGAAGATCTACTTAGGAGGTTAGCTATGAAGTCTTAACTCTGTATTAGAAAAATTATTCACCAGATACTTGCTAAAAATGGCAAGGAAAACTTTATTCAAGACTATTGTGATAGGGATCAAAACTGCTGAAGAAGGCAGAGAGGTTGAGCTCCACTCTGCACACAGCAGGGACAGCGAGGCATTTATAGCGGGAGTGAGGGAGTGAGTAGATGGAACATTACTCAGAGGAGCTTGATTCAACAGCTAGGGTAGGGAGATTCTGGATAAACTGGTTTCATCAGATTCTCACTAAAGGCAGACCAAGGATGTAGATAGCAAGGGTGGGGAAAGAAGAACTTGATCAGATATCAAGGGTGGGAGGATTCTTGATAAACTGAGCAGATTCCTTTGCTAAAACTGGCTTGGGCAGGCCAAGGGCTGGGGGAGGCTGACATCAAGGCCTAGCTGAGAAGAGGACTCAGAGGAGCCTGACTGAAGTTTGGTGGAGGAGAGAGTCTCTGTTAGATCCACGGAAGAGGTATGCAGTTTTCACTGTCATGTGCCACTGTTTGTACAGCATTTGACTGCAAAACCCATGGTGCAGGCATCCTGTCTCTAAGTGCGATTTTTAGACAAGGAAGATGTATCAGTTATTTATGGCCACAGTAATGCTGTGTAACAAATAGCCACAAACCCCCGTGGCTTAGAACAATACGTGTGTATCTAGCTCACAGGTGTGCAGGTCTGTGAGGGCTTCTGCTGGGCTTGGTTATATGCCTGGTGGTTGGCCAACTCTGGGCTGATCTAGGAGGGCACTGCTGGGAAGCCTGAGATGGCTCTGCCTGCTTTATGTATTTTTCCTCCTGCAGCAGGTCAGTCTGGGCATGTTCTTGTGGCCAGGAGGTCAAGAGGCATGCAGAAATGCCAAGGGCTTCTCTGAGCCTCTGCATGTGTTAAGTCTGCTGAAATCTCCTTAGCCAAAGCAGACCACACGGATGAGCCCAGAGGCTGAGTGGGATGGCCCTGGAGGGCTCCATGGATCTGAATCGGGGCCATTAATGCATTAAGCTACCAGAGAAGAGGGAAAGTCATACACTCACAGGACTCCTGCCTCAATGGCATCCAACACTCTGGTTGCATTCATGGAGCTATCTTAGCCTGATTTCTTTTCTTTGGTCATTTATTTTCTTTTCCTTTCTTTCTTTTTTAAATTTTTTAAGAGATAGGGTCTCACTATGTCATCCAGGCTAGAGCACAGTGGCGTGATCACAGCTCACTGCAGCTTTAACCTCCCAGGCTCAAGTGATCTTCCTGCTTCAGACTCCCAAATAGCTGAGACTACAGGCATGTGCCACCACACCCAGCTAATTTTTAAACTTTTATAGGCCGGGCACGGTGGCTCACGCCTGTCATCCCAGCACTTTGGGAGGCTGAGGTGGGCAGATCACCTGAGGTCAGGAGTTCGAGACCAGCCTGGCCAACATGGAGAAACCCCCGTCTCTACTAAAAGTGCAAAAATTAGCCGGGTATGGTGGCGGGCACCTGTAATCCCAGCTATTCAGGAGGCTGATGTAGGAGAATCACTTGAACCCGGGAGGCGGAGGTTGCAGTGAGACAAGATCGTGCCACTGCACTCCAGCTTGGGTGACAAGAGCAAGGCTCCGTCTCAAAAAAAAAAAAACCTTTGTATAGAGACAGGGTCTCACTGTGTTGTCCAGGTTGGTCTCAAACTCCTGGCTTCAAGTGATCTTTCCAGCCTCAGCCTCTAAAAGTACTGAAGTTACAGGTGGGAGCCACCACTACTGGCCCTCTCTTTTATTTGTGGAGCTACAATATTTTCCCCTGGACATGCAAAAAGGATCCGAGACTGTTTCAGAAGGTTGGTATTTTGGAAGTTAACCCTGTGAAATAGGGGTGTCTCCTGTGTCCCCTCCTCATGCAACTCACAATATGACAGTGGAGAGGGATATATATTCAGAAAATTGTACTATAATATGGCACATATTATAGACATGGTATATAGAAGATTATTTTTATAATACACAGGATATAGTATTTAGGTGATCTTAACAGACAAGTGGTTATTTCCAGGACAAATCAGGGTATCATTTCAACTTTTTTTTAAAGCCACCGTTAGTAACTTTTAACAGGTGAATAAATAGCAAACTTTTGTTTGTTTTTGAGACAGAGTCTCACTCTGTTGACTGGGCTGGAGTGCAGTGGCACGATCTCGGCTCACTGTCAACCTCCTGCTCCCTGGTTCAAGTGATTCTCCTGCCTCAGCCTCCTGAGTAGCTGGAATTATAGGCACCCGCCACTACGCCCAGCTAATTTTTTGGAGTTTTAGGAGAGACGGGGTTTCGCCATGTTGGTCAGGCTGGTCTCGAACTCCTGACCTCGTGATTCACCTACCTCGGCCTTCCAAAGTGCTGGGATTACAGGCGTGAGCCACTGCGCCCGGTCACAAACTTTTTTTTCACCAATTTTAATAGGTGAATAAATAGCAAACCCCTATGGTAGGACATGTGAGTTAATGCGTTCATTGTAGAATTGTAAATGCTCTGTCTTTGGAGGGTATATACCAAGTTTGCATTCCCCTAATGCAGATGCTGAGACAAGCACTTGGGGGCGGGTAGTTCATCTTAGAGGTGATTCTAGGAAGTACAGGCGAATGGGGACTGTGGCCTGGGGAAGGGAGAAAGCTCCAACTGAGTGCATTAAGCAGCTGGTTACCAGTGGGCAACTGAGATTCAATCCCAGGGGTCTCCTGAAGAACTGTGCAGACCGAGCCTCGGAATTGCCCCACGGAGTGGCAGGCAAGCTGGCCTAGCTGTCTACTGACTGTCATTTCTTATTAGTTGATGGTTTGCCTTGGAGGCATTAAATCCCTAGTCCTACAGGCTGCCCTGGAGAGAGGCTGAGCAGCCTCCAGAGAAGGCCCTGAGTGGGTGAGAAGCAGAGAGGCAGGCATTGGAGAAGCGCTGTCAGCATGCACAGTTAGTGCTCAATGCAGCTGCAGTCAACCCAGGTGAGCCAGGGGACGGTGGGTGGGGCCTCAAGGTACTGAGACCCCGCACCAGAGAGCACCTGTCTCAGTGCTGAGCAATCCTCCAGGCTTTTTTTTATTGAGGAGTTTGGTTTGGGTACATGTATTCTTTTTTTTTTTTTTTTTTTTTTTGAGACAGAATCTCACTCTGTCACCCAGGCTGGAGTGCAGTGGCACAATCTTGGCTCACTGCAAACTCCGCCTCCCAGGTTCAAGCAATTCTCTGCCTCAGCCTCCTGAGTAGCTGGGATTACAGGCACCCACCACCACGTGCGGCTAATTTTTGTATTTTTAGTAGAGATGAGGTTTCACCATCTTGGCCAGGCTGGTCTTGAACTGACCTCATGATCCACCCACCTTGGCCTCCCAAAGTGCTAGGATTATAAGTGTGAGCCACTGCACCTGGCCACTGGTGCATGGATCTTAAGAAATATCTGGGCTAGGACTGGGCACAGTGGCTCACACCTGTAATCCCAGCACTTTGGGAGGCCGAGGTGGGTGGATCACGAGGTCAGGAGTTCGAGACCAGCCTGGCCAACCCCATCTATACTAAAAATACACACACACACAAATTAGCCAGGTATGGTGGTGGGTACCTGTAATCCCAGCTACTCGGGAGGTTGAGGCAGGAGAATCACTTGAACTCGGGAGGTGGAGGTTGCAGCGAGCCGAGATCACACCATCGCACTCCAGCCTGGGCAACAAGAGCGAAACTCTGTCTCAAAAAAAAAAAAAAAAAAGAAATGTCTGGGCTAAAACAAGTGTGGTCATGCCCCACAGACAGAAACGTGCGGTGTAGGGTGTTTGTTACCTATGCATGAGTGTGGATGCAGTTTTTTTTACAAGATATACTTGGCTCTGTCGATGGAAGCTCTCTTCTCTCCCTGCTGAGTGATGGTGCAGAAGTTTCCTATGCAGGCACCTGTCCTTGTCACAAGTCTCAAGGTTGACATACAATGTTAGCTCAGGCATGTGGTTCCATTTATAACTGCCAGCGTGGAGTGGCACATCGTTACTCACCAGGAGATGCGATCTTCAGCTCATTGCTGCCGCATATCTACTGGGAACCTGGCTGAGAACAGCCCTTATGGAGGGGTGACATGAAGGACAAGTGGTCTCCTCACTCTTCTAGACCTGGGGTCGGCTTTTCTTTTTTTTTTTTTCTTTTTGAGACAGTCTCACTCTGTCACCCAGGCTGGAGTGCAATGGCGCGATCCCAGCTCACCACAACCTCCGCCTCTCGGGTTCAAGCGATTCTCCTGCCTCAGCCTCCTGAGTAGCTGGGATTACGCGTGCATGCCACCACGCCTGACTAGTTTTGTATTTTTAGTAGAGACAGGATTTCACCATGTTGACCAGGCTGGTCTCGAACTCCCGACCTCAGGTGATTCGGCTGCCTCAGCCTCCCAAAATACTGGGATTATAGGCATGAGCCACTGCACCCCTGCCAGTGTGCTTTTTCTATAAAGGGCCAGATGGTAATGACTTTAGGCTTTGTGGGCCAGATAGTCTCTGCTGCAACTACTTAGCAAGGCTTCTGTAGCTCCAACACAGCCACAGACAACACATTAAGGAATGGGTATGGCTGTGTGCTGATAAAACTTTAATTACAGAAACAGGCTGTGAGCTGGATTCAGCTTGTGGGCCACAGTTTGCTGATCTCAGAGTGCTCCGGACAGTATAGCCTAGTGCTGGATAGCAGTGACAGCTGTCCTGGGACTGTGGCATGTCACCCTTTAGAATTAATTCAGTCACATGACCTAGCATAGGGGATTGCGATTAACCTGTAATTAATTGCCTTTACTGGGTTGCGGGGAGTAGGATGCATTGAACCATGATATTGTTGCTGGAGAAGCTGCCCCATCCAAGTTCCCTTTCAGATGGCCTGGAGGGTGTCTGCCCTCACATTCCATGCCATTCTCTTTTGTTTTTTTTTCCCGAGATGGAGTTTCGCTCTTGTTATCCAGGCTGGAGTGCAGTGGCACCATCTCAGATCACTGCAACCTCCGCCCCCAAGGTTCAAGGGTTCAAGTGATTCTCCTGCCTCAGCCTCCCGAGTAGCTGGGATTACAGGCGACTGCCACCACGCCCAACAGATTTTTGTATTTTTAGTGGAGACAGGGTTTCACCATGTTGGCCAGGCTGGTCTTGAACTCCTGACCTCAGGTGATCCTCCCACCTCAGCCTCCCAAAGTGCTGGGGTTACAGGCGTGAGCCACCATGCCTGGCCCAGAACCCTGTTCTTTAGTGCATCACTTCTCATCATCTGGTGCTGACCAGTTGGCCTCTGACTCTGGCATACAGGCCCATCCCTTAATTCCCCAGAGCACTATGAAGAGCAGGTGGTAATTTGTAAAAAAAAAAAAGAAACAACAACAACAAAAAACACACACACAAAAAAAACATGGCTGAGGTCTGGGGGTGGCAGAAAAGACTGCAGTGTAGCAAGAACAAAGCAGTTTGAAGAGATTTTTCAAGAGCTGCAGATGTGGGGTCCATCAACAAAGGCCCATGGGCCAAAGCCAGCCCGCTGAACGGCCCTGCCAGCTATAAATGATTTTTGCATTTTTAGATGGTGGGGGAGAAAACATCAAAAGAAGAATAACATTTTATAACATCTGAAAATTATATGCAATCCAGTGTCCATGAATAAAGTTTTATTGGCACACATTTGATTAGCATCTGTCTCTGCCCCGGACAGAATGCTCCATTCCCCAAAGCATTTGAAGGCAGTCAGAGGGAAACATAACACACAGCATGGGGAGAATGCAGATGCCTGTTTTTGCTCAGAGTCCCAGCACTTTCTTTCTTTCTTTTTTTAAAGACAGTATGGCTCTGTCACCCAGGCTGGAGTGCAATGGCATGGTCTTGGCTCACTGCAACGTCTGCCTCCCAGGTTCAAGTGATTCTCCTGCCTCAGCCTCCCCAGTAGGTGGGACTACAGGCGTGTGCCACCGCACCCGGCTAATTTTTGTATTTTTAGTAGAGACGGAGTTTCACCATGTTGGCTAGGATGGTTTCGAATTCCCAACCTCAGGTGATCCACGCACCTCGGCCTCCCAAAGTGCTGGGATTATAGGTGTGAGCCACCGCGCCCGGCCTGTTTTTGCTCAGTTTCCTGGCACTTCGCCCAGGACCTGGTATCTGGAAGACCTTCAACACGTGTATGTGAACTGACCAATGAAGAGTTTGGATGAGAAGGGGAAGGAAGATGAAGGCACGGAGACAAAGGGACTGAGGGCTGAGAAGGAGAAGCTGGTAGGAGAAGCTGGAGAGGCAGCATGCACAGTAGTTAGAGCTGGGTTGGGTGTGACTGATGGGGTTTGGGTTTTGGGCTCTGCCACTGTTAGCTGTGTGACCCTGGGCTAATTACTTCACCTCTCTGGGCTTCAGTTGTAAATCAGGGACCATACTAGTACCTACTCATGGGGTGCTGTGTGAGACCTAAATGAGTGAATGCGTATAAAGCACTTAGGGTAGAGCCTGGCCCAAGTCAATGCTTGTGGGTTGAATTGTGTGCTCCTACAAGTTACATTCGAGCCCTAACCCCTGGTACCTGTGAATGTGACCTTACTTGGAAACAGGCACTTTGCAGATGTGATTGAGTTAAGATGGGGTTGTATGGGTTTGGGGGGGGCCCTGATCCAATGACTTTGTCTTTATAAAAATAAGGAAATTTGGACACACAGAAAAGAAGGCCATGTGACAACCGAGGCAGAGACCGAAGTGATGTGCTGGCAGGGACAGGGAGAGATCCTCCCCTCGAGCCTTCAGAGGCAGCACTGCCCTGCTCACACCTGGATTTGGACTTCTGGGCTCTATTGTTTTCAGTTTGCAGTTTGTGGTCATTTGTGACAGCAGCCACAGGAAATAACTACCGGGGTCCACAAACCCTAGTGCCACGGCTGTTCCAGGTGACGCTGGACTGGGGGAACAGGGTGATGGGGGCTGCAGGTGCACTGCTGCCTGTGTTCTCTTCGGCACCCATGTCCATGTGTGGAAGGCAGAGAGCTCCCTTTGCAGCCGCCCATTGTGTGCACGTGGCAGGCCAGAGAGCTGACGCCCCAGCCGCAGCCTCCACCAACAACGATAAATACATCTGTGTCATCAGCCGTGGTTGGGCTGACTCCGGGGTGTGCACTAGGTGGGGCTGAGCTCCAGTTGCCTCCTCAGTGGTATTTGCCTGAACACACACCCTTAGTGACTTCCTTCCCCTCCCTGCAACCTGACTGGTGCTTCCTGGGGTCACCTCCCCAATAAACGCCTGCACTCACTCCCTCGTCTCAGTGTCTGCTTCTGGGGCAGCCTAGACGGACACAGAGAGCTTGTGGATGGTGGATGAACAAGGCCTGTCTGAGGGAGCAAGGTATCAGGGAACTTGAACCTGAGGGAGGTGCAGGAGCTGGAGCATGGGTCTGGAGGAGGAAAAGGGACTCTTGGAGTAGAGAAAAGATGGTAGGCAGAGGGGATTTAACCAATGAGAAACCCAAGAAAAGAACCTCCAGGGCAAGAAGTCCGATAGGGCTGATTTCTTTTCTTTGCACTCTTTAAACAATCATGTGCATAGTTAAAAAAAAAAAAAAAACCAAACTGCTTAGAATAGTGGTCTAGTGAAGGCACAGCTCCTCGCGCTCCCTCTCGCCTCCAGCTCCTGCCCGCTCCCTGCAGGCCAAACCTCCTTTGAGCAGTCTTAGGCTTTGGGTCTGGAGGTCGCCCCCATGCCTCTGAATGACAGCTGCTGTGGTTATTTGGAGTTTATCAGCCTCAGATATTGCCTGTTGACCTGCTGCGATAAAGGATGGCATAGTAGGCGGAATTATAAAATGGCCCAGAGTCCGGCCCCTGGGGCACAGCTACCTCCCCGCTCCCGTGCACTACTCAAACACGGTTCTGGGTGCAGCTGATAACAGCCCAGATCACTGGACTTTAAGATAGGGGGTGGGCCTGAGTGGGCCTGGCCTAATCACAGGAGTGCTTTACACCTGGGGCTGGAGGGCAGCCATGGAGGTCAAAGATTCAAAGCACAGGGGGGATCTGAAGTGTGAGAGGTGCCCTGTTGCTGGCTTAAAGATAGAGGGGCCACATGGCAAGGAGCTGTGGGTGGCCTCTGGGGACTGAGGGTGGCCCCCAGCTGACAGCCACCAAGGAAACAAGGACTGAGGTCCTACAGCCCCAAGGAACCGAATTCTGACTCAGCCATGTGACCATGGAAGAGGACTCCATGCTTCAGACCACAGAGCAGCTTCAATTTCTGCCTTGTGAGGCCCTAAGCACAGAACCCAGCCATACTATGCCTGGTCTCCTGATGATTTTTGTTGTTGTTGTTGAGACAGGGTCTTGCTCTGTTGCTAAGGCTGGAGTACAGTGGCGTAATCATAGCTCACTGCAGCTTTGAATTCCCAGGCTCAAGTAATTCTCCTGCCTCAGCCTCCGGAGTGGCTGGGATCATAGGTGTGTGTCACCACATCTGGCTAAATTTTATTTTTTTTTTAGAGATGGGATCTCATTATGTTGCCCAGGCTGGTCTCCTGGCCTCAAACGATCCTCCTGCCTCAGCCTCCCAAAGTGCTGTGATTCCAGGCGTGCACCACTGCCCTGGCCTATGGTGGTTCTTTATGCAGAACAGGTAGCTAGCACAGTGGTGTCAGATGGTGTAAGGATTGAGCTGTCACACCATTGTTCATCACCCCGTCGTGCCTGGGCCAGCCTGGCCATATTGCTACTTTAACCTCCTCTGCAACTTCCAACAGTGCCTTTCCACGTCCCTTTCCAATTCCAGCCGTGACAGGCAGAGTCTCTTGGCTCCCCATGTTATAAGTTGTGGACATCTTCAGTGTTGCAGGCCATATGGTCTCTGTCAAAACGAAACTCTGCCCTTCCAGACAGCATCCATAGGCAGTATGTAAACACATGAGCATGGCTGTGTGCCAATAAAACTTTATTTACAAGAAAGAAATACAGGCCCACCCACCCTTTGGGCTCCTTCTCCCCCTCTTGTCCTCTGTCCAGGGAACAATTACTGTCACCAGATCCAGGTTGCTACCCTTGGGAATCTCCTGGCCTCATCCTTAGGATTCTGTTTCCAATGTATGAAAAGCAGGTTTCTGATTAATGTGTAGTAATAGGAAGTGCTGGAAATATCCAGGCTTATCTCTCCTTGCCAGTGACTTTTAAAACAGTTGCTTCTATCCAATTCTGTCGGAGAGAGGCAGAGGCCCCATGGGACATGAAGATGGAGACCCAGCTCCTGCTGGCCCATAGTATAGGATTCCTTGTCTGGGACTGTGTGTTTGAAACATCCTTTATATACAAACTCCAGCCTCCTTCAGCCCATGCATTGCAAGCCAGGGGTCACAGCTGGAAGCATTTTCATGGGAAATTCAGAGTTGTCAAAGGCATTTATCTGGTATTTTATTGTAATTGGTTAATTTATGCTTTATTTACCTTGCGGATAGGATCTGAGAGCTAAGGCTGGGTACTGCTGCCTTTTTCTGTTCCACACTGTCAGGGAAATGTATGTCTCCTTAGGCTTAAAAGCATTTTTTTTTTTAATGAGACATGGAGCTTTGGAATAAATTTTTCATTGCTCACGACATGGAGCCCCTGGGTCACCATGGCCTGTGTTCTTTTAAGTCATCTAAAACTAGTTTCTGCTGAGAACATTCAAATGTTTCACCTTGTGCTGAGGAATTTGGAACTAATCTTCTCAGATCAGTGTTGCTGGAAGTCGGTCTAGGAGCTTTTTGGATAATCCACCTCATGACTGGAAAACAACGAAGAAGCCCAGCAGCTTCTTCGCCGTGTGGATTCAGACCCCGGGAGCCCAGGCCTGCACCGGGGCAGCTTCTCCCTGCACGTGGCCGGACATATGGAATATGGAGCCCCGCTGCCTTGGAGTCAGAGAGCTGCCAAGTAGAATTTGCATGTAATGCTGCTCATCATTTTCAATTGCTCTCCCAATAAAACAGGCCCCAGAGCCGATGTGAATGCCGTAGAAGGCATTTTTTCCACTGGGTGTGGGTCCAGAATAAATAATCAAAAAAAAATCTGCTCATCCAAGCGGCTTCTTGGAGATGGGTTTTAATTCAGACCAGTCAGAAGCCACTGATAGATGCAGACTAGAGCAAGGAGGACCAAAGCCAGCGTTGGCGGGCTGCCTCACATGCTCCACCAGGAACGTCGCTCCCGAGTGTGTCATCTGTGACCCAGTGGTAGAGTGCAGTGTCTCTCTTTCTCCTCTCACCTCTCTCCTCCTCTCTCCCTTTCCACTCCTCTTGCCTCTTTGGCTCTGTCCATCGTCTTCTTGCCCTCTCTCTCTCCCTTCCTCCTCTTCCTGACCTCCTCCTCTTTCAACCATAAGTCCTTTACCTAAAAACAAAACAACACAAAACAAAAAACCTTTTTAATCTTGCAATAAGTATCTATATTTTTATTTTTTATTTTTATTTATTTTTATTTAATTAATTAATTTATTTATTTATTTTTGAGACAGAGTCTTGCTCTTGTCACCCAGGCTGGAGTGCAGTGGCACAATCTCAGCTGACTGCAACCTCTACCTCCTGGGTTCAAGCGATTCTCTTGCCTCAGCCTCCTGAATAGCGGGGATTACAGGTGCCCGCCAACATGCCCGGCTAGTTTTTGTATTTTTAGTAGCGACGGGGTTTCACCATGTTGGCGAGGCTGGTCTTGAACTCCTGACCTCAGGTAATCCGCCCATCTTGGCCTCCCAAAGTGCTGGGATTACAGATGTGAGCCACCACACCCAGCCTGCAATAAGTATAGACTCTACAAAAGTTGCAAAAAATCTGTAGTGGAGCTGGTCCCCATGTACTCTGCACCCAGCTTGCCCTGTAGTTGCATCTTACATAACAATAGCACCATGTCACAACCAGGAAATCAGCACAGACACAGGTATGTCTCTGTCGTCAAGCCTTTCAGCTTCTAGTGCTCACTTTTTCATGTAAGCTTATTCCATTTTCAGGCTTCTTAACTTGCTCAAAGAACATGTATCTAATATGTATTTTCTTCCAGATAGAGGCGCCCTTTTTTCTCCATTTGCTTATTTTTGAGTCATGTGACAAGGCCCCGGGTCCTCCCGCTAGACACACCTATGGGAGAAAAGGGGAGTTTGAAGAATGGGGTCCTGACCTTGCTGGGCACCATTTGAAGTGCTCGCATGTCCTTTGTCGTATTCAGTCTCCATTTGTTTTCATTTATGAGTGAAAGGAGATGAAATTGAGATGGGCTCACCTTGCTCTTGGTGCAGAGCTGTGATTGCAGAGTTGATGAGAAAGCTGTTCTAACTGCACGGAGATGCATTCCGTGGTCAGTCTGCACATGGCTGTCGGGTGGGCAGCCTTCCGTGACATGGGTCATTGCAGGCTGGCTGAGCTTCAGGGAGCCTTGGTTCCTGCAGGGGCCAGGGGAGCCCTCTCTTCAGTCTCTTGGCCTGGTCACCTGGCCGGGGCTGGTACCAGCATGGAATATGCTGGTAAGCTGGGAAGTAGATGGACCCTATGTTTTCCTGTCTGGCTGAGAAGCTGGATCTGTGGGTGCTCTGATGACTTCACTTGAGTGAATGTGCAGCTTCTGGCCCCTTTCACCTCTAATGGTGGCTTTGCATGGAGCATGGGACAGTTGGTTAGGGGACCATGGACCGGCGACCCAGGCCTGATATGACAGGGGCACTCAGACAGGGTCTTGGGCTGATCTTGGCTCTCTTTGCACTTGTCTCTACTTTCTTCCCCAGGGATTAGCTGGAGTCAGCAGGAGAGAGAGCAATGCATTGTCCATCCATCCAGGTGGGGCTCCGAGAGCTTCCAAACCAACGGATAAGAAGGAGGAGCCACAGAGGCTAGAAAAGACTGCCGACCACAGTTTGTCCCATGTAGAACTTTCTGGAACATTCAGCTGCAGAAAGTGAATGGGCTCGAGGTTTTCTTTCTCCTTCTGAACAGGCTGTCTATAAAAACAAAGGAAGCCTGGCTGCCTGGGAGACAGTTCTTGGTGATTTCAAGACAAGCTGCAATGTCTCTCCTGGCTGCAGGATGGGGTGGTTGCCATGAGTGAGGAGCACAGTTCAACTAAGGCTGCCCTTGTCAGGAGTG